>NC_056736.1:162778122-162943122 GCF_019279795.1 Protopterus annectens
AGCACTTTCTCCATTTCTTGTCACCTATGCATACCACAAAATATTCTCACCTTTAAACTAAAACTCCTTCCCATAAATGACAATATTATTATAAACCATACCACATACTTCCACCATAAGATAAAAAAGACAGAAGAACCCACTAATATCCTACACAAATACTCTAAGCTATCCTTAAGTGGCGATATCCATCCCAATCCAGGTCCCCTCTCTTCATCTCTCAACCTACATAGCCCCTACAAAGCCCTAAACCTAACTAATATTAGCCTACAACATATTCAAAACAAAATGACTAACTTCCATGCCTGGATAACACATAACAAGCCCAACCTTATTGCCACCATAGAAACATGGCTAAAACCATATATTAAAAACATGGCTAAAACCATATATTAAAAACTCAGAATTCCTTCCTTTTGGCTTTGCTTGCCTCCGCTCAGTCAGGCCACATAAAAAAGGTGGAGGGGTAGTACTGATCTACCACAACACCTTTATATAGTCCTATATAACTCTACCATACCCAATTTCTCCACGGTAGAAATCCTAATAACCTTGTTAAAAATTAATGACAACAAAAACCTCTGCATCATCATTCTCTACATTTCCCCTTTCAACAATATTCCCATACAAGAGGAAATCTTATCTTGGACATCAAACAACATAACTATAGAAACTATAATCCTCGGAGATGTTAATATTAATTGGTTAGATGTCTCCCAGCAACACTCCTTGACAAGCATCAACCTATATAACTACAATCAGCTAATTACTGACATTACCAGAACTAACAAAAACAACAGTTGTGGTACAATCTTCGATTAGATTATGGTCTCCAACCCCAATAAAATATCCAGTACAGAAAATCTCCCAAACAGTATCAGTGAGCCCTTACCTACCTATATAATATGTAAAACTACTTCCTCATTAGACAGACATCAATATAGAAACATCAGAGACTTATCAAATTTTTCCCCTCTGCCTTCAACAACTGTTTAGACAGCATGAACTGGGATCCCTTAAAATACTCCCTCTTGATGAAGGAGTTGAATTTTTTAACTCTACTTTCCTTAATATCTTAAACAACCTTGCTCCTCCCTGGCTAAAACAAGTAAAAGCCAGGCATGCCCCATGACTCACAAGAGCAATTAAACTGAACATGGCCTCTAGAGACAAAGCCTGGAAGCTTTGGCGAAAGCACAAAAATCCTGACCTTAAAACCGACAGACACCTTTGCAACCAAGTAAAGTGCCTAGTTATTAAAGATAAACAAGACTACTGCCATAATCTACAAAACTAACACAAACAAAACCCAAAACACTTCTGGAACTCAATCAATAAGCTATTATTTCCTGGTTCAAACAACAACCCCTGCCCAAACCCAGAAAAAAAACACTGAAATAGCCACGCTCCTAAACACATATTTCATAGATATCATAGCCAATCTTACAACAATCTTCCCTCAGAACCATTCTAAACCATCTGACCCCCCCCCAACAAATATCTCTATTCCTCACTCATGTAACTTCTCTCTAGCACCTATACCTGCTGTCACTGCAAAGAAACTACTTCTCAAACTAAAACATTGTACCACTGCCTTTGACAACCTGCCCCAAGAATTCCTTCAAATAACCCCAAACTCCATTGCCTACCCTGTCAGCCTACTTCTTAATAAGGCCAGCACAGAGTCCTATGTTCCCACCATTTGGAAAAAAAAGCTTTCATTCTCCTACTGCACAAGGGCAGTAACAATACAAACATCTCCAACCTTCAACCCATCGGCATTCTTTCTCCCATCTCAAAACTCCTGGAAAAATGTATACACAACCAACTCCAAAACTTTCTAATTAGCAATAACCTATTATCAGTAATCCAACATGATGTTTGACCTGGACATGGTACCACTACAGCTCTTATATCCTTCTGTGACTTTGTCAACTGGGCTCGAGACACTGGAACACTTGTCTCGTCTCTATTTTTCGACATCTCTTAAGCCGTTGATACTATCTCCCACCCTCTTCTTCTTATAAAACTGTCCAACTTACGAATCTCTCCTTCCACCCTACACTGGTTCTGCAACTATCTCACAGACAGGCAACAAGCTGCTAAGTGGCTACACTCTTTTTCTCCGTTCCTCAACACCACTACTGGGATACCCCAAGGATCTTCAGCATTTTTATTAATGACGTCCACTCTTCTCTCACTCAAGGCACAGTCTTCCAATATGCAGATGATTCCACTATCATCTGCACTGTTAATTCTCCACCTGAACTCCTGAAACTTACCCAGTCAGCTCTCAGCTCCACAGAAATATGGATGGCTAACAACCACCTTGCCTTAAACCCCAGGAAAACCAAGCTAATGCTATTCACCCTTAAGAAGTCCACTACTATAAACAAAGGTTCTTTCCCTATTCTGTCCCAAGATAACACCACCATCTAGGTAGTCACACATACTTAGCTTCTAGGGGTCACTATAGATGAACACCTACTTTGAACTTGCATATACACAACAACATTAAAAAAGCACACCAGAAACTAGGCATGCTATACCATCACAAAACCTTCCTAAATCAATCCTCAATACTATCCACTGTCTCCTATTTCCTCCAACCAACACTTGTTTATGGCACTCCTCTCTTTACCAACATACAGGCCAGTCTTAAATTTAAACTAGACTCATGCTATAACAAAATTGCTAAGTTCATCACTAATGGATGACATTCCTCCCACCACTCAACATCTCTTCAGCAATTAAACTGGCTGTAACTTCCCCATCATCTTACATACATACAACTAACAACTGCCCACAAACTAATATTCAGTCCTTCCAGCTGCCTTTCCCTCTGTTCTCATCTCACTCTTTACCATCCTAACAGACCGCTCCACTCTGAAAATCAAATGCTTTTACAAGTGGACAAACCTAACCGCTCTGCTGGTCAAATGCTCCACTCCATTTACACTGCTAGTCTGTAGAACTCTCTCCCATCACACCTCAGAACCATTAGTAATACTTCTTTCTTCAAAAAAGCCTTGAGGCAACATTTCACTTCCCAATGGTTATGCTCATGTGCTAGCTCATCTCCAACTATAACCTGACCTCTTCTCTCTCCTACTACTCCATCCTTAGTATAAACAAAGAATATGTATATATACAAAGTGAAGCTGAAGTGCTGTAGTATGCTATATGGAATGTGGAAACCTGATGCTGTAGTATGCTGTTATTTATACTGTGAAACCTGATGCTGTAGTATGCTATTATTTATACTGTGAAACCTGATGCTGTTGTATGCTATTGCTGTTGATGTCTGCTACTCAAATGTCTGCATTGTATAAAACCATTGTTGCTGATGTCTTGTTATTCAAATGCATGTATTTGTAAATCACTGTGGAGCTTTTCTTCCCGGGGTTCCACTGAAAATGGGTACCTGTTGGCCCAGTGGCACCTTCCCGGTAAACAAATGCAAATAAATATACAGATATATATATATATATATATATATATATATATATATATATATATATATATATATATATATATAGATAGATACAGAGAGAGGGAGAGAGTACATTTGTGGAGAATGTTTACCAACTAGTCATTGTTGCATATACTTTTTAATTTTGGTGGTGGTAATGTGTTTAATCATTTATTTTAGTTGTTGTTCTGTGTATATGCTCATTTTGGTTTTTGTTGGATCCTTAGGTGTTATTATTTATGGCTGTGTTTTGACTTGTTTTTGTCTGCTTTTGTCAGTGTTTTAAATTCACTGATGTTAGGTATACCTGTTATACATTGTTTACATGGACAATGTTTTTACTGTGATAGGTATTTCATGTGTTAGGTTTTTCTGGTTTTGTAACCTGTTCTGCCCATTAAAGTAAAAATAAGTTTTTTTTTTTTAATTATTGTTATTATTATTTATTAGTAGCATTTGTCTACTGGAAATGTTTGACTTAGCTAAAACCCCATTCAGCAGAGGCCCAGGGAGGAAAGCTTCATGAGTATAAAATAAAAAGACAACTATACAATTGGCATGATACAGTATATGAC
Source organism: Protopterus annectens (assembly GCF_019279795.1). Lineage (NCBI taxonomy): Eukaryota > Metazoa > Chordata > Ceratodontiformes > Protopteridae > Protopterus > Protopterus annectens. The sequence goes on from NC_056736.1 coordinate 162,782,170, forward strand.
ATGAAATTATACAAAAAAAAATCAGATAGAATATAAATATCATAGGGACATTAGGTTATATAGAAGCTCATTTTGGTTTAAAACAGACTGAAATACATATTATATGGAAAACAGTAAAACAGCTAAGACACAAAAAATGTTATATTAGCTTTTATTAGTGGTTTAGGTTTTATTTAGTTGTTTGTGATATAGTATATTTGTTGTGTGCTTTTATGAATGTTTATTTTGTTTGTATTTATGTGTGTGTGTGTGTGTGTGTGTGTGTGTGTGTGTGTGTGTGTGTGTGTGTGTGTGTGTGTGTGTGTGTGTGTGTGTGTGTGTGTGTGTGTGTGTGTGTGTGTGTGAATACACGCATTTTTTAATGTACTATGTATACTTTATTTTACCATTTCATTTTAGGAGGCTTGTTTTCTTTTAAAATCTGAGGGGATTTGTTTCCATTATATTTTATGGGGATAACGATCCTATTAGATGTATTTACTTTTGTTAGAATGATGCCATCACAATGTACACGTCTGATATCGTAATCAAGATGTACACATTTCCAGCTTGGTTTATTTCCTTTTGTTGGAATTATGTAATGAAAAGGAATACATCTTTGATTACATAGTCAGCATTTATACATTTCTACTATTTATTCTTTGTGATAAAAATGTACTTTGATTTTATCTCTTTTCAGGGAGTTCAAGGTTAGGATAATATGTTTTAAATGTATATTTATCCAAAAAGAGGACCCCAGATAAAGGCTGTGATAAAATTATGTAAACTTGCACCTTGTCCACTGTGTACACACTTTTCATTTATCTACAAGCCTGCAGCACCATCAAAAGTCTTACCTCACTCTTGATGCATCAACAATAGATTAGTAACATCCTTGGTATGTCATCAGGCCTACTAAAACCCATCTAATCTACCAAATGTATGCTGTTCACCGAAAACAAACGGTAAAGTTAACAGGCTACACATGTAAATATATTTATATATTGGTCTACTTTCAAATCCCATAAAACCATAAGGTTGAATGACAAGATCAAGATGAGGAAGCTGAAAATCCAGTTTACTGAAACTTTATAACATCGAATTTCAAAATATTGAAAAACAAAAAGCAAATGCAACGCTTCTACCCTCCACCGATGCAAAACACCCATAAAATAAAACATGATTCCGTTTCAAAATAACACTTTAAAAGTTTTTAAACTACTACACAGTTCCACAGACAAATAACTTACTTACAGCACCAGTATTTCAATTATGCTGTACTCGCATACCCCACTGAGTGCACATAAGCAAGTCCCACCTAAAACAAGCCCACTACCCAAAAGTCCAGAACTAGAATGTATTTTTTTTACATTTCCTTGCACCTCCCACTCTCCTTGCAAATTAAATATACCAACTCTGAGATTGCACTATATTGAGGAAAAGGGTAAATACCTATGACACACCCACATCTGCGTGAGAATCGCCCATATACTACCACCAATACTTCTTCTGCTTAACAGTACATTAAAAATTATGAACATTTCCTTCAAATAAACACTCCTTTTTCTTATTGTGATTTTAAAGTTACCCTTAGTACTGCAATGACTTCAGGAACATCCATCATATTTGCTTTAGGTGCATAGTAGAAACCTAAAAATAATAGAGTCGTTTTTAACTACGTACATTCAGTTTGGTATTGTGGAACTCGACTTTGTAAAGTTTCAGTAAATTGAATTTTCAGATTTCTGGTCTCACTCTTGTGTCATTCAACCTTATGGCATTACAGGATTTCAACGTAGGCCAGACATGTGTGTGTGTATATGTGTGTGTGTGTATGTATATATATATATATATATATATATATATATATATATATATATATATATATATGTATAGATAGATAGATACAGATACATATATAGCACTTCACAGGTGCAGCAACTCAGAAAATTGCAAAATCTCCAAAAAGAAAGGAATCAGTGATGGTGTACACATACAAACCACTCCAGCAGTGATTTTCCATCATTTTGTTCCTCCACATCTTGTGCTGACACTCAGGGAATTTCATCTCAGCCACCTGTAGAAATAGAAAATAGTTCCAGTCAAATAGAAGAAAAGCAGCTTCAAAACAAAAAAAAATACTACCCACCCAAATCAGCCTCCAGAAATGCAATGATTTTTTTCAAAAAAAAAAATTCAAATAAAATGCTAAGCACTAAGCATTGCTAATGTATCTGAACTAAAAAATCTTAAAACAGCCCACACTAAACTATTGAAACAAACCCATATGAACAATCACTAGAAGAACAAAATAAATATTACCTTTAAGTTAAATAACAAAGCCACCCATTAAATATTCCCTAAAAAAATCCTTTAAAAAATACTTTAAGTGCTGTCCTGTAGAAACTTAGAAAAGCATCTTAGCACATTAGCTATGAATGGAAAGACTCCTCTAACACAAAAAAGAAAGAGCTAGACAAATTGCATATATGGAAGTTTGGTTTGTGTGATGGATGAAATATATTGTACCATAGGATTAAGGGATTGCTTCATGCCTTTGGCTTTTTCAGTTATGCTAAAGATAACTGTAATTCTATTGCACACTCACAAGTATAAATGCGCACACATATGAGTGCAGTTCTAAATATCTAAACACATAAATATCGGCAGCCTAAAATTTGATACAAAAAAAAATCTGAATTTCTTAATATCAACAATTCGTAAATCCAGTGCAGAGGGTTATACCTCTAAACACATAACAGCTCTGAGGCCACACAACAGTGGAAAAAGGGCATATAACCTTCCCTGGTATAACTTCAGTTTTGTTGATATTTAGTATTTAGGTATTTTAAATGTCAGTATTAAGGAATTTGTTTATTTGTTTTCTGTAGATATTTATGCATTTAGATATTTAAAACTACACCCATAGAGAAAGAAATAGAGAGAGAGATAGACAGATAGATGGATAGAGATATACTATAATATGAAAAGCACAGCACCACAAACTTTAAAAGAAATCCACAATCATTATTAATGCAACACATTATGAATCCAAGCACAACAAAGCAAACCAGGTTCAGTACAAACATTCTTCAATGTGTGTAGCACATATCATATGACCATAACCATTTAAAATGGAAAAGCAAAGGTTACATGACCACTAATTGCCAATAAAAAATGTCATATGTTCACAAGAGTATGCATATAAATTGTCTGGGGAATGCAATAAAGCCTACACAGATGGATTTTCCATGTAGGCATTCTGCCACAAAGCTAACACAGCAATCCAGTGAACAGAGCAGAGGGGCATGCATGAGCTTGCAGACACAGAAGTGTCTGCAGCATGCAAATCACCTCATAAGCAGTTGAATTGCATGCAAATGAGCATGCTGGAGCAATCCAGCAAGCAGATAGGCAGTCCTGCAGACCCCGTGTTGGTGTTTGAAGTGTACATGGAAAATATCTGTGTACAAAAAAATAAAAATGGAACAGGGGCTGTAAAAGCCCATTTAGAGGGTCAGGAAGTGCGTAATAGGCATATTTATATGGAAGACTATGCCGGCTGTGTCCAAAATCTCATGCAAAATGATGTAATAAATCTTTTTTTAAAGCCCATATTATGTTTGTACTGTGCACACCAGCATGCAAAAGTGTCATTATGCAAAAAAATATATAGTAAAAAGTATAAAAAATAAAATTAAAAAATAAGTGAGGATAATGCATTATATGGCCCTGCATGCAGTATGTACAATGTTAGATTTCAGTGGTTGCTAAGGAGGCAGGCCCTGAAATAGTGAAGTATCCAGGTTGTGCACACGGACCTCTATGCAAATGAGCTGGGGTTACTGAATAACAATAATGGACCACTGTGTCAGCAGATAAAATCTGTGTAGCACCAGGTGTGTCACTATATTTTAAGTGGATTGGAGCTCAGCAGCACCCGTTTGTGAAACACTGTTCTTCTAAGCAAGGGGTTGGGTCCAGTGCTGCTAAGCTTTGCTTAGCTGCAGGGTGTGTGTTTTAGCTGGTTTGAGCTATGCTAATTGTGCACGTGCATAGGGGTGTGTCCAGACTGCTGAGCATTGTTTATACCTGTGGTGCAGGTTTGCATACAGTGGCAGAGTGCCTAGCAGGAAAGGCAGTTTAAAAAAAAAAAAAACAGGAAATTGCCTGGGAAAGCCAATCATGTAGAAAATACTGATAATCCCTGTTCCACTTAAACTGGCCCATACAAATCCCACAATGATGTACCTGGCTGGTGGAATGCATCATAGTTAGCCAAGCACACAGGCTGCATCTACAGCAGAGCACTATAAAGTATGTATATACCCTACAATATTATTTTTCCCCCACACTCTGCATAATTGGAGTACAGACTTGGGAATTTTAACTGACAGAATGCTAGGGGCTGCTGCTGTTCTGCTACATCTGTATGTGTTAGAGGGTGAGGTCAGTGCTGATGCTGCCACTGACGATAGGCCTAGACTCAGAAGGAGAAGAGTGTTCAGGCCCAGGATAACTTTCCAGGAGCTACATAAGCTGGAGATTATAGAGTGCTACAGGGTGGATAGAGACATACTACAAGAACTCACTAAGTTCTGCTGCCCTCAGCTCAGACCCAGAGCCAACAGAGGGGAACCCATCCCAGTGGAGACAAAGGTATGTGTAGCCCTTAGAATACTAGCTACAGGTACTTTTCAAAGACCTACTGGGAGCATGATGAGGGTGTTACAGGTGTCTGCATCCAGGATACTCCACCAGTTCCTGGCTGCCATGCAAACACATACCAGTGAGCACATTTATTTATCCTGCACCCCTGAGGAGAGGGCCAGCACTAGGCATCTCTTCTAGCATGTTTCATACTATCCTGAGGTACTGGGTGGCATCACAGTACTCATGTACACATTAAAGCATCACCCAGTGAGGAGGGTAGAGTCTGCATAAACCACAATGGGTATCACTCCATCAACTGCCAGGTCATGTGCAATGCCCAGGGCATCTTCATGAATGTGTGTGTTGGCAGCCCTGGCAGCTATCATGACTCCCATATTTGGCATGCATCACAGTTGTACCAGATGTTTGCCAGGGGATCATCCCGTGCGACCATCTACTGGAGGATGCTGGCTATCCAATGGAACTGTAGATGATGACACACATCAGAAATGCAAAACACCCATAAAATAAAACATGATTCCATTTCAAAATAACAAAAGGAAATAAACCAAGCTGGAAAGAAGGATGCCATAATGATGCACACACAAACTATGAACATCATACAGCATGTGTTTGGAAGGTCAAGACATGGTTCTGGTGTCTCAATATATCTGCTGGAGCCTTGCAATAGTCTCCTCCCACATGTGCACAGATGTTCACAGTGCATGTCATGCTACACAGTATGATTCTACAGAAACAGCTGCAGCAGGATCATCACAGGGAAGGATACACAGCTTCCCACTACTGCCAATGTCCCCACAGCCACACCCATGGGGAGACTCAGAGGAGGAAGCCCCTGAGGTTGCCCTGTAGGCAGGTGTAGGCATGGCCAGAAGTCCCTGGCCTTGGGAAAGAGGCAAAGCAAAGCACATGCACTGACAACTTAGGGTCCTAGGGATTGACCCCTTACTCTGACTCACATACATAGTAAAAAGGATGCCAGCCAAACCACACCACACAGCCTGTACCTTACCATGTATTGGCTATGTACTGCATGCATCACAGTCAGCCCTGAAACACAGGTATATCAACTGCTGTGTGCACAAGGTAAGTCACTCTCCTTTACAACAAATGTACGGGGTACTAGACTATGGCAGCATATGTATGGACCTGCTGCATTTATGGAAGGGAATAGAGTTGGCAACTGGGCTACTTGCAGAGAACAAACAGCTGTGTTGGACAAAAGGTACTCTGTCCAATAGTGACTGCCCATAATATGCAGCAAGCCACAAGGCAGCAAAACCCACTGCAGTATATAAGGGAATTGCCAAACAGCATCCTCATAGGATGGATGCACAACTATCAATACTACAGTCCTCTACCCCGAACACATCAGTGTTCACATACAACTGCAGTAACAGAGTATGTTCACAAGGAAATATCAGCAGACCACATAATCCTAGGGCTGTACCAAACAACTTGGCTACATGTCCTATTTTCCACAATATGCATATGTCTGTCTAATGTTGATAGTGTCAGGATTTAAGCTTCATTTTTTGGCAGCAGGTGTGGCTCAGTGGGCTACGTGCCATGAGCATGGTTGATGGTGTTCATGGTTCAAAGCTGGCTACACCTACAATTTTGCATGTGAGGGACTCTTATGGTAGGAGTCCCACAGACTGTCAATATGTCACAATCTGTTACAGCAAGAAAGCTGGACAAAGCCAGAGACAATGAAGGAACAGAGGACCAAACCTGCAGACATTATACATGCTCTGAGTAACCTAGTAGGTGGCTAGTATAACAGCAGGTTGTAACAAGTCAGAGTAGCAGCAGGATGTAAAAGACATCACATAACTGTCAGTATGGACAACAATTCAGTGCGGACCATTTGGTAGTATATCACTAGAAAAATGCAACTGTCTGAGGAGCAGAGCAGACATATGGGGTGGAATGCTGCATATCCTGCAAAGCATGTACAGTCAGAGGTGTGAAGACTGTAACCCTGTGTGTGGTGTTACATCACTTACCCCAGTCACATCATACCTATAACCACTTAGAGCAGAAATATGGACAAAATCATGACAGTGGGACAAAGGCCCAAATATAATGAGAAGGATTAACTAGTGGCCAAAAAGATGTAGAAAGTGCAGAGAATAACAGGTTGTTCAGCAGCATGGGTTCCCTGGTGTGTATGGAGTCAGTAAATCAAATGTCTGTCATCAGTGCCTAATGTCAATCTATAATGATTTTTCACTGATGTATGAGAAAATCACAATGTTATCTAAAACATACTATACATATGATCAAACCAAGTAAACATGTGCCCAGCAATAGGTTGAAGGTTCCTGTGACACAAAATATAAAATAATTATAGTGTTCACTCAACCACATGCACAGGAACCAAAATGGCAGCAGCTCAGAATGATGAAAAATAGCGTCTAATATCCCATAAAATAGCAGCAAAGCGGCAGCAGCTCAAAAAAACAGGATATGAAGCATCTATAGTCCACATAAAACAGCAACAAAGTATGATCTAAAAAAGCTTTTTATTCCATAAAAAGTAAGTGCTTTCACCCGAAGGCTTCTTTAGACTTCATTCCAATTCATAAAACATTTCCTTTAGATAATGACAATTAGCAACTGATAGGTTCCTATCACAAATACGTCATTCACAATTAAGCAAGAGACTATTAACAAATATAGTCATTAAAAAAGCAACCATGTATAGTAAATGTTAAAAACATACTAAAATGTATAATTCATATAATTTATAATAGTATATATCACATATCATCTTTTAGGCTTCATTACCCTTCTTTTACATAAAATGGGCTTTAACTGAATTTTATCATTTCGACCAGGAGATTTATCTGCTCTAAAGCGGATAATCCATTTTAATTCACATTCCTGAGTATAATTGTCAGTATCACCTCCTCTTATACTACAAATAACATTTTGTATAACACAAAACTTGAAGGAGTGTGATGTTCCTAAAGACTTATGATGTTTCGCTAAAGCGTTATGGTCATAACCTATATGCATATGATAAACATGCTCCCTAACGCATTCCCTAAGCTGTCTATTGGTTTTACCAATATAGAACGCTGCACAGGACATGCATCTAGCTAAATAAACCACATTGCTGCTTAAACAATTAGTCATAGTATGAAATGAATATTCATATTTAGTTACTGGATGTTGAAAATTCATGTTACAATCAATGTATTTACACTGATTACAGCTATTACAAGGTACAGTGTTATATTCAGAAAAATGATTAATAGGACTGATTAATTTCATGTTGGAGTTGCATAACATACGCTTTAAATTAGGTTTATTCTTAAAAATAAACTTGGGTTTCTGACCAACTACTTCACTGATTTCATTGTCAAGTAGAAAAGTATCCCAATGTCTCTCCACTAATTTTCTAATATATTCTGAATCTTTAGTGTAAAACAAAGGTATCCTGACTTCACAAACTTCATTTGCTATAACAGGATTATCCATATCAATATATTCCAAAAAATATGGTCGCGCTCTTGTTCTTCTTAATTCATTCACTTCCAGGGTGGTTTTATCAAATAACTCTTCACTGTAACATCTCTCGGCAAACCTTGCCTTGAGATAAGCCACCTCGTGTAAATAGCCTTCATGGGATGGATTAAGCCTGGATGCCCTCATTATTTGCCCCTTAATCACATTATCAAAAACATGTTTAGGGTGCATGCTATGTCGATGTAAGAGGGTATTCCTATGGCACGCTTTCCTATGAACAGAAGTATTCAATAACCCATTCTCCAGTTTAATGATATTGACATCCAAATAAGATATTTCAAATAAAGAGAAACAAAGGGTAAATCTCAAAAAGCTAGTAAGATTGTTCAAGGTTTCAACGAACTCTAAAAGACTAGTCTCATCACCCCTCCAAATCAAAAAGAGGTAATCTACAAACCTTCTATAAAAGCACACATTACTTTTAAACGACTCTAAAGGAAACAAAAGCTCCTCCTCCCAATCAGCCATTACAAGGTTGGCGTAGCTATTGGCACAAGATATGCCCATAGCTACGCCATCCTTCTGTAGATAGATGTTCTCATCAAAAAAGAATATGTTATTATTCAACACTGTCTCTAAAAACAAAGCTAACAAGTCTATTCTCTGCGGAGTAAAATCCGATTTCCTAATCAAATATTGTTGTACTCTGTGTACACCTGCATCATTGGGTATCACAGTGAACAAACTAATGACATGTAGAGTAACCAAAAAATATGGTTCTTGATCATGTAGTGACTTAGTATAATTATAGAGGTCTAACAAAAATTGTTTACTGTCTTTCAAAATATATAAATTGGCTTCTACCACAGGTCTAATGTGATAATCTAAAAAGACAGAAAAAGGTTCAGTAAGCCACCCACGTCCAGCTACAATCGGTCGCATGGGTGGTTTCACCATGGATTTGTGAACCTTTGGTAAGCCTTGTATCACTGGTATGAGGATTATGAACTTTCAAATATCTAAATAACTCCCATGTAATATCACCACTCTTAAATAAATCATCCAGCATGTCAAAAACTTGAAAAACTTTAGTTGTAATCTCATTCATATCTATCCTACTATATGAATTAACATAATCTAACATCACTTTCATGCTGTCCAGATAGTCAGTTCGATCCATCAATACAATAGGACCCCCTTTATCTGCCGGTCTGATAACTAATGACTCATCCTTTTTTAAATCTGAAAGTGCTTTTCTTTGCAAAAAGCTTAAGTTGTCCCTGCGACCCTTACCTTTTAAAACAGGTTTTTCTTTATGATAATAATTATATATATCATTCTCCACTAATTTGGAGAACGTATCTAACAAGGGATGTATCACCGGTGTATACAGACTATTTGGGGGAAACAAGGTCATTGAGCTATCATTGTATCTTTGTCCTTTAAACTCTAATTTTAACTGGACATTCCGTACGAACATTTTAACATCTATTATACTTTCAGTTAATTCACCACTACTAGTGGGTATAAAACTTAAACCTTTATTCAATAATTGTTCCTCATATATATTTAAAGTTCTCTGGGATAGATTTACTACTAACGATTTATTGTTTTCTCCCTCATTTTCTTCAGGGTGGGGCCTGAATGGTCTCCCCCTGATACCTTCCTTTTGTGCCAACCCCTGCTCACAGATCTCTGTCTCCCTGGATGCTGACGAATGGCTATCGGGAAAGGGACTTGTCCATCATTACTTCCAATATTTATAATGTTTGTCTTATTACTAGAAACCTTCTTCCTTACTACTGGTTCTTGACTCAAGCTATCTAACCTGCACTACTGTTCGATGGGTTAAAGTCTTGATTCAATCCAGAATTAACGACATTCAATACCAGATGTTCATTCGTATTAACTGACAAAACATCATCATTGCCTTCAAAAACATTAATATTATTATCACCATTCTCGATAATATTAGCCATGTTCATATCACATAATACATTGTCATTATTCTTATTAGAAACAATGGCATCATTAGTGTTCATTACAACATTTCTAGATGCAAAATCATTCAAATTTTGTCTAGGCCAAGTAAAGACTTGGCCGATTTTAAAATCTTTAGTGTCTCTTAACATTTTATTCCTCTTCTGCTCTAAGAGACGTTTCTCATACAACATAACATTATCCATTAATCTGTCCATGCCTGACTCTGCTTTGCTCATAGAGTACTTAGTATTAATCGAATTATGTTGCTCAATTACTTTGTTCCTCAAAAGTTCTTCTTCGGACTAATGAAAGTCATTTAATAACTTCATATAACTAAAACTGAGTTCAAGAATGAGCTGCTGCCACTTGAACAACAGCTCCGGATAAGAATTACCTGATGTCGGCATTTTCAGTACGCGTAAACCGCGTGGTACAATCCTTTTTTGAATACAAGCCTCAAAGTCCTGTCATTGCAGCTGAAGCTTCTTGAGTCTTAAAAAGTCAACCTCTAACCTGTTCAGGTCCTCGCCTAGGCTGACCAGTTCTTCTCCGCCATTGATTTCCACATCTTGCTCCAAATTCGGTTCATATAATAACAACAAATTGTCTACAGCAGTTATGCAATCATGAAAATGATCTCTCTTCCGGTTTAGCGTAACAGATCCTTCTGGTTTGGATGGAAGTTCCACATTAGCATTTAAACTAACCGCCATTCTCCGTTGCTGGTCAAAAAGAAAAATAAAGTTCAAACCAAGTAAATATGTGCCCAGCAATAGGATGAAGGTTCCTGTGACACAAAATATAAAATAATTATAGTGTTCACTCAACCACATGCACAGGAACCAAAATGGCAGCAGCTCAGAATGATGAAAAATAGCGTCTAATGTCCCATAAAATAGCAGCAAAGTGGCAGCAGCTCAAAAAAACAGGATATGAAGCATCTATAGTCCACATAAAACAGCAACAAAGTACGATTTAAAAAAGCTTTTTATTCCTCTGTTGAAACATGGTTATCCGATGCCCAATTAATACTCAACCCAAACAAAACTAAACTACTCATCTTCCAACCCACCAACCATACTCAAAATAACTCTCACTTTAACATCACAGCAAAAGACAACACCACTATATACCCAACTGAGCACACCAAATTGCTAGGAGTGGAAATAGACAATAAACTAAAATCTGACATTCACATATCCATGACCATAAAAATAGTCCACAAAAAATAGGAGCATTATACAGAAATAAGCAATTTCTCACCAAAGCAGCAAAGATTTCTGTAGCAAATTCCCACCTTATCTCCACCCTACTTTATGCCTCTCCAATATATACCAACCTAAGGCAATGTGATCTAAACAAGCTAGAGACCTGCTACAACAAAATCACCAAATTTGCCACAGGGGCATCCTACCATAGTCACCACTGTCTCTCACCTGCTGAACTGGGCTGGCTTGAACTCCCTCACTTCCTTCAGTGGTATCAACTCTCACTCACCCAAAAACTAGTAAACCATCCACTAAATGTCCCATCCCTCCAGAATCTACTCCAACCCTATCGCACCACCAGACCACTAAGATCCAGCAACAAAAATCACTTGCAGATCACTAAAGCCAATAACTCTGCTGGTGAAGCACTATTCTCTTGCACCATAGCCAAATTATGGAACTCACTCCCACCCACAATTACCTCCGTACCATCATGCACCCACTTCAAAACTTTACTAAAAGCGCACCTAAAAACATGCTGGCTATGCCCTTGCAACTCCCACTCTAATATCATCCACCCCATCCAACCACTACCTTTCTTTCCACTCCAATAACTACCTTGATTATAGCAAGATCAGATGCTCATAAGCCTAGTACTTATTATACAGCAGGAATTTCTCATTATAACATTTGCTAATGTCTGTTATGTACTTCACAGATAAAGATTCTAGTTGTCTACTGATGTACTTTGTTCTTCATCTGTAAATATGTTGTAAGTAATTGCTATGTTAAATTGTTAATCGCTATGTAATCCAATGTAGCTACTGTCTGTTTATTTTACTGTGGAGCTTTTCTCCACTGAAAATGGACCTATGTCCAGTCGGACACTCCCGGTCAACAAATTTAAATAAAATAAATAAATAAATTATAAAATATATATATATATATATATATATATATATATATATATATATATATATATATATATATATATATATAGGCCATATTGTCACTTGCCAATTCTCCACCTATCAAACTGCAAATGGCCAGAAATGGTGATAGTGGTACCTGTACACACATAGCAAGGGTATTAACAGGTACCCCACTGCTTCAACACTAGATACAATAACAGAATAAAGCAGGTTCATTCTGCAGGCTACACAGGCGTAACACAAGGCCACTTTGCATAGCCCACAAGTACTGTGGCTGCAGCCACATGTACACCAACTGTAACCAGTGGCAGTAGATAGGGGTTCTACTCTCACATCAGCCAACTTGTGTATCTCTGTGTGTGTGTGTGTGTGTGTGTGTGTGTGTGTGTGTGTGTGTGTGTGTGTGTGTGTGTGTGTGTGTGTGTGTGTATGTAGATATTTCCCACACAGCAGTACAGACATGCCTATCAGGCCTATGTCTGTACAACGGTCAGTCATTTTATGGCCCTGTGACTAGCGTCCTCCGCAACATTGCCCCCCCCCCCTGTCAACAGTTTCTGATGTCATCCAACTTAACAGCACTGGCAGAAACTCTCAAAGCAGATAAGATCCATGGTGCATGCGATAAGTACTTAGTGCCGTAGTGTATACTACTAGATAGGTAGGGATTCTAATCTCAATAAGGGCAACTCTGCGAGTGTGTGTGTGTGTGTGTGTGTGTGTGTGTGTGTGTGTGTGTGTGTGTGTGTGTGTGTGTGTGTGTGTGTGTGTAAAATACTACTGCCAATCTAACATCATGCAACAAAGGTACAAACACTTTGATGTGTACTCATGACATATGCCAGCATACAGCACCTGTCATGTCATAACACTACCACACTACAAAATCAGACACATATTTGCATGTCCCTGCATCACTGGTATGGATGGCAGGGATGTGTCATAGATATCATCACATGCACAGAGTGTGGTGTGGGGGTACCAGAGGCCTAGGCAGTTGTACCAAACAGTTGACATGTGTATGAGTCAGGAAGGGGTGCTGGTCATATGGGCCATGGAGAGGTGTCATGTTTGTCTGTTGGTGACCTGCAAATGAGAATGAGAATGATGTTTGAGTGTGTGTACATACACCATCAAGCCATGTGCTAGCCCTACACATGGGTATGTTGGAAAGCTGTGGGCTGTACATGGCAGAATGGATAGTTCACTGTCTCTGGCCATGAACATGTGAACAGACTCTGCCAGGAGTGGCACTAGCACCACCATGCCCAGGGTCAGATGCAGTACTAATCACTGATGATGACTGGTGTCTGCTGGGCCTGCACCTCATACAGGATCACCCAGGGCCATGTATCCATGGCCTGTTACATCATGCTGTGGGCAGCACCTTCCCTTCTGTAGCGTTGGAGGTACTGCCACTATGGGATCTTGAGTGTGCATGGTCATGTGGACTCCGAGCAGATGTTATTGCTGACCTATGGCCATGTGTTTGATGCCTTACTCCCACCACCTGTTCTAGCACAGACAATGTGCGGTCAAGGACTGACAATGTCTCACCCCAATGTCTGTCTACTACATCAGTGAAATGATGCATGGTGTCACCAATGCGGTGGAGGGAGTCATGGATGTCAGTCAGTGATGCATCCATGATCCTGATTATCTGTTTGGTGTTGCATTCATCTCATACCTGTGCCTCCATGATGGACTGAAGCATGCATCGAGTGACCTGTGATCTGTGACCGGTGGTGGATGGGGAGCAGTCCTCCTTCGAGCACCCCTGTCAATCTGCCTGTGTGGGACCTTGCCAGCTCCCCGGCTAAGGCTAGTGTCTACACTCACTGATGCCATAGTTGCCACACTTTCCTGTTCAATGCCACCACACTCTGACTTTCCAAAATCTGTGACCGGGACCAGGTATGGGTGGGCATACTGACTGTGTGCAGGGAAAATGGAGGAGGAAGTGGGATGTCTACCCATGGGACAGATTCAGCCCCCAACAACCCCACCTGTGTGTCTCACTATGGCCACCATCATCATCAGAGTCCAATGAGACATTGACATCAGGTTGTGAGGGGGACACACTCCAACTCTTACAGTATTATGTATGGTAATCCACATACATACATACACATACAGGTGAGGAGCCACACCTGCATTACACACACCACTCTTATTTCCAATCCCATGCACAACACACAAGCAGACTACAACATACACAGACAAGACAGGCCCTTTATAACATGCACTGCAGCTATGTCTGGTTAATGTTGACAGTACTATACACCTGTGCAATAAACAATATGTCAGTGAATGTGATTGACCTAAACCTAAAACAGTGTGCACCCGTCTTGAGCATACTATCCCAGTTCTACTGTCACTACCTCAGGTATGTGCCATCTCCATATTGTGTGTGAAAGTGAACAGGCATCTGTGTGTGATTGCCTCCTGTATAGCAGATTGCATAGACTTCCTGAAAAATAAGTGCATATGTGTTACTGCTCCTGCAAATACACAACTGTGATTACCCATTCAAATACGTCAGGTAACCCATCTGAAATTTAGCATACAGGTATTTTACTCTGGCTAAGCATAACAGTTGTGCCTAGGACAAAAGGTCAGCCATTAACATTCATAGGGTATATATGATCCATACAACACAAGTAGCACACTTACCAGGTACAGAACCTTGGACTCTGGCCACACCTGACATACTTATGGAAATGTGAGGGAGATGTATTATCAGCAATAACAAAATGTGACATTGTTACAGAGTAATTTTATTTTTTTTTAACATTTGTTTACTGGGAAAGTGCAACTTAGAACAAAGCCAATTTTCAGCAGAGGCCCAGGGAGAACACTCCAGATGCATGTCTTTATAATGTGGAAGAAAACCAGAACACCCAGAGGAAACCCACATAAATGCAGGGAGGACATGCAGACTCCACACAGAAGGCACACCAGCTGAGAATTGAAGCAGAGAACCTCTTGCTGTGAGGTAACAATACTACCACTGCACCACTGTGCCATCCATTCTGTGCTGTAATATGTGTGTATATCGACATGTGCAGTAGCTAATGTGATACTGCCTACATTGCTGACATTTTCAGTATGTGTGCACAATTGTGCATTAAAACCAAACCACCACCCCAATGCAGATACACCTGACACCCATGTACTGGTATGCAGAGGCTGCAACAATGGCTGATATAGTATTACACTGATGAACACAGGAAGCTTACCTGGATGATCCTCTGCTGTGGATGCTGTGGCACACAACTCCACGATGTATGGGGTGATGGATGCTTGGGAGCTGGTAGCTATTCCCAGGTTTTACAGGAATTCCTCTGTGGCCAAGAGCGGTTGTTCCACTGCAAGCCCTCCACCGGTGGCAGCATGGTCTCTGGCTACAGCAGTAGCCCTTTGCCATGCAGCATTGACCATATCTGTGGCCCAGTGTCATACATGTTTGTAGGTTCTGTCCTGTAGCCCTACATTGTTGACTACTGTGTCAAGGTCAGCCCACAGTGCTGCACATTTATTCATGAATGTGGTGAGTCCTAGACAACAGAATGTTGTGATGCAGTCTGAGGCCATCCAGAATGACATTATTTTCAGCCTCTGAAAATGGTGGGTGCCTCCTTCTATACTCTGAAAGACAATAAGAGGAAAAACATATCACAGGACCAGATACATTGATATCCACTGTGTACAGGCCCTGCACATCCAAATTACCCTGCACTATCCACTACTAACTTCCACCCCACACCACACAGTCTATAAACACACTATGTATGTCACTATCATACATAATAGCAATACAGGTTATGTCCGGTGTGCTGTGACAGAGTGTGCTGTATGTCTCCACACCCATCAATGTCATTTACTGTGGTATGACCCCTGTGGGCAAAGTCCCACTACTATGTCATATGGCCACTGTCAGACACATATGTGTGTGTCAGTACATGTATGTGGGGATAGTCCAGCAACATCACTGTGCCACAATGACAGAAAGCAATGAAAACCTGCTGTAAGCCTCATACTTCTCCAGTACACAGATGTTTGCCGAATGTGTACATGTGCCTGATGTATGTGGTCATTTTGGCAGACACTAGTGGATGTCTGGCAGGCTGTTGACCAATAATTGATGGTTGTGCCCAGAATATGGTGAATCTGGCTGTCACATGCCAGAACCCTCAGAAAACAGTTATGCTATAGTAATATCTGTCACTCTATTCATACTCCTAGTTTGTATGACTGATATATACACTCTGTTGCTGATGTTTGGCCTGTGCCCCCCCAATAATACTGGCTATGACCTGACTTCCTGCAGTAGGGGGTTGCCAGGTATTTTAGCCATAGCTCTCAAGCAATGACATACGAATGTTAACTAAACTGTGACCTAACCAGAGTACATCAGGGACAATCATGGGCATCTTTACAATGTCTGACCTATTCCTGTGTGATATTCACAGACTGAGAGGTGCTGAATGATAGTACATCATGTGGTATGACAGCTTTGCTCACCCTCCCTTACTGACAACCACATAATCCAGTAAAAGTCATACAGGAGCCAACTGTTGTAGGAGGAAGTGAGAGGGCCACAGCTGTGATGTAATTCAAAGCTGGTACAGTTCAGTAGCATGCCTCTAGCTAGTGGATAGCAGAGTATCAACTACATGTCATTCCCAGAGATGGACTACAGGTCAACTGTTGTAATCCTTATACCATAACTGCATCCTCCCATCTGCGTCCCATTATATGGGAACTTGTATTACATACCTGGTAGAGTAACGTAATCCTTTTCTGAAGAAATCCTGAAGAACAGTGCTTGGTAAATCACAGTCTGTCTTGGTATACCAAGTAACAGACCTGTTTCCCACAGGCAGTTGCTTGCCTTTTGTAGGTAATGCTCAGTAACAGGTAATTGCCTATGGAGCAATTCATGGCTCAGACTTGCTAATTGCATCCAGAACAGCTGTGTTGCATTTTCATTAGCCAATGACATAGCACAACAGTGCAATATTTAAGGCCTTCATGTAGGCCTTAGCCCCTTTCTTTGTCTATGAGATGGACATTAGTGAGGTGTGGAGTCTACAACATCGCACAGGGTAGGTACTAATACTGTCCACTGTTGAGATTTATGAGGTATGTCCACAGTTTTGCATGCTGTGTTTGGCCATTGTCAATTGACTTTATGATTATCTGGCAGTTCAGTGTTCAACATTGTGGGTTGAGGTCAGTAAGAGGGAAGAGACATGTGGGTGTCAGACATCATACCCATCAGAATATGCATGCTGCTCCAGCAGCTGGTGGTCTATCAGCTCCATTTGTTTGTAGGAGCAGACTGTGACACGTCACTGTCGCTTGACCCTTTTATGTATGGGTGTCGTGTGGATCCCTTGTTCTAGGGGGTTGTGAGGTATGGTGGGTCTGTAGCAGGTAGCATAACATACAGTTGCATATGTTGCAGCCTGCAATTGCTGCTTTTTTCCTAGGACATATAGTGGGGAGTGTGATCACGTTGGAGGACAGCAAGCTGTGTGCGTCACTGAGGGAGCAGTGTCAGCTCTGTCATCACAGCAAAGTCAGGGTGAGGGTACCCATAACAATCCATTCAAGGCATGTGCCTAGGATACATCTGTTATGTAACAGTGCCAATCAGAGAGCAGTAGGCGACATACAGGTAGGCTATATGAATATGTGCAGTGTGTCCATACCTACAGTCCTTTGACTTACTAACATGTGTAGCAGTTAACTCAGTAGCAGCAACCTGTTTTGGTTAAAATTGAATGACTCAGTCATTATTTGCTGTATTGACAAGAATGTAATTGAAGTGCAGCACACTGGATTCAAACCTAGGACTTTGAGTGGCAAAATGCATTATATACATCACATTTAACAGATTAAGCTACAGAGTCACAACTGCAGGCAGTGTATTTGCAAGATATATGTCCATGCATACAGCCTGTGACAGGAATTGCACCAGCATGTGTTTTCTGATGGCTATGAGGTGTGACACTCAAATTGCTGTCATGCTTTTCTAACCTCAATCTTTAATGATGTGCCAGTACTTTAGAAGACAGATATGTTTTTGTGAAACTGTGGCAAAACTAGGGAGTATAACTGTGGGCATTCTGCTACAGTCTGTACAGTGGACAGCTGTACCTGCTATCCTAGGCCTCACGTACATCCATTAATATTTATTGGGCTGTGTACTGGTGTAGTGTCTGCATCACAGTCCCAAATACACTGCCAATTTCCCCATTATATCTACTTGCAGTGTGTCAATGTCAATCAGGCTATGTTGGTGGAAACAACTGCCGTAATTCAGAGCTGAGGGTCCTAGTGGTCTAAGGCACTGTGTTGTAGTTGACAGGGGCGCGGGCTCGATACATGGTAGAGGTGATTATTTTGCAGATGTGCCTAACACTGTCAAAAACACATAAGATGATTAAGGCACTTTTAAGCAGTTTTAAGTGTGTTTGCATGGTGTACAGTGCCTCTTAGCTCTGCTTAAACCCAAGCTAATTATAAAAAAATAAAAGAGAAAAGGGATGCTAAGAAAGTGGTGAAATGAGGACAAGCAGGGGGGAAACATACTGAAAGGCAGGTAGGAATGTACAGGACAGGTGTAGGAAAGAACCACAGCTCTCTAGTTCTTCTACAGTGACAGCTGCTCAGGTTTCATACTCAGAAATACCAAAAACACTATCAACTAGTAAAACGAAAAGGTGAACCAGATAACAAAGTAGTCCAACAGTTTTTCCAATAATGGAAATAAAACAGGTCGATGACTGGAACAAACCACCAGGTAAACCAAATCCAAAACCAAGATTTATTAAAGCGCTTTTCGTTTGCTCAATGAGCAAACTTCTTCAGAATACATTACACTCCATCACAATGCAGTATTTAAACACTAAATTGTCAGCAATTAAGCAAAGTTAATGACCAACAATTAAGGTCATAAACACTATAAATGCATGTAGATATAATTAGATTTTTGGTATTCGGATAAACCAGCTAGTAATGAAGAAATACATGAATAAATAAATAAATCACGTAACATACATAGCACTAAATGAATACTAAATATGCATGTAACAAAAATACTAATCATTAAAACATAATTAATGATTTAAATATACCTTAATAATTTAATTCCAATATTAAGGAAAACCTGAAAGGCAAATCTATCGTGGTGTCAATAAAAACTCAAGTAAAATGACAACTCTGTTATTAAATACAAGCTTAAAAAACTCTTAACTAACTAGTACATAAGCAAGAAACACTATTATTGTTCCTAACTCAAAACTAGAAGTAAAAAATAGTATTCTATAAAGAAAAATATTAAAAATACATAACATAACACAAAACCACCAAGGTCTATCTTTTAAGACTAAAAATACTTAATAAACACAAAATAGAACATGCTTCATTTAAACCAGGGAAGTGATATGTCTCTAATCTAATCTGCCAGTGTAATTCAAGTTCTAGTAACTTTAATGTAGTTGGACCACCCCTGATATCACAAACTACCTGATCTATCCAAATAAATTTAAACTGGTGTGTAGGAAAATCAAGGATGTGCTTAGCAAGTGCATTAGTTTCCTTATGTTTCCTTATGGCATACTGATGTTCATAAATATGTTCCCTGAACTTACGTTCAGTTTTTCCTACGTAGTACGCCAAACAATTTTGACATTGTGCTAGATAGACAAGGAGCCTTGAATTAAAATTAAATCTGTGTTTTAATTTAAATTCATGCTTATTGACTATGAATCTATTAGATTCAATTATGTGTTTGCAATAGTTACAAGAGTGGCATTTAAACATACCCGGGCATCTAGTAGGAAATGGTTTCATCTCAAACCAAGATTTGAGATTCCTAGCTTTCCTATATGTCACCTTCGGTATTAAACCTAGTTTCGACAACACACCTGGATCTGCTCTGAACAAATGCCAATTCTTTTTCACAATAGCCCACACATTTGTACTATCTACTGCAAATGTGGTAATAAACCTAGGAAGGTCCAACGTAGGAGCCCTATCCTCGTCATCAACAACCAAACTATTTGAATAAGATGCTGATGTTGTTAATTCACCACTTTTTTTAACTTGCAATAAAGGCACATAAAAATTGGATCCCCTTTTCAGTGAAATTTCACCTATTAAATCATCAATTAATTTTATGGGGTAACCTCAACTCGAAAACATCTTTTTTAGATTAATACATTCCTCGACATACTCATCATCCCTACTAATAATTCTAGCGGCTCTTACAAGTTGTCCTTTAACAACTGCACGTTTCTGTGTAAACGGATGACAACTTGTAAAATGTAACAAAGTGTTAGAGTAGGTGGGCTTCCTGTGGATCCTTGATGTAAAACAAGTAGTGATAAGATCTTTGACCAACAAAATATCGAGGTATGATATCTGCTTGTCACTAAAAGTTGAGGTGAACACCAAAAAGTCAGTAGTGTGATTAAGGTAATTCACAAAATCAGTTGCTTGTACCTCATTCCCATTGAAAAGAATGAATATGTCATCTAAATAACGTGTGTAATACACTATATAGTCAGAGTATAATGGATGATTAAAGACGAATTGGTGCTTGCACAGTGGCACCATATGGTGAACCCATACCAACTCCAACAGTTTGTAAGTAGTAGTTGTCTCCAAACATAAAAAAATTTTTAGATAATGTTAAATCTAAAAGTTCAACTACTAACGAAATATCATTACTGTTCGCTTCTCTAGCTCTTAACCTTTCACTCACCCACTCAACCGCTATATCTTGGGGGATACAGGTATATAAATCTTTAACATCAACAGTGAGGAAGTTAAGATGGTCCTCATACTTTAATTTGTTAATTTTAGTTAAGAATGTCCAGGAGTCTTTACAAATTTGCACCTCCTGGAAAATATATTTACGTAGTATATTGTCAACGACTTTTGCACAAGCGTATGTTGGTGATCCACGGCTGTCAATCAAAGGACGCATGGGGGGGGGTCAATCAAGTTCTTATGGATTTTTGGTATTCCGAAAAAGTACGGAATCCTAGGGTAAGAAGTTGACATATAATTAAATAAGTCCTGGTCAATCCTACCTTCCAGGAACATCTCTTCAATGTGATCCTTAATAATCCTGTATGCCCTGTTAATTTCATTTTTAGAACTCAGTGCATAAGCAGGAGTGTCAAGTAAGGAAATCATCCGATCAAAATAGTCATCCTTCTCAAAAATCACTACCCCCCACCTTTGTCCGGTTTACAAATACGTAAATTATTAGAACGAAGAGTTTGAATACACTCAATTTCTGTAATATTGTTACGTGGAGTAGGTTGTTTTAACTTGTTAATATGGCTCCTAATATCCACTTCACACATCTGCTCAAATATAGACAGAAGTGGATGGAGTGGTGGATTAAAGGTACTAGATACATGTAGTTGGCTAGAGAGGTCAATGTAGGCTCCCCCTCCCATCATAAGTTTAAAATTAAGCTTCCTAGTAAACATTTTCACGTCAATAATAGCCTTAACAAAATCCAAATGGTGTTGGAGTACATAAGTATGGCCCTTAGCCATTAAATCTGCCATATCAGTGGTGATGAAAGTTTTAGAAAAATTGTATACTTTGAAATCACCTAAGGAGTTAGTACTGATAACTGGGCCCTGCTGCCCATTAGAAATAACCAAACCAGCGTCTATCAATTGAAGAGAATGTACTTGAATGTCAATAACAACATCTAAATGCACATTAGAATTTTGAACCTGAGGAGAAAAAGATGTTACCGATTGGTCCTCCTCTGATTGGATTGATTCTGCCATTGGCGCTGGGTTTTGGGTCTAATACTACCATCATTTCAGATAAGGCTAATTTTACTACCAGCTTTATAACTACGTTTAGTAATGATTCCAGTCAGGTTTCTGAAATTATTTGGAAAAATTGGTATTTTATCAGCAGTGATTTATACTTATCAGAAAAATTAGGCCAATTTCCTAAACTAGTTTTTAGAAGAGGTAAAAATCTTAAGGAGCTGTTACAGAACAACTCCTTGAGTTCTGACTTTTCTAGGAACAAAGGGTGTTCTATTTGTGGTTCTTGCAATTATTGCAACGTCATAAAAGTTGTAGGGTCTTTCCAAATCAACAGGAGGAAATATAATATCTAACACAGAATTAACTGTGACACTCGGTCCGTCGTTTATTTAGCTCAATGTGAATGCTGTCCCGCATTCTACATAGGCAAGACGGACCGAAAACTCTGACAGCACATTTACCAGCATATATACGCTATTAGGAACCATAAATTGGATAATGCCCTGGCTAAGCATATTGAAAACAATCCTAATCACAAATTTAGCTTCATGGGCATAGACCACCTACCGAATAGTATAAGGGGTGGCCCAATACCATGTTTATTAGAACTAAAAGAACTCGAATGGCAAATAACACTTAATGCCTTCAATAACCCAGGTTTGAATGAGAACTGCAATATTTCTGCAGTTCTCAAACTGAGAAGTTATACCAGGTAAAACAGGGTTATTCTAGAGTGTGGATTTGACTTTTACATTTGTAGATTTTGTGGTGTGGATCTATTATATATATATACACTTTACACAGACTATGTTTAGTATTTGTAGTCATGTAAGCATCTTCATAACTTCTTGAGGATAATTTATAGATTAATTAAAATTAGAATCACCAATGTTATTGATTTAGTAATAATACCATGTTTCTTCCTTTCCTTCCCATTTTATCTTTCCCCCTTTCCTTCCTTCCCATCCCACCCCACCCCCTCCCTTCCCCTCCTCCCCTTCCCCTCCCCTCCACTTCTCCCCTCCCCTTCCTTCTCCCTTTCAATCCCCTCCACCCCTCTCCTTCCCTCCCCCTCCCCTTCCTTGTTCCTTCCTTATTGCTAGAATTTGCGATTTAACATATTACATGCTCACCATGGTGATTTTTTAACAAGACTTTAACAGGATTTGTTAATCCCTTGGACGCTTTCTTGCGTGACCTTGGGTTTATTTTACAATGTGTTTTTAAAACGTGCGTTTTAATAAGGATTTTTCAGGAAGTGATGTAATCCAACCACTTCCTTTAAACATTTTAAAAAAAGCTCAACGCTTGCTTTCATAACTTGTTTCTGAAGAAGCTGCACAACTTTTAAGCAGCGAAAACGCTTTTTTAATAAAATAAACTTGCATTCAAGCCTTTTTTCATTTTGTGGATTCGTACTGCCAGGCTGCTATTTTGCTGATTTGTTGACTTTTTCGTTAGTTGGCTAGAGAGGTCAATGTAGGCTCCCCCTCCCATCATAAGTTTAAAATTAAGCTTCCTAGTAAACATTTTCACGTCAATAATAGCCTTAACAAAATCCAAATGGTGTTGGAGTACATAAGTATGGCCCTTAGCCATTAAATCTGCCATATCAGTGGTGATGAAAGTTTTAGAAAAAGTGTATACTTTGAAATCACCTAAGGAGTTAGTACGGATAACTGGGCCCTGCTGTCCATTAGAAATAACCAAACCAGCGTCTATCAATTGAAGAGAAGGTACTTGAATGTCAACAACAACATCTAAATGCACATTAGAATTTTGAACCTGAGGAGAAAAAGATGTTACCGATTGGTCCTCCTCTGATTGGATCGATTCTGCCATTGGCGCTGGGTTTTGGGTCTTGCTCCTAAAAAATTATCTTGTGTGTTAATGTTATTATTTCTATTGAAATTATTTCTATTCTGGATCCTCTCACTCCTACGCAATTCAACCTGTGGTAAAATGTCATTACCAGACAAGAAATCATTCTGAGTGTCAACTTCATCATTGTTATTAGCAAAAACACCATCATTACCATCATTTGGTGCATTATGATTGAAAGAATTGGTGTGAAGTTCAAGGTTAGCCCTCCATGTCTGGCCTGAAGGGGGTTTAGGGTAAGCAACCCCTTCCCTATAGGCCTTCGAATCCCTATCAAGTTTTTTTACTTTGAAGGATTTTAATTTAACAAGATATTCATCAATACTGCTGAACAATCTAGCATAATCGAATCTATACCTGTCAAAAACAAGATCAGATTTTATAACATTGTCCAACATAGTTGCTTCAACATTAAGTTCATCAATTTGTAGTGTGTAATGTTTAATCATTACATTAAGCAACTCAAAACCGTGCCTGTCAAACATAGAAACCAGTTCTTGATGGAAAACAGAATTTGCAACTAAGCCAGTTGGGTACTGAAAGTGTCTTAAACCTTTTGGCACTATTCTTTGGGCCAAACATTCATTAAAATACGCTATTTCGAGCTGTAACTTTTTGATTTTGAGCAGAATGTTATCAAATGTTTTTAAGTTACTAGATATATCAGGCTCAATAGTATTACCATGATAAAGAACTGCAGATGCTTCTGCATTAAACGTTGGATTAATGCAAATCCAGTTCGAAAAGTCAGGGTAATTAGCGAAGTTGTTACTCACCAAAGGCTGTAACCTGTTGCTCCCCATAGATGGCAAGTAAGTGCTGTTACTGTCAGACTGACAGTTTGTGTTGATAACACTACCCTCAAGTTGACGACTTGTGTTAGGTAAGGTATTTTTAACATTTATATCCACAAATGGCGTAGCAGGCATATTTACTTGCCCTGAAAGTACAGAATCATGTGGATTCAATGGGAAAACTGAGGCGTTCTGCTGAAGGTGACTATCAGTTCCAATGGCCGGAATTCTCCTCTGCCCTTCACTGTTGACGTCAACCAAACCTGCTGCTGCAGTCACATTAGCTTTCACCGCACATCCTGGATTAGATAACGCATTATTCACCAGATAGTCTGTTTCATGAATGCTCGTAACATTCTGCATAGAACCCTGAGGGACCGGGAGAACACCAACCTCGTCAATGTTAACTGTGTTAACAGGCGCTGAGTTCAGCAGAACTGATGTAGCAGCACGATTAGATACTGAATTCCCCTTGGAATGCAAAACGGAATTACAGCCTTGTGCCTTTTCCAACAAATCAATTCTCAGTAACATAGAATCAATCTTACTAAGTAGTAAATCCAAAGATTTCATACTGATATTGTGGGTTTCAGAAGGCGTAGGGGGTTGAGTTGTAGTGCCTGGCGTGCTAGGTCTAAGTAGCTCCGGTGTAGCGTTGGGGAACTCGCTGGCTGGTTCACGGACAGAATCAGAAGCCATACTCAGAAATACCAAAAACACTATCAACTAGTAAAACGAAAAGGTGAACCAGATAACAGAGTAGTCCAACAGTCCTTCCAATAATGGAAATAAAACAGGTCGATGACTGGAACAAAACCACCAGGTAAACCAAATCCAAAACCAAGATTTATTAAAGCGCTTTTCATTTGCTCAATGAGCAAACTTCTTCAGAATACATTACACTCCATCACAATGCAGTATTTAAACACTAAATTGTCAGCAATTAAGCAAAGTACCCAACGCTACACGGAGCTACTTAGATTTGTTGTCATCCGTTTACACAGAAACGTGCAGTTGTCAAAGGACAACTTGTAAGAGCCGCTAGAATTATTAGTAGGGATGATGAGTATGTCGAGGAATGTATTAATCTAAAAAAAGATGTTTTAGAGTCGAGGTTACCCCATAAAATTAATTGATGATTTAATAGGTGAAATTTCACTGAAAAGGGGATCCAATTTTTATGTGCCTTTATTGCAAGTTAAAAAAAGTGGTGAATTAACAACATCAGCATCTTATTCAAATAGTTTGGTTGTTGATGACGAGGATAGGGCTCCTACGTTGGACCTTCCTAGGTTTATTACCACATTTGCAGTAGATAGCACAAATGTGTGGGCTATTGTGAAAAAGAATTGGCATTTGTTCAGAGCAGATCCAGGTGTGTTGTGGAAACTAGGTTTAATACTGAAGGTGACATATAGGAAAGCTAGCAATCTCAAATCTTGGTTTGAGATGAAACCATTTCCTACTAGATGCCCGGGTATGTTTAAATGCCACTCTTGTAACTATTGCAAACACATAATTGAATCTAATAGATTCATAGTCAATAAGCATGAATTTAAATTAAAACACAGATTTAATTGTAATTCAAGGCTCCTTGTCTATCTAGCACAATGTCAAAATTGTTTGGCGTACTACGTAGGAAAAACTGAACGTAAGTTCAGGGAACGTATTTATGAACATCAGTATGCCATAAGGAAACATAAGGAAACTAATGCACTTGCTAAGCACATCCTTGATTTTCCTACACACCAGTTTAAATTTATTGGGATAGATCAGGTAGTTTGTGATATCAGGGGTGGTCCAACTACATTAAAGTTACTAGAACTTGAATTACACTGGCAGATTAGATTAGAGGCATATCACTTCCCTGGTTTAAATGAAGCATGTTCTATTTCGTGTTTATTAAGTATTTTTAGTCTTAAAAGATAGACCTTGGTGGTTTTGTGTTATGTTACGTATTTTTAATATTTTTTCTTTATAGAATACTATTTTTTATTTCTAGTTTTGAGTTAGGAACAATAATAGTGTTTCTTGCTTATGTACTAGTTAGTTAAGAGTTTTTTAAGCTTGTATTTAATAACAGAGTTGTCATTTTACTTGAGTTTTTATTGACACCACGATAGATTTGCCTTTCAGGTTTTCCTTAATATTGGAATTAAATTATTAAGGTATATTTAAATCATTAATTATGTTTTAATGATTAGTATTTTTGTTACATGCATATTTAGTATTCATTTAGTGCTATGTATGTTACATGATTTATTTATATATTCATGTATTTCTTCATTACTAGCTGGTTTATCCGAATACCAAAAATCTAATTATATCTACATGCATTTATAGTGTTTATGACCTTAATTGTTGGTCATTAACTTTGCTTAATTGCTGACAATTTAGTGTTTAAATACTGCATTGTGATGGAGTGTAATGTATTCTGAAGAAGTTTGCTCATTGAGCAAATGAAAAGCGCTTTAATAAATCTTGGTTTTGGATTTGGTTTACCTGGTGGTTTTGTTCCAGTCATCGACCGGTAGCTGTTCAGGTTTCACAGAATTTTAAATTTGGAATCCAAGAGAGAGTGCTGAGGGCAACATAACTGCATTGATTAATTAATGTAAGAATTCATTACGTCCAGTGGATGCATGTGCAAAATGGAGAGCTATGTATGGGGCGATATTTTTCGGGGGGCATAGGTCCGCCTTTTTTTTTTTTTTTTTAAGGTGAGAGTGGAATGTTGGGGAAGGTCTATAGGTACATATGGGGAGGTATTTTGGGTAGGAGAAGTTGCTTTTGCAGGAAGACAAGACAGCATACAGGGGTGGTGTGTGATACATGAGGGGATAAACACCTTGGACAGGGAGGGTGTTATGGAATAAGAAAGCCATGTGCACCCAGACAGCAGCAGTGTGACTGAGCTTCCCACCCACTGGCAATCAACACTGCATCTTCAAGGTCCTGAAGGTGGCTGTGCTGGATGGAGGCTGGATGCCAGGGTCAACTTGCCCCTCCAGGTTGCCAGTCTGCCCTCAATCCAGTACAGGCAGTATTCATAAACATGATGCACTATCCTGTGCACCATCACTGGTAGTTGTTCCTGGATGACACCCCCCTTCTGTCCCCACTCCCAAGGGGGCGATGGGCCCTGTCCCCTGAGACGCTTCCTCCCATAGGTGGTGCAGGGCCATTGGAGGGGCACCACCGATTTGGGTCTCAGAAGTGCTGGGACCCAGTGCCACAGCTGGCTGAGGTAAGGAAGGTGGATCGCCAGGAGCCAGCTTACCCAGTCAAGTTGTGGTTTTAAGGTATTTCAATGTGTATAGGTTAGTAATGACATTTTATTGGTTATAACAGCATGCCATAACATTGCAAATAACACAGTAACATAAGATTGCATAGTATATGGAACACAACAATAAGTGAGATAACAGTCAATATAGTAACAGCATGCCAGTAACACTTATGGCATAAGGCCAACAACATAGGTAATTCAACATGTTATGTAAGTATGCAACCATTGTATTACATAACAATAATAAAACACAGGGCCCAACATAATGTCTAGAGAACAACATTTGTTAATAGTAAACCATAACCGATGTATAAATAATAATACATTATGATGAAGATATGGAGTGGGGGATGAGAGAAATACAGTCCATTAGTACCAGTATAGGCTATGTAGTTTTCAACAGTACTGTAAATCACTCTACAGGTCTGCCTTTCCTTTATGTATAACAGTGCCCTATAGCTGATATACAATGTACATACCTCTCAAGCTATCTGCAAGGGATAGTATGGGCCAAGCTGTAACACCTACAGGTTCACTACTACAGAGGACTATTACATGTCAGGTGGACCTATATGACTACCAAGGTGTACTGTGAAATGATGTAGTGTGACTGTGCTATTGATATAATCATGTCAATGATAGATCTGTGACAGAGGGATTAGGTGACAGTGATTATAGTCTGTGACAGCATGACACTTGAGACACATGTATCTTGTACAGTACAGAGAGCAAACAACTATCATGCCATCCTTGGCAGGCATGGGATTAGACTGTCAGCAAATGTACACAGACACACCAGGCACACAACCATACCAAAATTACACATTATTTATTGTATTAACTTTTATTAGTATTATACTTGTTGTCTTTATTTTCTGAAGTCTTATCACATTCCTGAGTAATGTTGTTAGCACTCTGTTACATCTGAGCACACAAATTATTAACCCATACTAAAGCCTACTGCACCCATTTGCCTGTAGTTCCTGTGTGGAGAACATCTGTTAACAATACATAACTGATTCAATAATATTTCATAGCACTTGTCACTAGATTTGAACCCTAGTCTGCATGTGACACAATGTACATCAAACTGAGCTACTGAGTCAATGCTGTATATTGATTGACTGATATTTGCCTAGAGCTCACCTGGTAACAAAATATGACCTAGTAATAGAAGTAGAGTGTTATACAAGACTGGAGTGACACTTGAACAGACATGCAGGAGATTCATGTATGACAGAGATACTAGGTGAACTGTACATTAATACATGGAATGCATGTGTAGACAATAAACCCCAGTGGCTGGAAATATCTGTGATGTGTACAAACCATATTGGAGTGCTGGGTTGGCTACCTGACCCATATACAGTTGCAGATGGTATGTTTGCAGTCTACAGCTATTACAGTTTCATACTTGCTTGCAGCACCATACCTCAGAGCAGGAATGCATGTAGCTGAAATGCAATGGCTAACACAAGACAATCCTGATATACATCATATACTTTGGGTGTCTCTGATAGTGCTTCAGATCTTGGTGCAGGAACAAATACCATAATGCATATAACTTATAGTACATCTCTAAATCTACAGTTTAGCAGAACACTCTTTCTTACCTAACCTTGAGTCACTTAGTGGTATTCTTTGTGTTTTTAGTTCAGTGCCAATGTAATACTATATTTCATGAACAACACCCAAAATACACACATATTGCACAACACAGCTTTAGTAGGGGTGACTTCATGCAGTTATTGTTATATTGTCAAGTCTTTATTGCAGAACAGTTCATATAATGCAGTTGTTGCAATACAGCTGTAATTATACAATTAATGCAGTACAACATTTATTTCCTTAACATTATCAGGTTTCATGGTTTCATCTTTATTGACGTGTATGTGGCATTATTCATTTATTTCAGTCCAGGAGTATGACCACTTTCATTGCAGTACAATCAAAACTGTATATGCCTAATGGCAGTTAATAATTTACTCTTTCTTGCTTATATGACTATAAATTGCAAGATACATATGTACTCATCACACTCATGGAGCAACCTGGCCAGGCACCCTGCATGGGCCTTTAGGTTGTGAGCGCTCTCCTCTGCAGCTGTAGGGAGAGAAGCACACCATTATGTGTACCTGTCCATCACACTTTCAGATTATGTATTGCTAAAACAATGCTAACAGTACTTACAAACTTGTGGGACATACCCATCCTGAGCATCCTGGACTAGGGTTCCAGAACTCCCATCTTCCATTGCTTCAGATTGTCATAATGATGACAGACCTGCTCACCTGTGCAGGGGATACCTGTTGCACTGGTGAGACTGCATGCCAGTTGGTCCAAGGCTTCTGACTTGTACTCCAATCCCTGGTACTGGCCCTGCAGCAGCCAGACGTCATAGTATTTTACAAGGAGTCCAACCATGACCCTTGACTCCAGAATGCTTCACTGCTGCACCCAGAAGCACTCACCCTCTACAACACCTGCCATAATTCTTACAAAGTTCAAACTCCAACTGGTTCTTTTGTATTCCTGCCTGTTGCACTAAAATAAGCCTGTTTTCCCATGCTTTACTGCTACTGGGCAGTTTTTAAATATGTGGCACATTGCTTAGCACTGCACATACCCGCTGAGCTCAGCTGAGCAGTACTTAAACTGGCATTGCTCAGCAATGCTTAGCGGTGCACAGGCCAGCTTAGCTGAGCTGAGCAATGCTTAAACTGGCATTGCTTAGCAGTGCTTCATACAGCTTAGGAACGCACAAACCAGATAAACATTGCTAAAACATTCCTTGTTTAAGCAGTGCTTGGTAAGGCTTAGCTCTGCTTAGCAGAGTTTAGCTGAAAGCAGCAAAGCAGGATTTAACAATATTTCTTATAATGTGTATTTGCAAAATAACTGCATAATAATCTGTATTTGTATTCAAACCCTGTGCCTATAGCACATACGGGTGACACTTTAATCATTTTGCTACATGGATGTGTGCAATCCTGCTATACTTTTATATATACCTCTCTGCTATGTTTAAGCACTGCTGAGCCCAGTGGCATGCTAAGCAAACCTGCTTAGCTATGATTAAACTTGACCTTTGCATTCATAATTAAATTTATTCAATTTCTATTTTTAGATGTCTGGGACATGTCCATTGCTGTGCACCATGGAAACATAAAAAAAAAAAATTAAAACCATCACTTTGACAGTGCATTGGTTTTGCTTTACTCACCTCTGGACACAGTAACACACTCCCTACACTAATTCAATAGCATGTTACGTGGCTCTCCCTCAGTAATGTGCCTTCATTAATATGCATAGTGTGCTAATGAGGGAGTACCACATACATGGACACGGTACCCTCCATGTTGGCGTTACGCTATGCCTACATGGATTTTATTAAATCCCCAGGTAATGTGTCTTCATTAATAGGCATGGTGTGCTAACGAGAGGGTACCACAAAAAATGGACATGGCACATTCCATGTAGGCTTTACACTATGCCTACATGGATTTTATTAAATCCCCAAGCTTATCTAAATATTGAATCAGGCTTCTGTTTTCAAAGTTGATTGATATAACATTAATAGATACTACATATAAAAATGAATATACTTCATATACAATATAACAAAGAAAATGGCTATGCAGCCAATGCTATGTAGTGGATAAATCAGTTATATCTCAAATAAACCAAAGTAAAAAAAAAATCACAGAATATCAAAGAAACTAGGACACAGCAACACACTGTAATTAATTATTCACATTTTTTTCTTTTTTGCAAAAAACATTCTTAATATCTAACTAATAAATGTATTAGATGAAGCTGGATATATAGCTATAACAACAAAACTGACAGAATGGATTATTTTATGTTTGCTTAAAGCACTACATATAAATGTTGCAAAATAAATAGCATTTTGCATGTAGATGTCAGTAAAAATCTGATATGAAAAAACTATTGGTATTAACTGTGGTAAAACATTTCACACACATTATCTATCTATCTGTCTATCTATCTATCTATCTATCTATCTATCTATCTACTTATCCATCTGTCTGTTTATCTGTCTACACACACAAACACACACACACACACACACACACACACACACACACACACACACACACACACACACACACACATATGCTTCTGTGTCCACATGCAGAACAGCCATATAATGTAGCTTGTGACATCCCTGTTTTAGCATATAGCAATGTAAAGGCTGAAAGCTGTTTGGTAGTGATTCTTCCCTTCCTGTATGAAAAACAGTGCTGAAAAAAAATATGAAAATAATAATTATATTTTGCTTATGCACTAGCCGATGGGGGAGATGACAATGTCATTGCATATGCATTGGAGACAAAACACTATTTAAACCATGCTAATGATAAAAGACAGCTATCTTTATTTTTCTTGAGCAATTAACCTGATAGATCGTCTTTCGCATTAAGTTGCACATTCCTGTACTTTGAAATGACAACTGCATGAAGGCAGAACTCCATAAGAAAACAGGAAGTGTAATGTAATTAAGTCATCACAATTTAAACAGCTCAAGAAGGCATAAATATGTAAATATAGCTGCTTAAACCCACCTTGTCTCTATTTTTTATCTTCCAGTTTATGTGTTGCAGTATGAAATATGCAGTACATGGTGGGTGTGTAGTCCTCAGGCATTAATTATTTTAGGAAAAATTATCCTGTGTTTAAGAAAAAGCCTCTGACTTGTTTCTAAAGATAAAAGAAATGAACTCTTTACTAATGTAGATTCCTTCTGGGCAGCTGTGGAACACAGTTTGAGGATTCAGGCAACTTCTAAATGGAATATCTAATTAACAAGTGACTTGAAATTTGATATAAATATTTAATGTTTTTTCCACAGTTTAAGTTGAGGGAATTAAATTAAGAGGTTTTGGTCTCTGAATTTAGTCTTTTTTCTCCTTTAGGGGTCCTGAGACAAGCAACATAATATCAACCTTTTGGCAAAATAAACTGCAACTTCTAATAGTTTTTGACAAATTCTTTTAGTAAAGCCAAACTTAATCATTACTTTGATTTCTTTATTTCTCATTCCATATATATTTCTCTCTCAAAAGAATGTTTTACTTGCCTTCCTTGTTTGAATAATTATTTCATAATGGGTAAATCATTTAATTATACTGTGAAGCAATACTGAGAATATATTGAGGGACTGTAATTGGTAGCTTTCTTTTCCTTACCACTACAATACTGATTGCTATTTAGTCGTAGGTTAAAACTGTACCGAAAAAATAACCAGTTTTTTTTAATATTACAGTCCAGAATGTTTTACATTGTATAATCTGTCATTTTAGATTTAAGAGGTAGTATCCCTCCTTCCATATGCTCTGCACACAGATACTAGCAATCAGTTTATTGAACATTGTTTTTGACTATTGTTTTCCAATGTTATCTGTAACTGCCTGGTATAACTGACTGTTTAATAGGTAACCCTTCCCTAGTCATTTTTAAAATCTGTAAGATTTTTTTGCATACATTATTTTCCTTAAAATAATGATTATATAGTGACTGCTCATTGTTATTCAAAAATGAGCATGCTGATTAGACAGTCCAACCAGTGTACACATTTTAAACTGAGCATACACCGACAGAAAAACATCTGGCAACCAAAGTACCATTATGCAGCCAGACTTTCTTTTGGAATATGCTGGAGGACAGCAAAATGCAAGGAAAATCAGGTATGTTCTGCAAAACTAAAGAAACATGCACATACCTGGTTTTCCTTATATTTCTCCATTGTCACTTATAAAATCTTGACTTTTAAACATTAAATAAATAACAACAGAGCAGATTCTCTTTTCTACATTTCTTCTCCTGAATTGTACTGATATATGGGAATGCAAGTCCAATATGCATACACAGTACGTCAATAATCAAGGAAAAACATGGAAGAATACTGTAGTCCCATTATACAAAGACATTATTTAAGAAAGGCAAGCAATTTCTTTCTTAAATAATGCCATTATATAAAAACAACAATCTTTTCCTGCTTGTGAGTACATCAAGATTTATCCAAACAAGAAGGGACAAAAGCACTTATATCAATTAAGTTCTCTTTGTTTTTCATAGTTGCTGTTTTTTTACAATCAATCAAAATTAACAGCTACTCACTGGAGTTTTTTTATGTTTAATTTGGTATCATCTGGCTTCCTTGTTGTGCTTTTTCAGTGATGGTGTGGTTCTGAGATGTTTTAGCCACAGTTTATTTTGTTTAATCACCATGGCTTCATCTTCATGGTTAAATCACACCAATTGTGGATAAATCCTGCTATACTCACGCACACAGTCATTGCCTAAATATCATCACAATGATCAAAAATGAAAAAGGTTTTGTACATTTCAAAACTTAATGCAGAGTGAGTCATTTGGTTAATTGCATCTGAGTTTTGAACATGCATGGAATGAATTCATCCTGCCAGAGCTACATGCTTAACAGAAGCAGGTCAAGACAGCATGTATGACAGATGGGTCTACCTCAAAACATCAAAGTACCAGAATATTGAAGACGGATTCATCGAGATGACATCACCAAACCTTTATAACAATGAACACCCAGAACAGCAAA
Organism: Protopterus annectens; assembly: GCF_019279795.1. Classification (NCBI taxonomy): domain Eukaryota; kingdom Metazoa; phylum Chordata; order Ceratodontiformes; family Protopteridae; genus Protopterus; species Protopterus annectens. The sequence continues at coordinate 162,816,800 of NC_056736.1, forward strand.
AACTAACACCGGGAAAATAACCACTTGGCCTCAATGGTGAACTTTGCCCTTTCCCCACTGTAGTGTGATCTCAGAGTTGGTATATTTAGTTGGGGGGCAGACCCCCCACATTGGGGGGTGTGGGGGCAAACCTCCCCACTTTAGAGGGTTTTCTTCCTTCATTGTTTGTTGTGTTATTCTGTGGTCAAGTGGTTCTTTTCCAGGGTTGGTTTTCACTTTTCCAGGAGTTCAGTGATGTGAAGATTTGGTGATGTCATCTTGAAGAGTTCATCTTTGGTATTTTGGTACTTCAGTCTTTTGAAGTAGACCCATGACAGACATAACATGCTAAGATCAAATAGCCTAATACTCTGCAGTGGAAAGTGAAGTGTTATTCTTTTAACACTCGGGACAGGATTTTTTTAAGTATATGTCTGATATTCTGTCATTTATTCCCATTCCAAATATTAGTCTTGGAAATGGAATGATATACTTGCAAGTAGCCCATGTAGAGAGCAAACAATGATTAGTTCAGATGATGATGATGGAGGTGCATGTAGACTCATTTTTATATATATATTGGAATAAAAATCACATAAAAACTACATTACGTCTAATGAGTTTGCATTCATTGTCTTATTATTAACTTAATCAATATCCTGGCACTTAATGTATTTGTCCTTTGTTGACCAGGTTAGTCCCACTATGCTAGTATCCTCTTTTCAGGGGAGACCCATGGTGGTATTTATACTGCTGGAGAAAAATTGGCCAGAGCATCTGGGAACTTCCCCTATTCTTCATTGCTGTGAGTGGGAACTATTTTTGAAGAGCACTTCCTATTTCCATTCCAGGCACAGAGGCAGCCCAGAGAAACAGGGATGCAGATGGACAGAGAAGGTGATGATTGAATACTGAAAGAAATGAAGGAAAAAACAAATATCAAGACTGGAGAATATGTGTTGGATAAGGAAATGTTTCAAAGAAACCTGTTTGATAGAGAGGAGTCAGCAAATGATGGCTGTATAATTACAATATGGGATGATTTGCTTAAAGAAATGGTGTTGCAGAGTGAGCCAGAAAATGAAAGAGATGTTCCCTATTGGGACATTATGGAGAAAATACAAATAAAGGATGCAGGCAATCCTGAATAATAGTGGTGAGATGGAATAGAAAACATATGCTAGAATGTAAAAGAAGACAAGTGGAGTAGCAGAAAACAAGGCAGAAGAAAATGAAAAACAGAAGTACATGGTAAGGATTCAAAGAAAAGGAGACAAAGAAATGGACAGGTATGAAGTGGGAGACAATTTAAAAGCTTCATTGGGTGTAAAAGCTCTTGAGATTAGACCATTTGTTTATATTAACAAAAAAATATTTTATGACATATTTGAGACTGTTTTTAATGGATTTTTTTTGGAGAATATGAAAAAAGAAAGACTGCAACCCATAGAATCTTTATGTGATAAAAGCATTTACTGGGAAAAAAGAAGATTCATGTACAATTTCAAACAGAGGTAGAAACAGAGACTTTGAAAAGCACAATTGAAAACTTTATGTAAAGAATAACTGGACACTGCAAAAAATTATGACAAAAGGGGTTTATGGACTGGTGGCTGGGATTGTAATATTGTGTTAAAATAGAAAGAGAAAAATATTTATATACCAAGCATAATAAATGTGTAGGGAATGGGGGTATTGTAAAATACTAGGGACAACCCAAAACATGTTTTCTTCCTTTGGAAAAGAGAGAAATGTGATAAGTAATTTTGACAAAAGGGAAATGGGACATAATGCCAAAAAATGTGACATGAAATGTATAAATATAACAAAATCGGGCATTTATATTTGGATTACAGAATTGAAAAATAACAGGATAAAGAAATAGAGAAAAATGAATAAAGAGAAGAAATTTTATAAGTAATAGAAATAGATGAAAAGATAGATGAGAAAAAATAATAAAGAGGAGAAAGTTCTGAAATAAGTGATAAATAAGACATAAACTGGGAGGTATTAAAAGGGAAAAGAGAATTATATTGGTAAAAGGGTAAAGTACAGAAAAAGAAAATTTAAAGAGATAAATGCAAAAAAAGAAGAAGAAAATGGATGAAAAAGAATATTTGCAGCTAAAGATCAGGGCATTCTATAGTGGTTAAGGTGTTTGACTTACAGACAAAATATACATTGTTTGAATCTCACTTTTGGGAAGGAAATTGGTTAGGCTTAGAAAGGCCTATTAAGAAAGCTAGCCTAGTAATTAGCTATAAACTTATGAAACCATGAAGCTAAGGAAAATGTAAATTTTTGAGGCATTTCTGTAAAAGTGAATAGTATTAAAATATGTCAAGAAGAATAGGAATTTTGCAGTTATGTAGTACATTTGAAGTAGATATAATTATATTAGAAGATATAAGATTTTTAACAAATGAGGAAAGATTTCAAACAGAGAAACTATGGGGGAGGATAATATGGAATTTGGGAAACAAAAAGATATTCTGGAATAGCTGTATTCTGTAGAAATACAATAAAGATATTAGATGTAACTTTAGCAAAAAATTTGAAGATTAACCATTTTAGATTTGAAATGGAAAGAACAAGTATATAGAATTATAACGTTATATACCTATGGTAACTGTAAACAAAGGGAAAGCTTATGTAATCAGATTTTAGACAATGTAGAAATAAATATGAATATTATAATAACAAAAGACTTTAATCGTGATTTAAGAGGCAAGCATAAAAAGAAAGGAAATGATATAAGAAACATTTTAGAAGTTATACTAGGTGGCAAGTTAAAACTTTGGGACTAAAATTCATGGACTTACAAATGGTGTATATATACAGCTGAAACAGATTATTTTATAGTATCATGAGGATTATTTATAAAAGAAGGGGTGGTAGTTAATATAGGATTTTCTGATCATCTTGCAATATGGCTAGAGATAAAAGAAAACAAGGAATATATAAAAATAAGCAAAGGAATACAAAAGACAAATGAGAAGACAAAGAAGGAAAGAGATTAGGAACACATTTATGGAAAGATCATATTACTATGAGAACAATTTATAAAAAACTGGTCTGAATGGTGGATATTTAAGGAAAATATATAAAAAAAAGTTTTACAGTGGCAATATGATGTAAGAAAAAGAGAGAAAGAAAAATATAAAAGAACATATGACACTGCATTGGAATATTTAGAACATAATGAATGAAAGTAGTTTGACAAAGAGAAAGAATTACATGAAAAAAATCAAGAAAAAAGCAAAAATTGTTATAAAAGCAGAGATAGTTTTTTTACTATGAAAAAAGAGAAGCATGGAGTTACTTATGCAGATTAGTAAAAGAAGATGTTGGTGTAATGAGAGAAATCAAGAAATGTAAAAGGAAAAGTAGAAAGAACTCAGAAAAAAAGATTATGAATAGTGTAGTACAATATGTACAAGAAATGTTTAAAGAAAAAGGAAGGTAGTGAAAAAACATGGAAAGTAAAAAAGTTAAAAGAAAAAGAGAATGAAGAGTTTGTAAAGGAGGCTTCTTTAAGTGAGCGAGACAAAGTATTAAGTAAATGTAGATTCTGCTGCAGACCTAGATAGAATAGGGTATGAAATATATAAAAAGTTAAGGAACTGTCAAAAAAATATTTTTTTTAAATTTTGAATGAATGGTTAAATCAAGGTTTTATGTATAAAGAATTATGTAACTGAATACTTATAGTGATATGGAAGAAGGAAGATAGAAGATAATTTAAAAATTGGAGACCGATAGTATTGAATAATAATGAGTATAAGATCTTTATGAAAATAATACAAAAAAAGATTTGTATCTAAACAAAATAAACTAAATTTAACTACTAAATGGAAAATATTATGGAAGCTAGCATATATAATATGAAGGGAAGGGTTGTTAAGAATTATTAATGATAGAGAAACTGTTGAAGATATCATGAACAGAAAAGAAGAAGTTAAAATCATGCTAACAGACCTTAATAAGTCATTTGACAAAATTAGACATGAAATCTTATGGGTAATAGTGAACTAATATAATATAAGTGAGAAAGTTAGAAAATTCTGTATGTCAGCATATAGTAATAATACAGTCAAAATACTTGTAAATGGCTGCTTAAGCCAAGAGGTACATATGAAGACTGGTATAAGACAGGGATGTCCAATGAGTTGTATACTTTTTGCATTAGTTATGACTATGATAGTATGTGAAATAAATTACAAAATTAAGGAGGCAGTGTATATAACACCTGAAGGGTTAAGAATTCTAGTTATGTTAACATTTGCAGATGACCTTATAATAATTACAAAGCATAAACTTTGGATAAAATAAGTAATAATCTGCACAAGTGATTATCTACAGGTGATAGGAGTGGCTTTAAATAAAGAAAAAAGTAAAGGTTTAGGTGATGTAGTAAAGACCAGGGGTATATATTTTACAATGAATTAAATTTCTGTATCAGATATAAATTTTGGGAATAAAGATATAAGTATAATTCAGTAGGAAAAACAATAGATGAAATAAAACAAATGTCTTTTCTAGAAAACATATAAATTATCATTTAGAAAAAAAGGCTTATTTGATAAATTCAATACTGATGGAAAAATACCATATGTAGCACATATATTTATGTTGCCAACAGTATTTGAGAAATAATTATTGCAGATATACTTTTCAATGATTTGAGGTTCTGGATTAAGTCCAGTAATAGAGGAGCTTTACATATAAATAAAGAAGAAGAATACTTAGGCTTAATTAACTCAGTGGTAAAGGCTGCTTTATTAAATTTGTACAAAATGTTAAAGTGGATAAATGAAAAGATGAGAGATTAGTAGTAAAACTTAGTAAAGCTGTACAAATATAAGTCTGACAAATTTTGGGGTATGGTAAATAAGAGTAAAAGAGAAAAAGAGTATATAAATTAAGAAATAAAATGTTACCAAGAAAAAGAATATTTTTGTGGAATATAAAAACTGCTATAGAAAACAATAGAAAAGTGTGGTATAAGAATTTAATGATAAAACATTACTATGTGAAACCATGGGAAAAATCTAAGAGATGAAAAAAATTAAAGCTATAAAAGTAAGAAGCAAATGATGTAATCAGAAACTAGGATGTCAAGATTTTTTTGTGGAGACTGGTAACAGATAAATTGGTAGTTAAAGGAAATACGCCATTTAAAAAGAAAAGCGATAGAATATGTTTATGTTGTCAAAAAAAAAAAGAAACTAGGGAACATGTGCTTTTGAAATGTATAAGAGTAAAAAATTTATGAGGAAAACTATGTAAAGAAGATTTTTTGAAGATGTAAACAAAGTGTATAAAATAAATATGCACATGTTTAAATGTGGATATTATAAGAATAGAAGTAAAGAATATGTTAAAAGAATAGATAAAACGTTATTGTATGTTATATGGAATGAAAGAATAAATGAAATTATGTTTAATGGTAAATGGATTTTAGCAACAATATTAAGTAAAATCAGACTTTGGTTATGTAAAAAGGAGTGGGGTTCTAATATAGACGAACAATTAGCATGACTGTAAAGGAAATTCTGAGTATGTGTAAATAGATTTGTATACTTACATATATGTACATGTAAACATTTTTAAGTGAGAGTTTTTTTTTTTTGTATATAAATAAAGGATCTCTAATCTTTTCAATAGGTGCCATGAGATATTTTACATCCCCATGAGCTACAATCTTCTCAAGAAGATGGGGTCTCAGTTTAATATCTCATCCAAAGGACAGCATACTTAGGAGTATACTTCTAATCTGTCCAGATTTTCATAGAATGTCCAGATTTTTGCTGCATATTTTTAGCCTGTTCCTGAAAAATTGCAGTTCTCTGGCAAATCATTGAGGACTGAAGTCAGTAAATAATGACAGATATTTGAGCTTCAGACTTTATATCCTTCAGAAAATACATAATAATGCAAAAGCTGTTATTCTGGCAATTTTCTATGTTTATAAGAGCAATATTTAAAATCTGTCCCTATTTTGGGACATTGCCCCCTCATTACTTTTAGCTTTGTCAAGATTTCTGCAGCACCCCCATTATGTTGAACTACAGTGTCAGCAATAAGTGTTCCTGGTGGGGGAATAAAACCTATAGTTTTTTGCACCAGAAATGGATGTGCTTACCTGTTACATACTAACAATGCAAGGGGCACAGGAAAGAAAGTAATTTAGAAAGAGTGTAGTATGTCACTGGACATAGACATGCCCTCCCAAACACACACACTTTTACTTCAGACATACATATACTTCCTGGCAGTTAGACAGATCACTAGCTCAATTAGGACATTTTTGGGGGTGCTGAAAAAGACTGCAACACCTTGTGATAACCTATGTGGACACAGGAAGGACATGCACTTTCTGCACAGAAGGCAATACTGAGCAGCAGGAAGTGACACCACTGTATGACTGTGCTACCTGAATACATATTCATGATAATAAAACATAAGGCCCTAAAATTAACCTAAGGGTATTCTTCATAGTCCTGGTATGCACAAATGTGGGAAACACATCAACAGCAATGTAGAATAAAGTGAAGGTGGCAGCCACCCCTTGCACAATGTGTAGGGGGCTCAATTGTCAAGTGCTAATATGGGGCTTTATTGCAATACTTTTAGTTAAAAATGAATTACGATACTTCAACTGTGATCAGGACTGAAGCACTGTAGTGCTTTGTGGCTTGAACTGTAATAACACACTTGTTAAATATGTAGCAAGTGTGGTACATTTTCAAAGCAGAAGACTTTTTCCTCCTTATTTTACAGAAAAGTTGTGCTCAATTGTGAAACAACAATGACAGATGAGCTCACTACAGCTCTGCATTTCATTCCACCTATTTGCAAATAGGTTCATAGGTTCCTAGGTTGGTACTAGGCTATCGGCCCTAGGGCCTATACAAGCCTAGCCATAACAATTCCCTGGCTATTTCTTTCCACACTATTTACTTCCCTGGACCCCTGTCTAGCAGGGCGACTGACGTGATCCCCGGGGTGAATTTTCTTTCTCCCATCCTATCATCAAGGTTCTTTTTGAAGAGGGCCAAAGAGGTGCTCTGCTTGACATGTATGGGCAGTCTTTTCCAGAGTCTGGGGAGTCTCTTAGTCAGGAACATATCCCTCCACCATGTTTTGTTTATTGTGATGACAAGGCTTAGATCCCCTGAGTGTGTGGTGCTGAGGGACTGGGATTTCTTTAAGTGTAGCATGTCCAACAGCTCTGGGTTTGACATGGCCTTGTATGTCAAGAAGAGATCACCTATACATAGACAATATGCGACAGAGTATAGCTGGAATATTTTAAGGAGGTCAGCATAGGACATGTGTTTTAGGCCTGTGATTCTTTTAATGAGGTATTTCTGTGGCCTTTTCAGTTGTTGCAGATGTCTTGAGAGGTACATACCAAATGGGGCATTGTATTCTATAATGGATCTAATGAGGGATGAGTACAGTGGGGACAATGACCTCCTTTTTTCTGGATGAAAAGCCCTTAGTGATGAGGTGTACCACATAGAAGGACTTCCTGACTATTGTGGCAATGTGGTTATCGAAGGTATGACCGTTATCCACCTGTGTCCCTAAGTCTCTTATCACACTTTCAGTGTTTAGTGTACTGCCACCTATGTGGTAATTTCACAGGTACATGTTTTTTTCCAAAGGGGGTAACTATACATTTTTTGGCATTGAGCTTGAGCCCATGGCTCTGGCACCAAGCATCTGTTTCTGTAAGGCCCTTTTGTAGACTATGTGAAAGAATTAAATGCTACAGAAGAACACAAACACCAACAAGATAATATTCCACAGGTTTAATGAAAAATGGTAAAAACAAAATCAGAATCTGATTTTGTTTTTACCATTTTTACCATTTTTCATTAAACCTGTGGAATATTATCTTGTTGGTGTTTGTGTTCTTCTGAGGAATCCAGCATCCTGTAGCGTTTAATTCTTTCACATATTTATTTGGTTGGCTGAACGCTATTGTGTGGTATATTCCTTTTGTAGAGTAGCCACATCATTTGGGGATTCAATAATGGCTCCCAGTTTGCAGTCATCTGTGAACTTTGTTAGCCAGAGTCCCATAGTGTTGGCCTGTACTTCAGAGATGTAGATGCCAAACAAGAGCGGTCCCAGAACTGAACCCTGAGGTACTCCACTTGTCACTTGTCTGAAGCTGAATTTTGATTCAGCTACATTTACAGTGTGGGTTCTGTCAGTAAGCCAGTTGGCAACCCATCGAGTGATGTAGGGATTAATGCCCAGCTTAGTAAGTCTATCTATGATTCCAGATGCAGTTAATGAATAATCAATGCTGATATTCACATATACCAAGCCTGCAGGGAAAAGCTCAAATAAACTGCACAGTCCTAAAACTATGTAAAATCAACAACAAACTATTCAAGAATGTAAGTATCATTTACATGTGTGCAGTTGCTGTCTGTGTTTGCAAGTTCCCACGTAACCTTATGTATTTTCATAAATCATGAGAAAGCAACAAGTTTCACTGATGTTAAAAGACTTTATGGTGAGAACATACATGTACCTCAGCTCAATGATGCTTGCAGCATACAGTAATGTTCCAGCAGTAATATACTTTGAAGATGTCCTTTTATGGACACCAGGTTTTGTTTTTTGTAACTACAGAAATGGAAAGATAGGAAAGTAGGAAAGAGGGAAAGAACAAACAAGGGAAACATGATAGGTTGATATAAGATTGTTACTTATGCTTCAAGAGGTGGGAGAGAATAAGGATTTTTGGTGTACACTGATAACTTGGTTTTCAAATATATGCATATAAATTATACATATATGTGTGAAGGAGTCCCATTCAGAAAAGTGACTCAAAAGAAAGTCAAACTTCATATTGTCAAAACCATATAATCAACTTTCGGAAATGTTGAAGCTTTTGAATGGAAACCATGATACAATGGAGATCAGGGAGTTTACCCTTTTCCTCACTGAAGTGTGATCTTGGAGTTGGTATTTATAATATGCAAGGAGTATATGTGGTGCAGCCCCTATACAGGGTGCAGGGAGCTTTCAGCCCTTCAAAAATATAGATTTGTGTTGTTTTCTGTAGTTCAGCTTTTTTTAGAAAGTCGATCATATGGTCTCAATCATATGAAGTTTGACTTTTTGTTGAGTCGATCTTTTGACTGGGCTCCATATGAAGATGAGAAGAAGAAAGGGTAGTAAGAAAAGAAATGAGGGTTAGGAAAGACATACATGTAGTGAGATTAACATATATAAAGACTGACAAGTCAGACATGGATGGGTTCACAAACTGAAGGGGAGACAGAAAAACTGAGGGTAGACCCACAGATAAATGGGATAGGCAGCACAGGACCACTGGTAATCTCACTGCAGTCAAAGTACCTCAGAAAGAGCCCTGCCTGAAGGTCCTGGATACAGAGACCCTGATGATGATGTGGACTGAGGCATCCAATACATTTGTGATTGAAACAAGCCAGGTCAGTGAGTTTTGCATTCACTAAAGGAAGTTATGGTATGAACTTAGCCAGCATTTCACAGCCCTCTGCTGTACAGTTTCACCCAGGTCCTAAAGCTTAGCATGGCTTTCCATGCCAGCCCAGCATGAGCTGTTCACAGGAGGGGGGACACAGCACCCATTCTCTAAATAATGCTCTTCACAGGCAATATGAAGTGACCACTCCCTCAATCAAGTTTCTTGAATTCAATGTGCCTCGGGATCAGTTATCTGCAGATGCAAGCAAAGGAAAATGAGCCATAAGAAAGTAACAGAATGCAATAGCGTTTAATTTACAGTGTAAATGTCATTAGTATTTTAATGTGTAATGGAATGATAACAAATTGTGAGCCAGTATATTATTTTCACTTGTATGTATAGTCAATTATCATTTTATTATGGCAGGGTATCATTTTCATATGTTTACTGCAATGTTGTACTCATCAGTATATTGGTAATATAAATATTTTGGCATACAGTTTTATAACTTGTATAAATTATTTTTTTTTTTTTATTAATGTATTTTTTTCTGTGGTGAGCATTACTTAAGGGGTTGGGAGAAAAACCTTGCCTACCTCCTTTGAAAGAAGCAGCATTCATTTTGGTGTCATCCCATGCTGCAAAAGAATAAAAATAAGTAAAAACTAGAGATGTTAGAAATATTTACATTTGCATGCATATTCAGCATTATCAACTGCCTGTTTATATATATATATATATATATATATATATATATATATATATATATATATATATATATATATATATATATATATATATATATATATATATATATAGAGAGAGAGAGAGAGAGAGAGCGAGCAATAGATATGTTTTTTTTTTTTTATTTCGATATTTCCCTATAACTGGTGGTCTACTGCTGAGTGCAGGAACAGCCACATATTGGATCATGTTTTGCCCCACCCCACATTTTTCTTACTTTGTCAGAGGTAGTCGAGCTATTAGCCATCTAACTTCACTGAAACTGCCAATATAACATCATTAATAAGCAATCACTTGTTTGTAATATAATGCTACGCACTTATTTCAGAGTCATGCCTAACTGAATGTGTCCATGTTAAAATGGACAAACTGAAAAATTGCCATAGCAGGTGCATTCTTCAATAATAAGTATTTCAATAGTCCCCTGACACTCCATCACAAGTATATGGTGCCTGTGTTAATATCCACTCCAGAAATTATAGAAAGCAAGAAAATTCCCAGTGCATTATAAATAAATGCAAACTTGAATGTAATTATTGGAATGATCACTGCTAATGTTTATCCTTAGTTATATCTCTTGTGCACTGCTTACTTGATGAATTATGCAAAATTAAAAAGCTGCCATTGTAACAGCACCATAAACTGTAACTACTACAGACATTTGCAGAAAAGGTAAAAATTGCCATGTCGTCAAGGTGTTTACTTACAAATAAGATGTATATATATATATACATATATATATATGGATCCCTATCAGATTGCTGAAGTTTCAAAACTCTGAAGACTATATGGCCAAGACAATATTTTCAAAGTTTTGAAAGTCCAAAACAAAAATAAAACACAACAAAATAAAACAAAACAACTTACCTGTAGATTTTTGCAATGAGGCAAGCCCCCCTGCACCCCTGCATGTGGGGGGGCTGCATTCACCACACCCCCTGCTACTTAAATATAACAATGGCGAGATCACTCTATAGTGAGGAAAATGGCAAATCCCAGGTTCCATGCTATATGGCGATCCCAATAAGTCTTCGAGATTCAAAACGTCAGAGATATGGTCTCATCCATATGGTGTTCAGAGTTTTGAAACTTCATTGATCTGATATGGAACTATATATATATATATATATATATATATATATATATATATATATATATATATATATATCTTGCATTAATAATAAAGATAGCATACTTACTGAAGAACTCTGCTTCCTGTCTTCAACGTCTTCTAGCCAGTGAGTAAGCTGGTGATGGTGCTGTCTCTACAGGTCATCAAACCTGCGTCTGCATTGCTCCTCTGATCTTGATATACCAATTAATTCACTAATTGCATCACCTTGATAGTTCCATACAATAATCTTTTTAAAGGCGACTCATTCACACTGTGCATTCGTTCATTGTGTGTTCTGCAGTACAAATAAAAAAGGATTTTAGTTTTTTTTTTTCAAAAAACAGCTTGAAGACCTGTCCTGCATACCTCTCAAAAGCTTGATGTAAGAAATCAGGAGACAGCCAAAATTAGTTGGAGTACAAATCCCCAAAAGGGGGGGGGGGGCATATTTTAAATATTGCTCTCATAAACTTAGAGAGTTGCTAGAATAAAAATGTTTTGTATTGTTGTGTATTTTGTGAAGTCTAAAAGTCAAATGTCTGTCATTATTTAGTGACTTAAATCCTCAGTGATTTGCCAGAAAACTAAACATTTTGTTTGGGACAGGCCAAATATATTAGGCAAAAATATGGATATACTCTGAAAATCTTGACAGTTGACAGATAGCTTTCATAGAAAAAGTCAATTTCTCAAACAAGTAAAATAAAGAATGATATCGAAAGTATAAAAATGAGATTCATGGGATGTGAACCAATCCCACTGAAATGTGACTGTAGCACTACAGACAGCTAACAGACTGTGCTTGTATCTGCTTAATGCCTGAAAGTTTAACCATAAGCAGAATAAATGCCTGTGCATAAACTCATTACAGCTCCTTATAGGTGATAAAATGTTACCTGCAACATTTTCTGCACTTGCACATGTGAGTAGTAATGTGATTCATAGAGCTATGTGCCAATAATCCTTATTTGCATAAGAACTTCTTAACTTGAATAAAATTTGCTAACATTTTCTAAGTGCTACCATTTTGTGCACCACTGGTTACCACATTTCTTCAAATATTGATAGAAAGCCAGTGTGACATCTGGCTAATATCCCACAAATTAATGTGACATCCAGTTAATATCCCACTGGACTGCCACCAAATAATGTGATGTCCGGTTAATATCCTACCGGACTGCCACTAGTAATGCCACATCTCCCATTTAAAACTCAGGTCAGTAATTAAGGAGCCTCAATCTCCACCAATGACTCCATTGTGGGAGCATCATGAAAAACACCAGATCACAGATAACACAAGAGTAAAATTCCACAATTTCCTTTAAGATCACAACAGGAACATGATCTATTTTCCTGGGACTGGACTATATAACTCTGTTTCCCTCAAATGTAATCTCTTCTTATACACTTCAGAGCAGTGTGTTCCCGTTTAAGACATCCAACTCACTCACACTCAAAATAAATTTAAATCTCACACACTCAAACACTTATGGGATGCCTGGCACAGATTTCCACCTGTGCCACCTCCCCAATACAAACAGTACATGCTGCCACCAGAGTCAGATAGGTCTACATGCCTTTCAAAGGGTGATCAATTATTAAAAATTAAATATCAAAATAAATGATAGCTATGTCCAGAAGCAGCCAGGCATTCGAGGTGACCTGGGGAGTATCAAACAGGTATAAGCACTCTCTAATCTCTAAAGAACACACTGATTGTCTATTCACAATGTAAAGTAATGAAAAACATTTAATAATAATAAGTAAAATGATTAAAAGAATGCAAATCAATAACTTTCAATAAACACCAGAATTCAATCACCAGAAATATAAAATTACACTGTAGGCTAGAAGCCCATCATCTTAGAAAAACTCTATATACATAACTAAACTTTTTTAATCTAACTAGAGAATACTGTCCCTGATCTAGTCTGAAACATAACAGCAAGACAAAGGCTGGCTTACAGTTCTGGTTAGTCCTTTTTTCTGAGTATCTTCTGCACAGCACTGTAACTGACTGTAACTCTTGACTAACTGCTGATCTTAACTAACTGCTCACAACTGACTTCAACAGTCTCTTTTATATTCCAGGTTAACAGTCTCAACTGTCTGATTTTAAAAATAACAGTCAGCTGTTTTTTTTTTTCTTGTCAATCAGCTGCTCAAATAATCACATAGCAACCAAGAACATTCTTATGTCATCACCTACTGATCAGCTGATTCTCCACAGTCAGTTTGTACTTTAGAATCTCCCTCATAGACACGTGCAATTAGAAATGTATGAAAACACTGACAGAGTCTTTAAACATTTTTGTATAAACTGGGAATACTCAACATTTTAAAAACTTATTTACATTTTCACAATTAGACATGCTGGCATACAATACAAGTTAATCTACGAATATACACAAATCTCATGCCAGATATGTTAATACAGATGACAGTGTTTTCATTTTCTTCATATTTCTTCCTCTCTTATGATTCAAGCATGAATTTCAAGTGACCTCTGAAAACTAACAATTGAAAAAAAATTGGTCTACCTGGGAATATTAACCCACTCATCACCTAGACAATCCATCCACACTGGCACTATTAACCCCACTGCAATGTTGTATGGTCATATCATATGCTTACAATCCTAGACTCTACCTCAATAACTTGGCATTTTGCTTTCTAACTCTATTAAGCCATGTTAAAAGGTTAGGATCTATGAGTACAGTGAATTTTCTCCCATAAAGATGGGACTGCAGCTTTTGCAAAGCCCACACTATGGCCAAACACTCTCCATGGCTGAATAACACTCTTCTCTAGATTAGAGTTTATGACTCAGATATACCACTGGGTGCTCTTCTCCTTCTGTGGAAACTTGGCTAAGTACAGCCCCCACCCTATAATTTGAAACATCTACCTGCACAATAAATTGTTTATTGTAATTTGGAACACAGAGTGTCCTCCCAAAGTCTTCTTAAGTTTATGGAATGCCTGTTCACAATCTGTTGTTCATACTACCTTGTCCTATTTATTCTTCCTAGTTAGGTTAGTAAGGGGTGCCACTATGGCACTGTAATTAGGCACACATTTCATATAGTGCCCCGCTGTCCCTAGAAATACTCTCACTTGTTTCTTAGTAACAGGAACTGACCATGTTTAAATAGCTTCCACCTTGACAAGTTCTGGACTAATTTTACCACTTCCCACTCTATGTCCTAAGTAAATGACCTCTGCCATACCCACTTGATACTTATTGGGTTTAATGGTTAATCCTGCCCTACTTAATCTTTTCAAGACCTTCCTAACATGTTAGTCTGAAAATGCCTGTAGCATAGTCATCAACATAGAGTTTAACCTCTCCACAAGGTCATTAGTCTGGGGATGGTGAGGGGTGTGGTCTTTAAATGTATCACCCCACATCACTTCCACAAACAAGTCAGCAGGTTTAACATGAAGTTGGAACCTTGGTCAGTCAGCATTTACCATGGAAAACCTACTCTGCTGAAGATTTCTAGCAAAGCACATGCCACCTTCTCTGCTTCAACAGACAACAGAGCCACCTCCTCAGGATATCTAGTAGCATAGTCTACTCCACCAAGATGTATTTCTTTCCTGTAAGACTTGGAGTACTCAGGGGTCCCACAGTATCCAAGGCCACACTTTGAAATGGCTCTTTAATAACAGGAAAAAGCATTAACAGAGCTTTAGCCTTGTCCTGTGCTTTACCAACTTTTTGGCACTATTCATAATTCCTACAATATCCCAGCATATCTCTTGCAATCCCAAGCCAATAGAAATTTAGCATAATATGTCTCTTAGTATATCTTATGCCCATATAACCTGAGAAAGGAATGTCATGTGTTATGGCTAAGAATGGCAGATGGTACGCTCTAGGCACTAACACCTGCCATATTACTTCACCTTCTAGTCCACCTCCAGGAGTCCACTCTCTATACAACAAACCCTTTGTTCCAGTATACAGATTCCCCTCTTCCTTGACCCTCAGGTGCCTCCTTAGCCATCTCCTTCAAACTTTGTAACATAGGATCCATAAGTTGAGCCTGTGTCAACTCTACCTTTGTGATCTTCCCCAGCTCTGCTTATGCAGGAAGCCTAGTCACTTCTGATAGCTGTGGTTCGCTGTCACTCTGGGTACCACCACTCACATTAGTCCTCACAGTCACCGTGCCCAAGGGAGCATCTACTACCAGCTATAGCTTACATTCAGACTTGCTGCTACCAGACAGCACCTTCTCTGAAACAGCCACCATGCCAGTCCCAGCTTCAGGTATGAAATCTTTCTGGGTTCTGACAGACCACCGGACCAACATGCCTTTCTCCAAGCCAGACTGCATGTCACTGCATGTACACAAGGTACTACATCATCAAAGTTATTCCCTATCAGAACATCTGCAGGAATATCCTCAAACACACCTACTTGCTTGCTTCATCTTCCACCCTCCCAGTCAAGATGAACCCTAGCCAAAGATGTTTGGAAGAGGGTGCCAAACAACACTGTAACTGGAGTTGACTGTCCAAGCAAGTACTGCTCTTCTCTAACCACTGAAAGTCTCACAATGGGTTATAGCAGAAGTTTTGTCCCTCTTAGTAATTACCTGTTTACCTTATGCTAAGATAGGATATACATTTTGGTGACAATTTGGCATCCCAGTTGTTTCTAAACAACTTACCACTCACAGTGTATCATCCACACTTACTATCTCCCTTACCTTCTGTTTCTCACCATGCCTTGGTGGACATTTGGCTGCTATGTGTCCCTTCTGGCTGCACTTGAAACATCTAATCCCTAACTGTGCACTTGGGTTAGTAGTTTCTCCTGTTACTGGTGTACTCTGTTGGAGTGGTTTAGACTGCCACCCCATGGGTTTCCTTATGTCTATGTGCAACATTGGGTATCCCTTTCTTATGCAATGGTGCTCTGTTTGCCAAGTAGAGATCCCCTTTTCTCCCCAACTCTGCAGAGTTCCATTCACAGTCTGCTAACCAGGTCCTCATGTCATCAGGGAAAGTACTGATGGCTTGTTCCCTCACCAAAAGTTCTGCCAGTCCCTCAAGCATGGTGGCCTAACACCCACTTACCCATCTGTGAAAGTAAGTACTTAAGTCAGCAATATAATAATGCACATGTTCATCTGCCTTGCATCTACGATCACAAAACTTTGTTCTATATGCCTCAGGTATAAGTTTGAAACAGCCAAGCAAGCAACATTTCATTTTGTCATAATTTAAACAATCTACATCATTTAACTTTGCTACATCCTGATCAGCTTTGCCATGGAGTAAGGGAGTCAGGAGCCAAGCCAGAGCTCATGGTCATTATCATATTGTCTACATACCCTCTCAAAAATATAAATATAACTATCAAAGTCATCCCTATCCCTGTACTGAGGAAATGTTTACTGACCTTTATGTCTTCTGGGAGCTGGTTATTCCCTTCCCCATTACCTCAATGACCATCTCAAAAGGTAATAAGCTCCACTGCATGCCGGCGCTGTCTCTCATTCTCCTCACACTGTCTGACATTGTCCTCAACTTCTAAACGCCTCAGTTTCTCTGCTGATTCCAGTTCAAGACATCACATTCCCTCCTCAGCCTCTAGACATTGGGCTTCCAGGTGTAGTCTCTCCAACTCCAGACAGATTTTCAGGTCTTCTGAAGAAAATGTGGACTGTCCTGTCTCAACAGGGTGCATATTACCAACAGCAAACTAGATATCCTCCAAATGGCTGGTCTGAGTAGTGGCTGCAAACAAGGCTGAAATCATTACTTCCTTGGTCTGGTTGGCATGCAGCAGTTCTCTGGCTTTACACTCCTTAGCCAACTGGATCTTTGTCACTTTGATAAAATCTTTTGCTGACACCCTTCCTGCTATCTCTGACTATCTAACTACAAAAAATAAATAAACAAAACTGTGGTGGATTGAAATTCTGAATGTTTAAATTGTGGCTGTCAAGAGTGAACACCTTAATGACAACTACAGTCAGGTTACTGAAATCCAATTAAAAATCCCACTAAGCTGCCAACAATCAAATGTGACATCAGGCTAATATCCCACCGGACTGCCACCAATTAATCTGACTACAGTTAATATCCCACCAGACTGTCACCAAATAATGTGATGTCCAGTTAATATCCTACCGAACTGCCACTAATAATGCCAAATCCACCACTTAAAACCCAGATCAGTAATTAAAGAGCCTCAATCCCCACCACTGACTGCAGTGTGGGAGTGTTATGGAAAACACCAGAGCACAGAGCACACAAAATTAAAATTCCACAATTTCCCTTAAGATCACAACAGGAACATGCTCTATTTTCCTGGGACTGGACTATATACCTCTGTCCACCCCAAATATAATCCCTTATTATACACTTCAGCGCAATGTGTTCCAGTTTAAGACCTCCAACTCATTCACACTCAAAATAAATGTAATTCTCACACACTCAAGCACTTATAGGAAGCCTGACACAAATTTCCAGCTGTGTCCCCTCCGCAGTGCAAATGGTAAACACTGCCACCAGAGTCAGACAGGTCTATATGCCCTTCAAAGGGTGATCAGAAGCAGTCAGGCAGTCAAGGTGACCTGGGGAGTCCCAAACAGGTATAAGCACTCTCTAATCATTAAAAAGCACACTGATTGTCCAGCCACAATGTAAAATAATGAAAAATATTCAATAATAAGTAAAATCAACTCAGCCGTAAAAATCAACTGCCAATCATTAGCGGACTGGATTTCTGCTGTGGCGACCCCTAACCGGGAAAAATCCGAAAGACACAACAACAACATTTAATAATAAGTAAAATGATTACAAGGATGTAAATCAATAATTTTCAATCTTCTTCTGGCTTCTCCTGGTTAGGGGTCGCTACAGTGGATCACCTGTCTGCTCATGATTGGCAGTAGAGTTTCACGGTTTCAAGTTGCCAGCCCAGCACCCAAACTTCCATGAAAGGGACACACACACACACACACACACACACACACACACACACACACACACACACACACACACACACACACACACACACACACACACACACACACACTCATGCCTAGGGCCAATTTAGAGTGTCCAATCCCACCTACTTTGGGAGGAAACCAAAGCACTCAGAGGAAACCCACACAACCACAGACAGGACATGCAGACTCCTCACAGAAGGCACCCCAGCTGAGGACTGAACTGGAGAACTTCTTGCTGGGAGGTGACAACACTAACTGCTGCACCACCATGGCCACCCAAATAAATAACTTTCAATAAACACCAGAATTCAATCACCAGGAAGATAGAAATGAATCATCTTAGAAAAACTCTATCGAAATAACTAAACGTTCCTACTCTAACTAGACAATACTATCCCTGATCTAATTTAAAACATAATAGCAAGGCAAAGCAGGCTTACAGTTCTGGTGAGCCCTTTTTCAAGGTATCTTTTGCATAGCACTGTAACTGACTGAACTTCTGCTCTTAACTAATTGCTCACAAATGACTTCAGCAATCTCTTTTATATTCCAAGTTAATAGTCTCAACAGTCTTATTATAAAAAATAACAGTCAGCTGTTTGAAAAAGTTCATTTTCCTTACAATCAGCTGTTCAAATAATTACATAGCAACCAGGAACATTCTAATGACTTCATCTACTGATCAGCTGATTCTCCATAGAGAGTTTGTACTTTAGATTCCCCCTCACAAACGTGCAATTAGAAATGTATCAAAACACTAACAGATTCTTCATACATTTTGTATAAACAGGGAAATACTCAACATTTTAAAAATGTATTTACATTTTTACAATTAGACATAAGGGCACACAAGTGTTTTCCTCTTCATTACACCAGAATTATAGCCAGCAATCTAAAAGTGTACAGTTAAGATCACAGTTGAAGGTATTTTCACAGTGCTTATTGAAAAACTTTGGGAATAGGTTCTAACATACTGGTTAGTGGGAACTCTGATAATGAAATTATTTAGTTATGGTGTAGTGACATTACTTGGTATAGGCCACTTTCTCCTTATTTATTACACGTCTTGTAACCAGTAATGGTCTTGCACTTAATAAAATTATCAAGTAGGACACATACTTCCTCCTCTCTATTGCTTTTAAGCCTGTATTACAATCGCAGACTTTTTGTTCTCTGTACTTGAACAATAATAATAATAATAATAATAAGAAGAAGAAGAAGAATAACTTTACAGACAATGACATTGAGGAAATAAAACTGCTTACAAATGAGACAAATGTGAGTTGTCTAACAGCTTGCAGTACTGTGTAATGTTAGCATTGCTTCATAGGTTCATAGATTCATAGGTAGGTATGAGGCTATTAACCCTAGAGCCTATATAAGCCAAGCCCAAAAAGATTGGCTATCACCACCCAAGAAAAATATTTTCCTGTGCCCCTGTCAAGCAGACCCTGGGGTGAATTTCCTATTTCCCATCCAGTCATCAAGATTTTTCTTGAAGAGTGTAATGAGGAGCTTAAAACAGATTTACTGTTGTGCTAAAATTCAATTTTTATTTGAATGATAAATGGATAACAGCATCAGGGAGCAGGGCAGTGGAACAATAACTTCATGACTGATGAAATTTGTATTCTCAGGGATGCACTTAAGACATATAGAAAATGTGTTTTTAGGAAAGAGGGTTCAAAACATGCACAGCAATATGGAAAAGTATTTTTTAGGAAAATGGATCTAAGACATGCACAGCAATCTATGGTATGCAATCAAGTACTGGATGTTATAAATGCAAAAGAGGGAAGGAACCATACCTAGTCACAGTGTACAGAGACAGCAACAATTATTTGGTATTCTGTGCAAGAAGTAAGACAAAGCAGAATGAAAATGCTTGTAGTACCAAAGGTGATGGATCTTCCACTAGTTTAGCACCTGATGAAGAATTCCTGGTGTTTTTAATTTTCCAAGCCTTTTGGTGTTCTAATGCCATGACAGGAATTGACCCCATTCCTTAGTCAAAGCATGATTAAAGTTTGTGAAGTTAGTATTATTTCCATCTTTGATGTTAGTCAAATGTGCTCTTTGCAGCACCCACAATGTGCCCAAAATAGATTTCTTTTGCAGTTCATATGGAGTTACATGAATCAGTAGCATATCTAAATAAGACTGTGAATTCTTCTTTATGAGACCCATCGCTCCTACTGCTATTAGAACTGTCTAGTTATCCTTCTACCACATTGCCCTCATTTCTGCCCACAGATCCTGGTATTTTATGACTTTGTGCCTCTTTTTAATTGACACCTCACTCGCTAGGTGTATGTAGCAATGTCAACGATCAATGCTACTTTTGTCTTCTCTTCATGGACTACTATATTTGGTTTTCCTCACATTTAAGTTTTAAACTGCTGGTAAAGGGTAATCTAATGTGAAATAAACTTCATCATTCTCTGTAATGTTTTGTGGTTCATGTTTCCAAAGCTTCTCACCTACTTCAGTATTGTAATGTTTGCACAAATCCCAATGGAACAGTATTGCCACATTATTATGCCTTTCAGTATACAGACCCTCTGCCATTAGAGTATCACATCCATCAACAAGATGTGCAACTGTTTCCAGTTCTGTCTTACAGAACCCGAATTTGTCTGTTTCCCTTACATGCTCAATGGACTTTCTAAATCAAAGTGTATTTAGTCCACTATACTGGACTGCTAATATTAACCTTTCATCTTTTGGGTTAAATTAACATCCCCTTAGCCATTCTTTCATCAAATCCTGATTGACATGAAGTTTTTCCCAGAGTTTACTACTATTTCCACATTTCTTGCCTTCGCATATAAACCTTTTCCTTCTATTCTTTTTTTTTTTTTTTGTTTTGCTTTTGGGCACACTCAATTGCTGCCTGTTGTTTGTCTACTTCTGGTTTGGTTTCCATTCCCACATGACTCCAATATACTTCTGTTAAACTAAGAAGGGAAATCATCTTAGATTCATTCTCTTAATGTTTTAAAACTTTCATTATATTTGCATCAGTCTGCAAATATGTATGCAGTCCTACGATTCCAGATCTATACATGTAATCAATTTTGAGAAGGCCCATACCTCATTCAGAAAGAGGAATATATAATCTTGATATACACTAATTTTTATATATCATTTCATAAGCATGAACCATTTTTTTTGTTTTTTATCCCACTAATCTAATACCTTTGGGGGCCAGTCAATCACCCCAAAACTGTAAGTTAGAACAGGAAGAGCGTATTGGTTTATAGCTTGGGCTTTGTTCCTAGTCATCAGGACTGTTTTCAGTGATAATTTTAGTCTTCTAAAATATACCTTACTGAGTTTTATTCGCATTTGTTCATATTGTATTGTTCATCTTTCATCAGTTCCTAAATATTTATACACCCCTCCTGCTCATGTTCCTTTATGTCACATTCCTGTCCCAGACTGATATTTTCTTTGTGCTGCAGCTTTCCTGCTTTTAATGTTGATTTAGCACATTTATCAAGACAAAATGACATTCTTTTATCATCTGAGAATATTTGTACCAATTCTAGTTGTGCTTTCAGCTCCTCGTCTGATGAACTATATAGTTTCAAATCATCTTAAAAGAGGAAGAGAAGTCTTTATACTTTGTTGTTTTCTAGGAACCATGACCTAATCTGTAAAGTAGACAGCTTAATAGGTTAAGAGCAAGCCAAAAGAGCAGGAGTGCCAGAGTTACCTTGGAATATCCCCCTGGGATAATAATTTGACTTTTATCATGGCTTAGCTGCAAAGTGTTCTGTCACTATTTCATGGTCACTGTAACATAATTGATCAATCAATGTAGGGTGTATCTTACACATTTGTAAGCCCTACTTTATCTATGAATGTGGGATGCTGCCAGATGCTTTTTTGTAATCTACCCATGCCTTACTTAGATTCTTCCCCATTTTACAATTCTCCATTATGACTTTTTTAACAACAAATGATCCTTTATTTCATATGACTTTCTTTTGCTACTCTTTTGTTCTATTGCCATGATTGAGTTTTCTTCTTAATGACTATAAACCCTGTCAGCATCAGTTCCAGTATATAGTTTATACATTGTTGGAAGGCAAGTTGGTAGTCTATAGTTTTTAGGATAGCTTGCAGGTTGACACTTATGGAGAAGTATCATTTTGCTTGTTGTTCACCAGGTTTGTGTCTGTTTGCGGTGTGCATATAAGTAGTTCTTCCTCAGGGATAAATATTTATGTAAATATGTTAATACTTTTTTTCCAGAAGTTAGGTACAACAAAAAGATATTCTGGAATAGCTGTATTCTGTAGAAATACAATAAAGATATTAGATGTAACTTTAGCAAAAAATTTGAAGATTAACCATTTTAGATTTGAAATGGAAAGAACAAGTATATAGAATTATAACGTTATATACCTATGCTAACTGTAAACAAAGGGAAAGCTTATGTAATCAGATTTTAGACAATGTAGAAATAAATATGAATATTATAATAACAAAAGATTTTAATCGTGATTTAAGAGGCAAGCATAAAAAGAAAGGAAATGATATAAGAAAATTTTTAGAAGTTATACTAGATGGCAAGTTAAAACTTTGGGACCAAAATTCATGGACTTACAAACGGTGTATATATACAGCTGAAACAAATTATTTTATAGTATCATAAGGATTATTTATAAAATAAGGGGTGGTAGTTAATACAGGATTTTCTGATCATTTGCAATATGTCTAGAGATAAAACAAAACAAGGAATATATAAAAACAAGCAAAGGAATAAAAAAGACAAATGAGAAGACATGGAATAAAGAAGGAAAGAGATTAGGAATACATTTATGGAAAGATCATATTACTATGGGAACAATTTATAAAAAACTGGTCTGAATGGTGGATATTTAAGGAAAATATAAAAAAATTTTACAGTGGCAATATGATGTGAGAAAAGTAGAGAAAGAAAAATATAAAAGAACATATAACACTGCATTGGAATATTTAGAACATAATGAATGAAAGTAGTTTGACAAAGAGAAAGAATTATATGAAAAAAATCAAGAAAAAAGCAAAAATTGTTATAAAAGCAGAGATAGTTTTTTACTAGGAAAAAAGAGAAGTATGGAGTTACTTATGCAGATTAGTAAAGGAAGATGTTAGTGTAATGAGAGAAATCAAGAAATGTAAAAGGAAAAGTAGAAAGAACTCAGAAAAAAAATTATGAATAGTGTAGTACAATATGTACAAGAAATGTTTAAAGAAAAAGGAAGATAGTGAAAAAACATGGAAAGTAAAAAAGTTAAAAGAAAAAGAGAATGAAGAGTTTGTAAAGGAGACTTCTTTAAGTGAGCTAGACAAAGTATTAAGTAAATGTAGATTCTGCTGCAGACCTAGATAGAATAGGGTATGAAATATATAAAAAGTTAAGGAACTGTCAAAAAAAATTTTAAAAAATTTTGAATGAATGGTTAAATCAAGGTTTTATGTATAAAGAATTATGTAACTGAATACTTATAGTCATATGGAAGAAGGAAGATAGAAGAGAATTTAAAAATTGGAGACAGATAGTATTGAATAATAATGATTATAAGATCTTTATGAAAATAATACAAAAAGAGATTTGTATCTAAACAAAATAAACTAAATTTAACTACTAAATGGAAAATATTATGGAAGTTAGCATATATAATATGAAGGGAAGGGTTGTCATGAATTATTAATGATATAGAAACTGTGGATGATATCATGAACAGAAAAGAAGAAGTTAAAATCATGCTAACAGACCTTAATAAGTCATTTGACAAAATTAGACATGAAATCTTATGGGTAATAGTGAACTAATATAATATAAGTGAGAAAATTAGAAAATTCTGTATGTCAGCGTATAGTAATAATAAAGTCAAAATACTTGTAAATGGCTGCTTAAGCCAAGAGGTACATATGAAGAATGGTGTAAGACAGGGATGTCCAATGAGTTGTATACTTTTTGCATTAGTTATGACTATGATAGTATGTGAAATAAATTACAAAAGTAAGGAGGCAGTGTATATAACACCTGAAGGGTTAAGAATTCTAGTTATGTTAACATTTGCAGATGACTTTATAATAATTACAAAGCATACACTTTGGATAAAATAAGTAATAATCTGCACAAGTGATTATCTACAGGTGATAGGAGTGGCTTTAAATAAAGAAAAAAGTAAAGGTTTAGGTGATGTAGTAAAGACCAGGGGTATATATTTTACAATGAATTAAATTTCTGTATCAGATATAAATTTTGGGAATAAAGATATAAGTATAATTCAGTAGGAAAAACAATAGATGAAATAAAACAAACTTCTTTTCTAGAAAACATATACATTATCATTTAGAAAAAAAGGCTTATTTGATAAATTCAATACTGATAGAAAAATACCATAAGTAGCACATGTATTTATGTTGCCAACAGTATTTGAGAAATAATTATTGCAGATATACTTTTCACTGATTTGAGGTTCTGGATTAAATCCAGTAATAGAGGAGCTTTACATGTAAATAAAGAAGAAGAAGATTTAGGCTTAATTAACTCAGTGGTAAATGCTGCTTTATTAAATTTGTACAAAATGTTAAAGTGGATAAATGAAAAAGATGAGAGATTAGTAGTAAAACTTAGTAAAGCTGTACAAATATAAGTCTGACAAATTTTGGGGTATGGTAAATAAGAGTAAAAGAGAAAAAGAGTGTATAAATTAAGAAATAAAATGTTACCAAGAAAAAGAATATTTTTGTGGAATATAAAAACTGCTATAGAAAACAATAGAAAAGTGTGGTATAAGAATTTAATGATAAAACATTACTATGTGAAACCATGGGAAAAATCTAAGAGATGAAAAAAATTAAAGCTATAAAAGTAAGAAGCAAATTGTGTAATCAGAAACTAGGATGTCAAGATTTTTTTGTGGAGACTGGTAATAGATAAATTGGTAGTTCAAGGAAATATGCCATTTAAAAAGAAAAGTGATAGAATATGTTTATGTTGTCAAAGAAAAAGAAACTAGGGAACATGTGCTTTTGAAATGTATAAGAGTAAAAAATTTATGAGGAAAACTATGTAAAGAAGATTTTTTGAAGATATAAACAAAGTGTATAAAATAAATATGCACGTTTAAATGTGGATATTATAAGAATAGAAGTACAGAATATGTTAAAAGAATAGATAAAACGTTACTGTATGTTATATGGAATGAAAGAATAAATGAAATAATGTTTAATGGTAAATGGATTTTAGCAACAATATTAAGTAAAATCAGACTTTGGTTATGGAAAAAGGAGTGGGGATCTAATATAGATGAACATTTAGTATGACTGTAAAGGAAATTCTGAGTATGTGTAAATAGATTTGTATACTTACATATATGTACATATGTAAACATTTTTAAATGAGAGGTTTTTTTTTGTATATAAATAAAGGATCTCTATTTTTTTCAATAGGTGCCATGAGATATTTTACATCCCCATGAGCTACAAGCTTCTCAAGAAGATGGGGTCTCAGTTTAATATCTCATCCAAAGGACAGCACACTTAGGAGTATACTTCTAATCTGTCCAGATTTTCATAGAATGTCCAGATTTTTGCTGCATATTTTTAGTCTGTTCCTCAAAAAATTGCAGTTCTCTGGCAAATCATTGAGGACTGAAGTCAGTAAATAATGACAGATATTTGAGCTTCAGAGATTATATCTTTCAGAAAATACATAATAATGCAAAAGCTGTTATTCTGGCAATTTTCTATGTTTATAAGAGCAATATTTAAAATCTGTCCCTATTTTGGGACATCGCCCCCTCATTACTTTTAGCTTTGTCAAGATTTCTGCAGCACCCCCATTATGTTGAACTACAGTGTCAGCACTCAGTCTTCCTGGTGGGGGAATAAAACCTATAGTTTTTTGCACCAGAAATGGATGTGCTTACCTGTTACATACTAACAATGCAAGGGGCACAGGAAAGAAAGTAATTTAGAAAGAGTGTAGTATGTCACTGGACATAGACATGCCCTCCCAAACACACACACTTTTACTTCAGACATACATATACTTACTGGCAGTTAGACAGATCATTAGCTCAATTAGGCCATTTTTGGGGTGCTGAAAAAGAATGCAACACCTTGTGATAACCTATGTGGACACAGGAAGGACATGCACTTTCTGCACAGAAGACAATACTGAGCAGCAGGAAGTGACACCACTGTATGACTGTGCTACCTGAATACATATTCATGATAATAAAACATAAGGCCCTAAAATTAACCTAAGGGTATTCTTCATAGTCTTGGTATACACAAATGTGGGAAACACATCAACAGCAATGTAGAATAAAGTGAAGGGGGCAGCTATCCCTTGCACAATGTGTAGGGGGCTCAATTGTCAAGTGCTAATATGGGGCTTTATTGCAATACTTTTAGTTAAAAATGAATTATGATACTTCAACTGTGATCAGGACTGAAGCATTGTAGTGCTTTGTGGCTTGAACTGTAATAACCCACTTGTTAAATATGTAGCAAGTGTGGTACATTTTCAAAGCAGAAGACTTTTTCCTCCTTATTTTACAGAAAAGGTGTGCTCAATTGTGAAACAACAATGACAGATGAGCTCACTACAGCTCTGCATTTCATTCCACCTATTTGCAAATAGGTTCATAGGTTCCTAGGTTGGTACTAGGCTATCGGCCCTAGGGCCTATACAAGCCTAGCCATAACAATTCCCTGGCTATTTCTTCCCACACTATTTACTTCCCTGGACCCCTGTCTAGCAGTGCGACTGACGTGATCCCTGGGGTGAATTTTCTTTCTCCCATCCAATCATCAAGGTTCGTTTTGAAGAGGGCCAAAGAGGTGCTCTGCTTGACATGTATGGGCAGTCTTTTCCAGAGTCTGGGGAGTCTCTTAATCAGGAACATATCCCTCCAGCATGTTTTGTTTATTGTGATGACAAGGTTTAGATCCCTTGAGTGTGTGGCGCTGAGGGACTGGGATTTCTTTAAGTGTAGCATGTCCAACAGCTCTGGGTTTGACATGGCCTTGTATGTCAAGCAGAGATCACCTATACGTAGACAATATGTGACAGAGTATAGCTGGAGTATTTTAAGGAGGTCAGCATAGGGCATGTGCTTTAGGCCTGTGATTCTTTTTGTGAGGTATTTCTGTGGCCTTTCCAGTTGTTGCAGATGTCTTGAGAGGTACATACCAAATGGGGCATTGTATTCTATAATGGATCTAATGAGGGATGAGTACAGTGGGACAATGACCTCCTTTTTTCCTGATGAAAAGCCCTTACTGATGAGGTGTACCACATAGAAGGGCTTCCTGACTGTTGTGGCAATGTGGTTATCGAAGGTGAGACCACTGTCCACCTGTGTCCCTAAGTCTCTTATCACACTTTCGGTGTTTAGTGTACTGACACATATGTGGTAATTCACAGGTACGTGTTTTTTCCCAAAGGGGATAACTATACATTTTTTGGCATTGAGCTTGAGCCCATGGCTCTGGCACCAAGCATCTGTTTCTGTAAGGCCTTTTGTAGAGTATGTGAAAGAATTAAACGCTACAGGATGCTGGATTCCTCAGAAGAACACAATCACCAACAATATAATATTCCACAGGTTTAATGAAAAATGGTAAAAACAAAATCAGAATCTGATTTTGATTTTACCATTTTTACCATTTTTACCATTTTTCATTAAATATGTGGAATATTATCTGGTTGGTGTTTGTGTTCGTCTGAGGAATCCAGCATCCTGTAGCGTTTAATTCTTTCACATATTTATTTGGTTTGCTGAATGCTATCGTGTGGTATATTCCTTTTGTAGAGTAGCCACATCATTTGGGGATTCAGTAATGGCTCCCAGTTTGCAGTCATCTGTGAACTTTGTTAGCCAGAGCCCCATAGTGTTGGCCTGTACTTCAGAGAAATAGATACCAAACAAGAGCGGTCCCAGGACTGAACCCTGAGGTACTCCACTTGTCACTTGTCTGGAGCTGAATTTTGAGTCGGCTACTTTTACAGTGTGGGTTCTGTCAGTAAGCCAGTTGGCAACCCATCGAGTGATGTAGGGATTAATGCCCAACTTAGTAAGTCTATCTATGATTCCAGATGCAGTCAATGAATAATCAATGCTGATATTCACATATACCAAGCCTGCAGGGAAAAGCTCAAATAAACTGCACAATCCTAAAACTATGTAAAATCAACAACAAACTATTCAAGAATGTAAGTATCATTTACATGTGTGCAGTTGCTGTCTGTGTTTGCAAGTTCCCACGTAAC
Source organism: Protopterus annectens (assembly GCF_019279795.1). Lineage (NCBI taxonomy): Eukaryota > Metazoa > Chordata > Ceratodontiformes > Protopteridae > Protopterus > Protopterus annectens. The sequence goes on from NC_056736.1 coordinate 162,845,374, forward strand.
CTTATGTATTTTCATAAATCATAAGAAAGCAACAAGTTTCACTAATGTTAAAAGACTTTATGGTGAGAACATACATGTACCTCAGCTCAATGATGCTTGCAGCATACAGTAATGTTCCAGCAGTAATATACTTTGAAGATGTCCTTTTATGGACACCAGGTTTTGTCTTTTCTAACTACAGAAATGGAAAGATAGGAAAGTAGGAAAGAGGGAAAGAACAAACAAGGGAAACATGATAGGTTGATATAAGATTGTTACTTATGTTTCACGAGGTGAGAGAGAATAAGGATTTTTGGTGTAGACTGATAACTTGGTTTTCAAATATATACATATAAATTATACATATATGTGTGAAGGAGTCCCATTCAGAAAAGTGACTCAAAAGAAAGTCAAACTTCATATTATCAAAACCATATAATCAACTATCGGAAATGTTGAAGCTTTTGAATGGAATCCATGATACAGTGGAGATCAGGGAGTTTACCCTTTTCCTCACTGAAGTGTGATCTTGGAGTTGGTATATACTATATGCAAGGGGTATAGGTGGAGCAGCCCCTATACAGGGTGCAGGGAGCTTTCAGCCCTTCAAAAATATAGATTTGTGTTGTTTTCTGTAGTTCAGCTTTTTATAGAAAGTCAATCATATGGTCTCAATCATATGAAGTTTGACTTTTTGTTGAGTCGATCTTTTGACTGGGCTCCATGTGAAGATGAGAAGAAGAAAGGGTAGTAAGAAAAGAAATGAGGGTTAGGAAAGACATACATGTAGTGAGATTAACACATATAAAGACTGACATATCAGACATGGGTGGGTTCACAAATTGAAGGGGAGACAGAAAAACTGAGGGTAGACCCACAGATAAATGGGATAGGCAGCACAGGACCACTGGTAATCTCACTGCAGTCAAAGTACCTCAGAAAGAGACCTGCCTGAAGGTCCTGGATGCAGAGACCCTGATGATGATGTGGACTGAGGCATCCAATACATTTGTGATTGAAACAAGCCAGGTCAGTGAGTTTTGCATTCACTAAAGGAAGTTATGGTATGAACTCAGCCAGCATTTCACAGCCCTATGTCATACAGTTTCATCCAGGTCCTAAAGCTCAGCATGGCTTTCCATGCCAGCCCAGCATGAGCTACTCACAGGAGGGAGACATAGCACCCATTCTCTAAATAATGCTCTTCACAGGCAATATGAAGTGACCACTCCCTCAATCACTTTGCTTGAATTCAATGTGCCTCGGGATCAGTTAGATCTGCAGATGCAAGCAAAGGAAAATGAGCCATAAGAAAGTAGCAGAATGCAATAGCTGTTAATTTACAGTGTAAATGTCATTAGTATTTTAATGTGTAATGGAATGATAACAAATTATGAGCCAGTATATTATTTTCACTTGTATGCATAGTCAATTATCATTTTATTATGGCAGGGTATCATTTTCATATGTTTACTGCAGTGTAGTACTCATCAGTATATTGGTAATATAAATATTTTGGCATACAGTTTTATAACTTGTATAAATTATTTTTTTTATTATTAATGTATTTTTTTCTGTGGTGAGCATTACTTAAGGGGTTGGGAGAAAAACCTTGCCTACCTCCTTTGAAAGAAGCAGCATTCATTTTGGTGTCATCCCATGCTGCAAAAGAATAAAAATAAGTAAAAACTAGAGATGTTAGAAATATTTACATTTGCATGTATATTCAGCATTATCAACTGCCTGTTTTTATATATATATATATATATATATATATATATATATATATATATATATATAGAGAGAGAGAGAGAGCAATAGATATGTTTTTTTTTATTTCGATATTTCCCTATAACTGGTGGTCTACTGCTCAGTGCAGGAACAGCCACATGTTGGATCATGTTTTGCCCCATCCCACATTTGTCTTATTTTGTCAGAGGTAGTCGAGCATTTAGACATCTAACTTTACTGAAACTGCCAATATAACATCATTAATAAGCAATCACTTGTTTGTAATATAATGCTACACACTTATTTCAGAGTCATGCCTAACTGAATGTGTCCATGTTAAAATGGACAAACTGAAAAATTGCCATAGCAGGAGCATTCTTCACTAACAAGTATTTCAATAGTCCCCTGACACTCCATCACAAGTATATGGTGCCTGTGTTAATATCCACTCCAGAAATTATAGAAAGCAAGAAAATTCCCAGTGCATTATCAATAAATGCAAACTTGAATGTAATTATTGGAATGATCACTGCAAATGTTTATCCTTAGTTATATCTCTTGTGTACTGCTTACCTGATGAATTATGCAAAATTAAAAATCTGCCATTGTAGCAGCACCATAAACTGTAACTACTACAGACATTTGCAGAAAAGGTAAAAATTGCCATGTCGTCAAGGTGTTTACTTACAAATAAGATGTATATATATATATATATATATATATATATATATATATATATATATATATATATATATATATATATATGTATATATATATATATATATATATATATATATATATATATATATATATATATACACACATATATATATGGATCCCTATCAGATTGCTGAAGTTTCAAAACTCTGAAGACTATATGGCCAAGACAATATTTTCAAAGTTTTGAAAGTCCAAAACAAAAATAAAACACAACAAAATAAAACAAAACAACTTACCTGTAGATTTTTGCAATGAGGCAAGCCCCCCTGCACCCCCGCATGTGGGGGTGCTGCATTCACCACACCCCCTTCTACTTAAATATAACAATGGCGAGATCACTCTACAGTGAGGAAAATGGCAAATCCCAGGTTCCATGCTATATGGCGATCCCAATAAGTCTTCGAGTTTCAAAACGTCAGAGATATGGTCTCAGCCATATGGTGTTCAGAGTTTTGAAACTTCATTGATCTGATATGGAACTATATATATATATATATATATATATATATATATATATATATATATATATATATATATATCTTGCATTAATAATAAAGATAGCATACTTACTGATGAACTCTGCTTCCTGTCTTCAACTTCTTCTAGCCAGTGAGTAAGCTGGTGATGGTGCTGTCTCTACATGTCATCAAACCTGCGTCTGCATTGCTCCTCTGATCTTGATATGCCAATTAATTCACTCATTGCATTACCTTGATAGTTCCATACAATAATCTTTTTATAGGCGACTCATTCACACTGTGCATTCGCTCATGGTGTGTTCTGCAGTACAAATAAAAAAGGATTTTAGTTTTTTTTTTTTAAAAAAACAGCTTGAAGACCTGTCCTGCATACCTCTCAAAATCTTGATGTAAGAAATCAGGAGACAGCCAAAATTAGTTGGAGTACAAAGCCCCAAAAGGGGGGACATATTTGAAATATTGCTCTCATAAACTTTGAGAGTTGCTAGAATAAAAATGTTTTGTATTATTATGTATTTTGTGAAGTCTAAAAGTCAAATGTCTGTCATTATTTAGTGACTTAAATCCTTAGTGATTTGCCAGAAAACTAAACATTTTGTTTGGGACAGGCCAAATATATTAGGCAAAAATCTGGATATACTCTGAAAATCTTGACAGTTGACAGATAGCTTTCATAGAAAAAGTCAATTTCTCAAACAAGTAAAATAAAGAATGATATCGAAAGTATAAAAATGAGATTCATGGGATGTGAAACAATCCCACTGAAATGTGACTGTAGCACTACAGACAGCTAACAGACTGTGCTTGTATCTGCTTAATGCCTGAAAGTTTAACCATAAGCAGAATAAATGCCTGTGCATAAACTCATTACAGCTCCTTATCGGTGATAAAATGTTACCTGCAACATTTGCTGCACTTGCACATGTGAGTAGTAATGTGATTCATAGAGCTATGTGCCAATAATCCTTATTTGCATAAGAACTTCTTAACTTGAATAAAATTTGTTAACATTTTCTAAGTGCTACCATTTTGTGCACCACTGGTTACCACATTTCTTCAAATATCGATAGAAAGCCAGTGTGACATCTGGCTAATATCCCACCAAACTGCCACCAATTAATGTGACATCCAGTTAATATCCTACTGGACTGCCACCAAATAATGTGATGTCCGGTTAATATCCTGCCGGACTGCCACTAGTAATGCCACATCTCCCATTTAAAACTCGGGTCAGTAATTAAGGAGCCTTAAAACCCACCAATGACTCCATTGTGGGAGCATCATGAAAAACACCAGATCACAGATAACACAAGAGTAAAATTCCACAATTTCTTTTAAGATCACAACAGGAACATGATCTATTTTCCTGGGACTGGACTATATAACTCTGTTTCCCTCAAATGTAATCTTTTCTTATACACTTCAGAGCAGTGTGTTCCCGTTTAAGACATCCAACTCACTCACACTCAAAATAAATTTAAATCTCACACACTCAAACACTTATGGGATGCCTGGCACAGATTTCCACCTGTGCCCCCTCCCAATACAAATAGTACATGCTGCCACCAGAGTCAGATAGGTCTACATGCCTTTCAAAGGGTGATCAGTTATTAAAAATTAAATATCAAAATAAATGATAGCTATGTCCAGAAGCAGCCAGGCATTCGAGGTGATCTGGGGAGTATCAAACAGGTATAAGCCCTCTCTAATCTCTAAAGAACACACTGATTGTCTATTCACAATGTAAAGTAATGAAAAACATTTAATAATAATAAGTAAAATGATTAAAAGAATGCAAATCAATAACTTTCAATAAACACCAGAATTCAATCACCAGAAATATGAAATTACACTGTAGGCTAGAAGCCCATCATCTTAGAAAAACTCTATATACATAACTAAACTGTTTTAATTTAACTAGAGAATACTGTCCCTGATCTAGTCTGAAACATAACAGCAAGACAAAGGCTGGCTTACAGTTCTGGTTAGTCCTTTTTTCTGAGTATCTTCTGCACAGCACTGTAACTGACTGTAACTCTTGACTAACTGCTGATCTTAACTAACTGCTCACAACTGACTTCAACAGTCTCTTTTATATTCCAGGTTAACAGTCTCAACTGTCTGATTTTAAAAATAACAGTCAGCTGTTTTTTTTTTCTTGTCAATCAGCTGCTCAAATAATCACATAGCAACCAAGAACATTCTTATGTCATCACCTACTGATCAGCTGATTCTCCACAGACAGTTTGTGCTTTAGAATCTCCCTCACAGACATGTGCAATTAGAAATGTATGAAAACACTGGCAGAGTCTTTAAACATTTTTGTATAAACTGGGAATACTCACCATTTTAAAAACTTATTTACATTTTCACAATTAGACATGCTGGCGTACAATACAAGTTAATCTACGAATATACACAAATCTCATGCCAGATATGTTAACACACTTGACAGCGTTTTCATTTTCTTCATATTTCTTCCTCTCTTATGATTCAAGCATGAATTTCAAGTGACCTCTGAAAACTAACAATTGAGAAAAATTGGTCTACCTGGGAATATTAACCCACTCATCACCTATACAATCCATCCACATTGGCACTATTAACCCCACTGCAAAGTTGTATGGTCATATCATATGCTTGCAATCCTAGACTCTACCTCAATAACTTGGCATTTTGCTTACTAACTCTATTAAGCCATGTTAAAAGGTTATGCTCTATGAGTACAGTGAATTTTATCCCATAAAGATGGGACTGCAGCTTTTGCAAAGCCCACACTATGGCCAAACACTCTCCATGGCTGAATAACACTCTTCTCTAGATTGGAGTTTATGACTCAGATATACCACTGGGTGCTCTTCTCTTTCTGTGGAAACTTGGCTAAGTACAGCCCCCACCCTATAATTTGAAATATCTACCTGTACAATAAATTGTTTATTGTAATTTGGAACACAGAGGGTCCTCCCAAAGTCTTCTTAAGTTTATGGAATGCCTGTTCACAATCTGTTGTTTACACTACCTTGTCCTATTTGTTTTTCCTAGTTAGGTCAGTAAGGGGTGCCACTATGGCACTGTAATTAGGCACACATTTCATATAATACCCCGCTGTCCCTAGAAATACTCTCACTTGTTTCTTAGTAACAGGACCTGACCATGTTTAAATAGCTTCCACCTTGACAAGTTCTGGACTAATTTTACCACTTCCCACTCTACGTCCTAAGTAAATGACCTCTGCCATACCCACTTGATACTTATTGGGTTTAATAGTTAATCCTGCCCTAATTAATCTTCCCAAGACCGTTCTAACATGTTAGTCTGCAAATGCCAGTAGCATAGTCATCAACATAGAGTTTAACCTCTCCACAAGGTCATTAGTCTGGGGATGGTGAGGGGGTGTGGTCTTTAAATGTATCACCCCACATCACTTCCACAAACAAGTCAGCAGGTTTAACATGAAGTTGGAACCTTGGTCAGTCAGCATTTACCATGGAAAACCTATTCTGCTGAAGATTTCTAGCAAAGCACATGCCACCTTCTCTGCTTCAACAGACAACAGAGCCACCTCCTGAGGATATCTAGTAGCATAGTCTACTCCACCAAGATGTATTTCTTTCCTGTAAGACTTGGAGTACTCAGGGGTCCCACAGTATCCAAGGCCACACTTTGAAATGGCTCTTTGATAACAGGCAAAAGCATTAACAGAGCTTTAGCCTTGTCCTGTGCTTTATCAACTTTTTGGCACTATTCATAACTCCTACAATATCCCAGCATATATCTTGCAATCCCAGGCCAATAGAAATTTAGCATAATATGTCTCTTAGTACATCTTATGCCCATATAATCTGAGAAAGGAATGTCATGTGTTATGGCTAAGAATGGCAGATGGTACGCTCTAGGCACTAACACCTGCCATCTGTTTGCCAAGTAGAGATCCCCTTTTCTCCCCAACTCTGCAGAGTTCCATTCACAGTCTGCTAACCAGGTCCTCATGTCATCAGGGAAAGTACTGATGGCTTGTTCCCTCACCAAAAGTTCTGCCAGTCCCTCAAGCATGGTGGCCTGACACCCACTTACCCATCTGTGAACGTAAGTACTTAAGTCAGCAATATAATCATGCACATATTCATCTGCCTTGCATCTGTAATCACAAAACTTTGTTCTATATGCCTCAGGTGTAAGTTTGAAACAGTCAAGCAACCAACATTTCATTTTGTCATAATTTAAACAATCTAGATCATTTAACTTTGCTATATCCTAAACAGCTTTGCCATGGAGTAAGGGAGTCAGGAGCCAAGCCACAGCTCATGGTCATTATCATATTGTCTACATACCCTCTCAAAAATATAAATATAACTATCAAAGTCATCTCTATCCCTGTACTGAGGAAATGTTTACTGACCTTTATGTCTTCTGGGAGCTGGTTATTCGCTTCCCCATTACCTCAATGACCATCTCAAAAGGTAATAAGCTCCACTGCATGCCGGCGCTGTCTCTCATTCTCCTCACACTGTCTGACATTGTCCTCAACGCCTCAGTTTCTCTGCTGATTCCAGTTCAAGACATAACATTCCCTCCTCAGCCTCTAGACATTGGGCTTCCAGGTGTAGTCTCTCCAACTCCAGACAGATTTTCAGGTCTTCTGAAGAAAATGTGGACTGTCCTGTCTCAGCAGGGTGCATATTACCAACAACAAACTAGATATCCTCCAAATGGCTGGTCTGAGTTGTGGCTGCAAACAAGGCTGAAATCATTACTTCCTTGGTCTGGTTGGCATGCAGCAGTTCTCTGGCTTCACACTCCTTAGCCAACTGGATCTTTGTCACTTTGATAAAATCTTCTGCTGACACCCTTCCTGCTATCTCTGACTATCTAACTACAAAAAATAAATAAACAAAACTATGGTGGATTGAAATTCTGAATGTTTAAATTGTGGCTGTCAAGAGTGAACACCTTAATGACAACTACAGTCAGGTTACTGAAATCCAATTAAAAATCTCACTAAGCTGCCAACAATCAAATGTGATGTCAGGCTAATATCCCACCCGACTGCCACCAATTAATGTGACTACAGTTAATATCCCTCCAGACTGTCACCAAATAATGTGATGTCCAGTTAATATCCTACCGAACTGCCACTAATAATGCCACATCCAACACTTAAAACCCAGATCAGTAATTAAAGAGCCTCAATCCCCACCACTGACTGCAGTGTGGGAGTGTTATGGAAAACACCAGAGCACAGAGCACACAAAATTAAAATTCCACAATTTCCCTTAAGATCACAACAGGAACATGCTCTATTTTCCTGGGACTGGACTATATACCTCTGTCCACCCCAAATATAATCCCTCATTATACACGTCAGAGCAATGTGTTCCAGTTTAAGACCTCCAACTCACTCACACTCAAAATAAATGTAATTCTCACACACTCAAGCACTTATGGGAAGCCTGACACAAATTTCCAGCTGTGTCCCCTCCCCAGTGGAAATGGTAAACACTGCCACCAGAGTCAGACAGGTCCACATGCCCTACAAAGGGTGATCAGAAGCAGTCAGGCAGTCAAGGTGACCTGGGGAGTCCCAAACAGGTATAAGCACTCTCTAATCATTAAAAAGCACACTGATTGTCCAGCCACAATGTAAAATAATGAAAAATATTCAATAATAAGTAAAATCAACTCAGCACGTAAAAATCAACTGCCAATCATTAGCGGACTGGATTTCTGCTGTGGTGACCCCTAACCGGGAAAAATCCGAAAGACACAACAACAACAACATTTAATAATAAGTAAAATGATTACAAGGATGTAAATCAATAATTTTCAATCTTCTTCTGGCTTCTCCTGGTTAGGGGTCGCTACAGTGGATCACCTGTCTGCTCATGATTGGCAGTAGAGTTTCACGGTTTCAAGTTGCCAGCCCAGCACCCAAACTTCCACGGAAGGCGCACACACACACACACACACACACACACACACACACACACACACACACACACACACACACACACACACACACACACACACACACTCATGCCTAGGGCCAATTTAGAGAGTCCAATCCACCTACTTTAGGAGGAAACCAAAGCACTCAGAGGAAACCCACACCAACCACAGAGAGGACATGCAGACTCCACACAGAAGGCACCCCAGCTGAGGACTGAACTGGAGAACTTCTTGCTGGGAGGTGACAACACTAACTGCTGCACCACCATGGCCACCCAAATAAATAACTTTCAATAAACACCAGAATTCAATCACCAGGAAGATAGAAATGAATCATCTTAGAAAAACTCTATCTAAATTACTAAACGTTCCTACTCTAACTAGACAATACTATCCCTGATCTAATCTAAAACATAATAGCAAGGCAAAGCAGGCTTACAGTTCTGGTGAGCCCTTTTTCAAGGTATCTTTTGCATAGCACTGTAACTGACTGAACTTCTGCTCTTAACTAATTGCTCACAACTGACTTCAGCAATCTCTTTTATATTCCAAGTTAATAGTCTCAACAGTCTTATTATAAAAAATAACAGTCAGCTGTTTGAAAAAGTTCATTTTCCTTACAATCAGCTGTTCAAATAATTACATAGCAACCAGGAACATTCTAATGACTTCATCTACTGATCAGCTGATTCTCCATAGAGAGTTTGTACTTTAGATTCTCCCTCACAAACGTGCAATTAGAAATGTATCAAAACACTAACAGATTCTTCAAACATTTTGTATAAACAGGGAAATACTCAACATTTTAAAAACTTATTTACATTTTTACAATTAGACATAAGGGCACACAAGTGTTTTCCTCTTCATTACACCAGAATTATAGCCAGCAATCTAAAAGTGTACAGTTAAGATGACAGTTGAAGGTATTTTCTCAGTGCTTATTGAAAAACTTTGGGAATAGGTTCTAACATACTGGTTAGTGGGAACTCTGATAATGAAATTATTTAGTTATGGTGTAGTGACATTACTTGGTATAGACCACTTTCTCCTTGTTTATTACACGTCTTGTAACCAGTAATGGTCTTGCACTTCATAAAATTATCAAGTAGGACACATACTTCCTCCTCTCTACAGCTTTTAAGCCTGTATTACAATCACAGACTTTTTGTTCTCTCTACTTGAACAATAATAATAATAATACTAATAATAATAAGAATAACTTTACAGACAATGACATTGGGGAAATAAAACTGCTTACAAATGTGACAAATGTGAGTTGTCTAACAGCTTGCAGTACTGTGTAATGTTAACATTGCTTCATAGGTTCATAGGTAAGTACGAGGCTATTAACCCTAGGGCCTATATAAGTCAAGCCCAAAAAGATCAGCTATCGCCACCCAAGAAAATTATTTTCCTGTGCCCTTGTCAAGCAGACCCCGGGGTGAATTTCCTATTTCCCATCCAGTCATCAAGATTTTTCTTGAAGAGTGTAATGAGGAGCTTAAAACAGATTTACTGTTGTGCTAAAATTCAATTTTTATTTGAATGATAAATAGATAACAGCATCAGGGAGCAGGGCAGTGGAACAATAACTTCATGACTGATGAAATTTATATTCTCAGGGATGCACTTAAGACATATAGAAAATTTGTTTTTAGGAAAGAGGGTTCAAAACATGCACATCAATATGGAAAATATATTTTTTAGGAAAATGGATCTAAGACATGCACAGCAATCTATGGTATGCAATCAAGTACTGGATGATATAAATGCAAAAGGGGGAAGGAACCATACCTTGTCACAGTGTAGAGACAGCAACAATTATTTGGTATCCTGTGCCGGAAGTAAGACAAAGCAGAATGAAAATGCTTGTAGTACCAAAGGTGATGGATCTTCCACTAGTTTAGCACCTGATGAGGAATTCCTGGTGTTTTTATTTTTTTAATTTCTCCAAGCCTTTTGGTGTTCTAATGCCATGACAGGAATTGACCCCATTCCTTAGTCAAAACATGATTAAAGTTTGTGAAGTTAACATTATTTCCATCTTTGATGTTAGTCAAATGTGTTCTTTGCAGCATCCACAATGTGCTCAAAATAGATTTCTTTTGCAGTTCATATGGAGTTACATGAATCAGTAGCATATCTAAATAAGACTGTGAATTCTTCTTTATGAGACCCATTGCTCCTACTGCTATTGGAACTGTCTAGTTATCCTTCTTCCACATTGCCCTCATTTCTGCCCACAGATCCTGGTATTTTATAACTTTGTGTCTCTCTTTGACACCTTACTTGCTAGGTATATGTAGCAATGTCAACGATCAATGCTACTTTTGTCTTCTGTTCATGGACTACTATATTTGGTTTTCCTCACATTTAAGTTTTGAACTGTTGGTAAAGGGTAATCTAATGTGAAATAAACTTCATCATTCTCTGTAATGCTTTGTGGTTCATGTTTCCAAAGCTTCTCACCTACTTCAGTATTGCAATGTTTGCACAAATCCCAATGGAACAGTATTGCCACATTATTATGCCTTTCAGTATACAGACCCTCTGCCATTAGAGTATCACATCCATCAACAAGATGTGCAACTGTTTCCAGTTCTGTCTTACAGAACCCGAATTTGTCTGTTTCCCTTACATGCTCAATGGACTTTCTAAATCAAAGTATATTTAGTCCACTATACTGGACTGCTAATATTAACCTTTCATCTGTTGGGTTAAATTAACATCCCCTTAGCCATTCTTGCATGAAATCCTGATTGGCATGAAGTTTTTCCCGGAGTTTACTACTATTTCCACATTTCTTGCCTTCGCATATAAACCTTTTCCTTCTATTCTTTTTTTTTTTTTTTTTTTTGCTTTTGGGCACACTCAATTGCTGCCTGTTGTTTGTCTACTTCTGGTTTGGTTTCCATTCCCACATGACTCCAATATACTTCTGTTAAACTAAGAAGGGAAATCATCTTAGATTCATTCTCTTAATGTTTTAAAACTTTCATTATATTTGCATCAGTCTGCAAATATGTATGCAGTCCTACGATTAAAATCTATACATGTAATCAATTTTGAGAAGGCCCATACCTCATTCAGAAAGAGGAATATATAATCTTGATATACACTAATTTTTATATATCATTTCATAAGCATGAACCATTTTTCTTGTTTTTTTATCCCACTAATCTAATACCTTTGGGGGCCAGTCAATCACCCCAAAACTGTAAGTTAGAACAGGAAGAGCGTATTGGTTTATAGCTTGGGCTTTGTTCCTAGTCATCAGGGCTGTTTTCAGTGATAATTTTAGTCTTCTAAAATATACCTTACTGAGTTGTGTTCACATTTGTTCATGTTGTATTGTTCATCTTTCATCAGTTCCTAAATATTTATACACCCCTCCTGCTCAAGTTCCTTTATATCACATTCCTGTCCCAGACTGATATTTTCTTTGTGCTGCAGCTTTCCTGCTTTTAATGTTGATTTAGCACATTTATCAAGACAAAATTACATTCTTTTATCATCTGAGAATATTTGTACCAATTCTAGTTGTGCTTTCAGCTCCTCGTCTGATGAACTATATAGTTTCAAATTGTCTTAAAAGAAGAAGAGAAGTCTTTATACTTTGTTGTTTTCTAGTAACCATGACCTAATCTGTTAAGTAGACAGCTTAATAGGTTAAGAGCAAGACAAAAGAGCAGGAGTGCCAGAGTTACCTTGGAATATCCCCCTGGGATAATAATTTGACTTTTATCATGGCTTAGCTGCAAAGTGTTCTGTCACTGTTTCATGGTCACAGTAACACAATTGACCAATGTAGGGTGTATCTTACACATTTGTAAGCCCTACTTTATCTATGAATGTGGGATGCTGCCAGATGCTTTTTTGTAATCTACCCATGCCTTACTTAGATTCTTCCCCATTTTACAATGCTCCATTATGACTTTTTTAACAACAAATGATCCTTTATTTCATATGACTTTCTTTTGCTACTCTTTTGTTCTATTGCCATGATTGAGTTTTCTTCTTAATGACTATAAACCCTGTCAGCATCAGTTCCAGTATATAGTTTATACATTGTTGGAAGGCAAGTTGGTAGTCTATAGTTTTTAGGATAGCTTGCAGGTTGACACTTATGGAGAAGTATCATTTTGCTTGTTGTTCACCAGGTTTGTGTCTGTTTGCGGTGTGCATATAAGTAGTTCTTCCTCAGGGATAAATATTTATGTAAATATGTTAATACTTTTTTTCCAGAAGTTAGGTACTACATTCGGGCCTGGAGTTTTCCATTTAGGAGCTTTTCTTAATTTCATTTCAATGTATCTGTACATTAGTTCATCCCATTTCATATTCTATGCATTTGAACGTTCTTACCTTTTCTTTTCCAGCATCTATCCATTCAGCATCTTTGGTTATGTTCCACAGGGTTTTCATAGATAATTCTCCAAAATGTGTCTATTTCTTCTTTTTTTGGTGGTGTTTCTATTCCTTTTTCTTTGTTTCTCAGTTTTCTATAAAACCTTTTTGAGTCATCAATGAATTGCTTATTTTGCACTTTTTTTTATATTTATTTGCATATCTTCTAAGTTTTTTTTCTGTCTGTGCTGATATCTTTGGTTTATTATTTTCAATAGTGCATACTAGATCCTGTTCTGTTCTGAGTGTTGCTTTTCTCATGTCTATCTTTCTTCTTTTTATCTGTTTCCTCTTCTACTTCTTATCTTAATTGCTTTATAGTTTTATCTAGTTGATACTTCCATGATGACATTTGATTTCTCCCTTTCCTTTCCCTTACTGGCCTGTATTTTTGTGGTAAGATTCTAGTTGTTATTAATTTTGCTGCACAGTAATATATCCTATTCATTTCTGTTATACCACGTGCATTTCTGTTAACAGGCACTTAAAAACTGTCAAAAATTATTAGAAGAAAATAAAGAAATAGAAAAGAAACTTCCCCACCTGCCGAAAGAAGAATGCCAAACACTGTTTTAGCGCATTTCTTCTTTATTCAGTGACAACAACTTCTTCAAAATAAAAAAATGTACATTGACTCTTTGAATGAAATAAGAAATCTGAAAGTAGTTAAAAATGTTATCTACCAATGGAAACCAAGACAGTAGTCATATAAATTAGTTTGTTTAAAAAAGCACCCATAAGGGTGTGGCAGCAACTCTTGTAAAAGGTATAATATAAATCCTGAAGGTGTTAGTATTTAACAAAGAAAATAAACCTAAAATAAGCATTCTAACTAAAAGCAGTATTCTGCCATGCAAGTCAATGGCAGGCAGAAGACAACCTGGCCAGTGAGTAATGGTTGCTAAGGGGGGAGGCTTAGTGTGGGACATGTAACTATGCATTAGCAGGCAATCCCATGCAAATTAGGGGAAAGATAGAGAATCCCAGATTCCCTGTCAGTACACGCCTGCACCCAAGAGTGTAGGACTAGGAAAACCACGAGTATAAGCCCTAGACATAGCTGACATCAGAAGGGGGTGTGTCAGGCATGCTGTAAGCTAATTGGAGCACTGTGGCTCGTATTTGCCCTTAGCTAAGCTAAGCTAAGGCAGGGGGTGTGTCTAGAGCTGTCCTATCTTACACTAAGGAAATCATGGTGCACACAGGTAGAACAAGCCAAAATCGTGTAAAACGTGCTTACAGCATGTACATGTGTTTGCATAGCGTGCATCAGGTGTAAAAAAAAAAACAGGAAATAGCAGCTCCATTCACATCTGAGCACTGTGTTTGCATGGTGGGCCCCCGGACTCAAACAGGAAGGCAGTAGGAAGGTAATCAAGGAGAACTAGCTTAGCTGGCAGGTGAAATGTAACAGCATCAGCCAATTACACAGACTGCAGACCAGCCCAGCCCAGATCACTACTATAAACTAAGCAAACACCTTCCCCTCTGATTTTTCCACACTCTACATCACTGGTGTAAACAAGCGGGGAAATTTTAACAAACAAACTTACAAAATGAGAAGGGCTGCAGCAGGACACATTGATCAACATGTGCAAGAGGCTGAGGATGGTAAAGATGTGAATGCTGCCGAACAACCCACAGTGAGGAGACAGAGAATAGTGTACAGACCCGGGGTAACCTACCAGGGGCAACATGAGCTGGAGATAGTGGAGCACTATAGGGTGGATAGAGACCTCCTATAGCAAATTCTTGAGCTGTGCTGGCCACACATGACACACCAAACTAGCCAAGGGGAACCCATCCCAGTGGATACCAAGGTATGTGTAGGCCTTTGTATACTAGTCACAGGTACCTCCCAAAGCACAACTGGGGATATCATGGGGCTCTCACAGGCATCAGCATCCAGAGTATTCCACCAGTTTATGGATGCCATGTCAGCACATGCCAGTGAGCATGTATATTTCCTCAACACACGTGAGGCGTTGACCAGCAATATGCATCTCTTCCACCAAATAGCAGAATACCCTGGGGTAGTGGGTGCTATAGACTGCACACACATACGCATCAAAGCACCACCCGGTGAGCAGTATAGGGCCTACATCAACCACAGGGGCATCCCCTCCATCAACTGCCAGGTTGTATGTGATGCCCAGGGCATTATAATGAATGTGTGTGCTGGCTGCCCTGAAAGCTATGATGATTCACACATATGGCATCTGACGCATCTGTACCAGAGATTTGCCAATGTGGACATCCCCTATGGTCACCTAGTGGGAGATGCTGTTTGTACACTGGAGCCGTGGCTGATGACACCCATCAGAAATGTACACACACCTGAACAACAACACCATAATGAGGCACACTCACAGGCCAGACATATAATAGAGCATGTGCTTGAGATGCTCAGTTCATGGTTCCACTGTCTGGACACATCTGGTGGAGAATTGCAGTATTCACCAGCTACATGTACTCAAATTGTTATGGTATGTGCTATGCTACACAATATGATCCTGAGGAAATAGCTGCAGCAGGAACAGCATGGGGCAGGGCCACATAGCCCCCCACCAATGCCAAGGCCTGTACAGGCACAGAGTGACTCGGAGGAGGAATAACCTGAGCCTACCCCAGTAGGCAGAAAAAGGCGTGCCCAGTATGCCCTGGTCTTGGCAAAGAGGCAACACAGAGCACGTGCACTGACACAGTAAGGACCCAGGGAATGACACCTCTCTCTGACTTGCACATACAGTAAAAGGGATGCCAAACATTACACTACCTGTGCTCAACCATGTATAGGGAGTGTACTATGTGCATCCAACATAGGCAGCCCTCCAGCACTATCCGCAAGTCTGGCACACTCTCAAGGTAAGTCAATCAACCTACCAATTGCCAAATGGAGTATAATGTGTTGTTACCTGTAGATATGGTATGGATGTGAGCATGCAAGGGAATTGGGTGGCCAAATGTTATGGCAGCAGACAGTAGGCACCCATAGAGGCACCATGACATCTGTAACACATACTGGAGTCACCATAGTAGCCAGTACTACACAGGGTGACAAAACCCACTGCAGGAAATGAGCTGCGAGACATGTGTGTCCATAAGACCCACACATGCCAGTCAGGAAGGTTCACATACCCAACAACAGTCTCAGCCAGCAGGACAGGTGTAGACAAACACAAACAAATGCTGTACTATGGCCTCTGAATTAGCCCTATGTGTAACCCCTCCCCCAGGCCTACACAGACAGACTACAGCAGGCCAGGCAGTTGGATGTATGTTGTGAAGGCTGGGAAGTCAGAAACTAATATTTAGGTAATTAAAGCTAAGATCTGTAGTACACTGGTATGCCTCTAGCCAGCACGATAGGTAAGACTACAGACTGAAATGGAGTACCTGACATACCAGTACAGGCCTGTCAAATGTGTACAGGTGTCAGGTGTGCCCCACCATCCTATGTACACTTATAGTAATAGTCAGGTGTGCCCCCCCACACCTATGTAGAAATGTAGAAACAGTCAGGTGCCCCCCCCCCGCTATGCAGAAATGTAGCAGCAGTCAATGCCAAATGACCGATGGATAACCTGTAGATGTACAACACAAAGGCCAGCACCACAGTACAAACTACCTGGACTTGATCCACACATGCAATGCAGATGGCCATACTGGGCATACTCACACACAGAGGAATGAAGGCAATGTCAGTCAACAACATACTGAAAGGTCATACTGGGCATGCCTACACACTTAAACACATGAAGGCCATGTCTGCAAACACCAGTGACCAGACATATCTGGCAGTCGCAGTTCTTAGTGCAGACACATGTCAGTATGCAGCACTCCTGCCTTCATGAAGGCCATGTCTGCAAACACCAGTGGACCAGACATATCTGGCAGTCGCAGTTCTTAGTGCAGACCCATGTCAGTATGCACCACTCCTGTCTTGCACACGCAGTGGATAGGAATACAGACATGTATGTAAGGACAACACACTAAAATAAGCCAAAGGTAGAAGGACATAGCTGTGTGGAAGAGGGTGAACGTGACAAGGAGCCACCTGCCCCTGTCCCACCCAGCACACATCAAAAGGGCCCCAAACAGATGAGGTGCAGATGTCACTCACTGCAGATACTAGCCACCTGTATCTGTCAGCATGACAGACTGTGTGGTGCACGTGCCAGCTGTGCAACATGACTGTACAAGGAAGTAGTCATCTAGTAGCTGTATACATGTACATATGACATATGACCCCGTGAGTGCCCGCATGTGGCATGTCAACCCCTACATGAATGGGTTATAGCCATGCACACACCGCCCTCCCCATAGCAGTATTATGACAAGCCTGCTGAGGTCATCCAATGTGAATTACACCTTTGGGAGAGCTGTAGCTCAGTAATCTCCATGGCCCGTCCCATACCTGCATAGTGATAAGCTAGTTAAGTAGTAATTCTAACGCCAGACTTGACAATTGTGTGAGTGTGTGTTTGTGTGCATGTCTGTCTCTGACTGTGTTGAGAGAAATGCTTTTTAGGCTACTCACTCCCCGTACAATTCATATACTCAACTTCGGCAAGGCTGCTGATGTCACTCACCTAGAAATACACCTCTGGGAAAATTATAGCCCATTAATCTCCCTAGTGCGTCCTGTAACTGTGTACTGCTATAGTGTGCTAAAGTAGTGAGGTAGGTGTTCTAACCCCAGACTTGGCAACTGTGTGCTTGTGTGTGTCTGACCGACTAGAGGGCAATGCCTTTTAGACTGCTAACACTCCATACAATTCATATACTCAACTTTGGCAAGGCTGCTGATGTCACTCACCTAGAAATACACCTCTGGGAAAGTCATAACCCAGTAACCTCCGTAATGTGTCCTGTAACTGAATACTGCTGTAGTGTAATAAAGTAGGTAGGTGTTCTAACCCCTGATTTGGAAAGTGTGTGTGTGCTTGTGTGTGAATTTGTGTGCCTTACTGAGTAGAGAGCAATGCTTTTCAGGCTATTTACACTCGGTACAATTCATATACTCAACTTTGGCAAGGCTGCTGATGTCACCCACCTAGAAATACACCTCTGGGAAGGTTGCAGCTCAGTAATCTCTGTAGTGCATCCTATAACTGCGTACTGCTGTAGTGTGATTTAGAACTGTGGTAGAGTTCCATCTCCACCCATGGCAGTTCTGGATGTTTTGTGTGTGTTTCATTGTCTGTGTATGGAGCAATGAATTATAGGCTACTCACTCACAGTACATTTCAAATGCCCTACTTTGGCAATCCTGCTGATGTCATTCATTGTGAAATACAAAATTGGGGAAAAAGTTCTTCAGTAATCTCTCTGGTGTGATCTATAACAGCTCGCTGCTGTAGTGTGATATAGGCCTTGGTCAGGGGTTCTATACCCACACATGTTGGTTGTGGATGTTTTGTGTGTGTCTCACTGTCTGTGTAGAAAGCAATGCATTTTAGGCTGGTCACTCGGAGTACAGTTGAAATGCCCTAGTTTGGTAATCCTGCTGATGTCATTCATTTTGAAATACACCTTTGAGGAAGGATATCTCTAGTAATCCCTGTGGTGCATCATATAACAGCTCTGTGCTGTAGTGTGATATAGACCTCGGTCAGTGGTTCTGTACCCACATGTTAGTTGTGGATATGTTGTGAGTGTCTCACTGGTTGTGTAGGGAGCAATGCATTTTAGGCTAGAAACTCACAGTACAGTTGAAATGCCCTAGTTTGGTAATCCTGCTAATGTCATTCATTGTGAGATAAACTTTTGGGGAAAAAACACTTGAGTAATGTCTGTGGCACATATTACAGCTGCGTAGTGCTGTAGTATAATAAACTATTTAGATAGGGGTTCTGCTCCCAGACATGACAGGTGTATGTGTGTTTGTAACTCATATCCTATGTAGAGGTGGTTGTGAGAGTGTGACACCTGTGGGCAATGTGAACGGGGTTTTGCTTATTTCTTTTATGGTGGCCCTACTATATATCACAATGTCAGCCATACTGGGATAACAGATGTAAATCAGCTGAGAGGCTGGGGTGAAAAGCCATATCCATACATGTGACATCAAGGCCAGCCAATCACAGTTAGCAACCCCACTAATACCCAGAGCACACACTCAACCCATGTGTCATACGCACACACATGCCTAGGCAACAGCCAATATGTGGGAAGTACACTGCATATTGGCCACTGATTGTAACTATGCAGTGATAACAGTGAGCTACAGAGGGCATGTCACCCTGCCCATCTGTCCAATATGCACATACATGCAGATAGTGCACCTCCACCATGTTACCTAATGGACACCTGCACCACCTGTGGTGCCTTCACATGTGACTCACAACGGACATACCATGCCTGACAACATGTCCTGTATGAACAGATGACACTGACATCAGGGAATGCTGTTAGCATGCTATCAATGTAGGGTGCAGGGTAAACCTGCTGCCAATTATCAGTTCCTGCCACAGGTGGGCAAGACTAGTACATCTGATGATAATCTGTGTTCACAACATGGGCCAGACACCCCAGGTAGAGTTCCACATGTCACTGTACATGCATGTGGGAGGTGTACACATCCCAGACACCATCCGTGTCATGGACTAAGGGACAGATACATGGCAAGTGATGCACAGCATTGGCCACACACAGTAGTCACCCAGGTGACTGGATGGGGGATGCAATACCCACCTGTGTGGGCAAATGCAGAAACTACAGGCCTGAGCCACAATGCAGACCATTGTCATGTGGCCTGATGACAAGGTATACCCATCGCCTACCCTTGTACAGCCTGCTGGAAAAGTTGACCACCACACACCCGTGCAGACATGCACCCATGCATGTCAGTACTGGCACCCTGTGTTTTTGTATGTGTGTTGTATGGTGCGTATGTCCACGTCCACACTCACTACAACACACCAGAGCATACTGAAGCATGCTGCCTGATGTCTAACACCTCCTTATACTCTTTGCCCATATGGCCTCCGTATGACCCCATGTGGGGAATGTGATACCTGCACATCGATGTGTTGTGGCAATCCCACTAGTGATGAGTTGCACTCCTGGCCCTGCCAAGTGTGTCAATGTGTGTGTGTCCCTGTGTGAGTGTGCCTGTGTTGACGCTGGCACCTGTTCATGCAGACAGGCATGTGTACATCACCTACCGTATATCTACTGTATCCCTGTTGCAAATATCACTCACAATCACATATATGTTTTGAGTGCTCCACAGCAGGTAACCCATGTGGCACATCCAATAACTGCATCAAACAGTAATAGCATTACATAGTTGTCAGGGGTTTGATAACCTGTAATGGTAGGTCTGTGACACAACCATGCTTAAGTTTTGCTTTCCCACCCCTCCCTGACATGTATTTGCCTCTGTCTGCCTCCCCACTCCCTATCTGGTGGATGTGGAGACCCACACCTGGTTTGCTTAGCAGCAGCATGTGTATTTTAAGTGATGCTCATGATCAGCTAATGGCCTCTGCACAAATTGCAGTCCTCCCCTAGCTGATTGCATGTGGAGCAGCTGTGGCAACATTCCCATAGCCAATTGCATGGAAACACACTCCAATATCTAGCAACTTCATGGTGGTGTTGGCCCTTTTCAGTCACTGTGAGCAGGAACTAGATCTGTTGTTTGGCAAACAGCATCTCAGATGGATTGGGGATTTACCTCTAACAACATACACTGTGGAAAAAGGGGCAACAAACATGATGGGGATGTGCCTGACCTGACTACAGACTGTAAGTGCTGCTATACTGCATTTGGAGTAATGTTAGTTTGACAGTGTTTGTCTGGATATGCCTGTTGTACATGTTGCAATACCTGCCATGTCAGTTCCATGTATATGAGGAATCCCCATCTGCAGGGTCATCTGCAGACTGGGCAGTGTTGTGCCTTTGGTTTCATGTGTTAGCCATGATGCATCTGCCTGTAGAATGCAGAAGGTAGTGTGAGGATTGCAGTCTGTAGATGGTGAAGGCCATGACAGTTATTGACTTCATATCCCTCATAGGACATATGTTGCAACAAACCCCATTACAATGGTAAATGTTTGAGGTTATCACAGCAACATGTCTATCCTGGCCCAGTGTATGTGCTGGCAGCCACACCTCTGTCAACATTTGTACATATGTCTTGCATGACGTGGTGCATATGTGCTGTGTATTGTTAATATGTACTTGAGCCTGTGTACAGACTGTGGTACATGTCATTGTTCTAGCTCCCCTTCTATCTGATGTTACATGCTGCCCCACTGTATGGTACAGTTTTGCCATACATATTTGTAGGGCCATACACACACATGTCCCGTACCACAAACAGCCATCAGACCAAACTGTGTAGCAGCCCAGTATATGTAGGGCCATTCTGTGAGTGGCACACATGAGGATGGTGTAGAACAGATAGTCCATATACTGTAATATTATGCTAGCTTACCATATGTGGCTGTGGCTGTGTTCACATTGGTTGTGGTTATGCACTTTCACACAGGTATATCTTGCCCTATGCTGTGACATGGCTGTTGAGCCTGCTATATATGCAGGTACATGTGCATTCCCCCATATGAGATGTAGGCTAGTGTTGAGCCAGTCTGCCTGTAGCCTGCACAGTGCATTGTTACATGGCTAGCAGCTTAGTGTACTTACCCAGTGAGATGTCATGTGCAGATACTTGCCAGATGTACTGCTGCCGGGCCTCCCTTAAAAGACATGTATGTCAGACAGAGCAGTGGGATGCTGTACAGATGTATGTCAATATCTAGTGATTAGTATGCGTCCATGGCACCCCTGTACCAGCAGTCATTATGTGTCAGGCCAGACAGGAGTGTGTGAATCCAAAACCTATGGTGGCAAATGTATACCAGTCATTATGCATTATACCCATCTACATGGCTGTCTGCATCCATATTGTCAGGCCTGGTACACATGTTGTGCACTAAGGGATTATGTGTATACCTCTGGACTGTACAGGGTGTGTCAGAAGTTCCACATATATTGGCCAATATCTCTGCTGCACTCCACAAGGGCATTACATGCTAGTGGTGGTACGTTACAATGATTTCCTTAGGATGTCTGTCAGTAGCCAATGGCACACATGTTATAAGCAGATATCACCTTCCACACACACCATGTCTGTGAAGACAATCCCAATGACAGTAGCAATAGTCTAGTAATATACTTGATATACATACCCGACATCCCCTTAAGCTATGACTTTGGGACTATAGGGGCTGGGATGGGGCTACACTCCATGCCCAGGACATATGGTGGAAATATATGTACATATACTTATCCAAAGCAAAACCAAGAAAAACAGACTTGCTCGACGAAAGTTTAATGAAACAAGTAAATCCACAAAAAGCGAATATCAGACAGTATAAAATAAGTGCTTTCGTTTGGCTCCTGCCAAACTTTTTCAAACATTTACACATCACTTCCTGCTGATTAAATAATTTTAGTCAGTGATGTAAGCAATTGAACTCATTCAAAATGTTAAAGAAGCAGCATGCCTACTTAAAAGAACTTTTAAAAACAATACTAACAAAGCAATGTTTTAACAATCAAAGCAATTAATATTTACACAAACAATGTATGCGTGTCTGTGCTTAATAACTGCATGTTAAACTGCCAAGAAATGTATATAAGAAATATATATAAGAAATATATACGAAAAATGCAAACAAAGGAACAGCGTGTAATGTAATATACACTCGCAAATCCAACCCCGTATTCAAAGGTGTCAAAGAATATTTAGGATGTGTAAAATGTGTATAACATAATACAGTATATGTGTATGAATGGGAATAAACATTTCTTGTGTCAACTTACAAATAAATAATAAATGATGTGTAATAATGTACGGTATGTTATGAATTAATATATAATAAATATAATCTTAAAAGAATGTGTAAAATATTATGTATAAAATGTTGAATTAACTTCTCAACAAATCTAGTGCTGGCGATAGTATATATAATATATATATATATATATATATATATATATATATATATATATATGAAATTACATGTGTACTACTTCCAATTACCACTGTTATGGCAACCACCCATGATAAATCCCTACAGCATGTGGGTGTGGTCCCTTTGCATTTCCTGTGTGATGGACATCCTTCCTGTGTGTGGGCATCAGTGTTACAGACAGCAGGTAGCAATACCTCTTACAGGAAAACCTGCACACTCAGAGTGGCCACATATTTGTAGGAGGATCAGGAACTACAGACAGACTGTGAGTAGAGTTGTGTTATGCTTTGTATAGTACTGGTGTTACAGGGTGTGTGTGTGTGTGTGTGTGTGTGTGTGTGTGTGTGTGTGTGTGTGTGTGTGTGTGTGTGTGTGTGTGTGTGTGTGTGTGTGTGTGTGTGTGTGTGTGTGTGTGTGTGTGTGTGTGTACATACTAGTCTACCTTGGAATGCAGTCTGTCTGCATAGCTCACTACTGTGGGCCTATCCTCTTGCTGGACAGAGGTATGCCTATCATGTGTTGTCAATCCACCACACAGGTCCTTTGTCTGATATTACACTGGCAGTGTGTGTGTTGCATGCTATCAGTACATGGCTACATCCATTTCTGTTTCTAACCTCAATTCCCTGACTAAGGGTATGTTGCAGACTATCCTGTAACACCAGCACTGTGCTTAGTGTATGACAACAATGTTCCACATATGTGCCTGTTGCCAGCCTCAGTCCTCCAGCTACATACCAAGCTTTGCATATATGTCATGATGTTGGGGGTTGCTCTGTAGTGGTCTGTGAGTATATCACTCTGCCATTGCTGCCATTGCTCCACTGCTGTTGTATCCCTCACACATACAGTGGGGTTGGGGCCATATATGTGTGGGCATCACCTACACAATACGTGTGTGCCCTTATGCACTCCAGAGGCCAGTGTATGTAACAGTGGTATATGGGCCTGTATTATTGAGTCTAGGTGGGGAGCACCATAAATGACCTAGGCTGTTAGAAAATGTGGGGTATCAGAGGTGAGCTGCCATAAGGTATCTGGATGTGCAGTACCATATACTTCACCTATATTGACATTACTTACCTGAATTGGGGTACTGCAAGCCTACTGCCTCCTGCCAGGTTTGCGCGGGTTTGCACAGAGCTAAATATTGCCTACACAGGTTAAGCAATTTAGAAGCTGAGTGTATAAAAACGTAAGCGGAGGTTAGGAGTGCTTACCATTATGCAAACCCACTTAAAACTGCTTTAAAGTGCCTTAATCACTCTGTATCCAATGGGCCATGTTCTGCCCAGCAACAAAATAAACAGCTCCTGCAAGGCTCGAAACCAGGACCCTGCACACCATACACAAAGTGATTTACCACTAAGCCATGGCAGATATGCATAATCATGATGTTTTCACATACATATTAGCTAGCCCAGGTATTCAACACTACAGGAAATGTATTCCACCATTTAGATGTTTGTGTGTGTGTGTGTGTGTGTGTGTGTGTGTGTGTGTGTGTGTGTGTGTGTGTGTGTGTGTGTGTGTGTGTGTGTGTATTCATATTTAAATGGATATAACATATCTACATATGTAGTTATAGCTATAGAAATATATATATATATATATATATATATATATATATATATATATATACATAGATACACATAAATCTATAGATATATATGTATACATCCATATGTCCACATATATACAGCACTAAAAATACATATATGTCAGCATATATATGGTTCACCTTTCAAAGGGAGAAAATCTTATCTCTGAAAGCTGGATGGTTGAAAGTATATTTTTAACATTGCACAATCTTGCAATAAATACATCGAATGTGCAATGAGCGAATGTCACTATGCATTCACTCATTGCAGATTCGGCAATTTGGGTGTGGATGGCACTATAGTGGTGATGGGGAAATTGTGCCTTTCCCCACTGTAATGCAAACTCTGAGTTAGTATATCACAGTAGGTGGGTTGTGGGGGCCCAGCCTCCCAGATGGGGGTGCAGGGGGGGTTTGCCCCCCTGCATTACATATGTATTACAACTTGTAGTTCGAGTATCAGCGAAGTTGCTTTTAGATTTGCTGAGTTTTGAACTGTGGTGCAATTAGAAATGACGGATTGGTCCTTTTGGTTCACAAAAAGGGCTGTTCAAAGAAATGATTGTCTCCCTTTCAAAGGTAAACACATATATATCTATATAGGTATATATGGACATACATTTGTAGATGAAATTGGGAACATAACCACAACATATATGTCCACATGCACCATTGATGGGTTTGAGAGACCCAAACAACATACATTTGGCACAGATAGGTATCCCCCCACAGCCAAACACATCTGGCCTGCAATACACTACCAACCTTAGCAGATCCCATAACCAGGACCCTACACCTCAAAGGCAGTACATGTTAACAGTACTCCATCCCACCTGTAGGATGTCAGGCAGGTATTACTAACATATCATGCAGTACAGTCAAGTGAAATGTCATGCTTGGGGGAAACCCCCTGGGCAAGTGCAGTAAGTAGCTGGGATCCCTCATATGATCCAACAGGCCTACACCTGACAATGGATTCACCAATGAAGGCAAGGATAATGACAAATCCACCATGTCAACTGGGAACCACCACCCAGTAGCCTGATGACCCTGGCCTGCAGGGACATGGCACATATCAACAATGAACCCATGACGAATGTCACTGATAATCTTAACACATGGGACCCCGCCAGTGTTGGACTTGTCAAAGGCAGAGAATACAACCTGAACCTGGTATACCTTCTTGACACAATCACGACAGGTGTAGATGAGATTTAGGAGGTGCACAATGTCTATGTAGATCATAGCAGGCATTTGTACACCATCTCACATGTAAGGAATGTGTGTAGATGTTAAGGGATCTACTGCCATTCACAGAATATGTTTTCACAAGGACTGCTTGGCAAATGTCAACATTCCACAATTGTCATCCCATGGACATACAGTCCTTCACAGGTCATAGATGTGTTAATGCCCTCCTCCACACTGTAGATGTTTGCAGCACTACTGGGGTTGCTATAACTCACTGGGTGTGGCTGTTGTGGACACATCCGTCATCATTGCAGTTATTGTTGCATCTATCCCCCCACATATCTGTCTTTAATACTGTACAGTGTATGTAATCAGGTTGTTAGTTGCTGTTTACACCATTCTCAGTAGTTGAGCACCTCACACCTTCCTTTGGGTAGGGCTATGCCACTGGCATTGGCACACTCATGTTACTGAGGTGAGGATCGCAGTAGAATGGGGAAAGGGACATACACCCTGCTGTTAGCATGTTCAATGTCATCCACATTGCAGACTGCATATATACCAATGTGTAGTTGGGCCTATCCTGTCTTGGTGGGATTGTATGGGCAACAGATGTGTTACCTGCACAGGGACATACCTTCATGTGTACAGTCTTGTATCTGTACTGCATCCAAACCAAAGGCTTTGTGTGTTGTACCCAGCCATGTCATGTGCACCACCCACGACACTTACTGGTGTCCACTGTAGAAGGTCTGCTGACACCACTACACCCATCAGCCATGTGGCACATGGACAACCACAACACAATCAGAATAGATAATGGTGAAAACAATATAACATTGTTAATTACAGATATAATGAATCATGGCTGCACAGTTACACCTTCCAAGATATTAGCATTTCACTTTACTGCTGACAACATGCTACACAGCATTCCATTGCTACACTGTTGTACAGTCACCCTGTTCATCAACACCATGTTAGCCTGTTCCTGCATTGATGTTACGGATGACAGGATGTGGCACAGGTATCATCATATGCACATGATGTGTTGTTGGTTTGCCAGATGCCTAGGCTGAGCCATAAAATTAACAACGTGTGTGTGTGTGTGTGTGTGTGTGTGTGTGTGTGTGTGTGTGTGTGTGTGTGTGTGTGTGTGTGTGAGTGAGGGGGCTGAGTACTATTATGGGCCAATGGTGATGTCATGTGTGCAGGTATGTGGTTGCCCTAGGTTTGCTCTTTATGTGTACGTGTCTGCATACACACAGTTCCACCATGTGGCTGCCCTATACGGGGATTTGTGAGACAGCTGCAGACTGTACCTGGTAGGGTTTGCAGTTCACCATCTCTGGCCATCGACATGAGACCTGTGCCTGGCAAGGGTACTACAGGCACTATCAAGTACAAAGCCTGATCGGCTACTGTCCCCAATGGTTGATAGACGTCCACTGGATTCAGGTCCCTCCTAGGACTGGCCAGGGCCATGTGCACATGGTCTGCTATGATGGTCTGTGGACAGCACCCCACAGTGCTGGGGCTGGTACTGCCACTACGGGAGTGGCTGTGACTGGTGGGATGTCCATGGCGACCTCCAGCTGCTGGTGTCTGGCAAACATCCACGTGGCAGTTGCAACTGTCCTGCCCTGTCGTGATGCATGGACATGACATTGTGGATAAGATCCAATGTCTCACCCCACCATCTATCCATGACCTCGGTGTAAATACGAATGGCACCTGCTAACTCATGGATGCTGTCAGTTACAGAGGTGTGATGAGCCCGCTGCACACTTAGACCCTATCTGGTGTACCATTCCATTCATGCCTGTGCCTCCATGACAGCCTGGAACATGCGTGTTGTTGATAAAGATGTGGCATGTCTGCCAGAGGCATGATGACCAGCAGTGCTCCGATGAGCATCCCTGAACATCTGTCTATGTGATACCCCGCCAGACATTTGGCTATGGTTGCTGTGTCCTGACACATGTGCCACAAATACCACACTGTCATGACCAATACCAACTGTAGACTGTCCCTCAGCTAAGGCCATCAGTGATGAGGTATGTAGAGGCAGTGTGACTGTGTGCATGGATGGGGTGGATACTTGTGGGATGTCAACTGATGGCCCAGTGGCAGACACTGATGACCTTGCCTGTGCCTCAGCACACCTATCATCATGGTCACTGTCTGTAACAGTGATATCAGATTCCCTGCGGGAGGGACCCAACCCCACCTCGCCACCTGTGAGGGAAAAACAGGGAACAGACTGTAAGACCTGTACATCACCGCTAAACAGTACATACAAACACACACACACCCACACACACACACACACACACACACACACACACACACACACACACACACACATGTGCAGACATGGTGACACACACAGACATACAAACATGAAGTCGACATACATGACAACCCATGCACTCCACCAGACAGCACCTATAGACAGCTCCAGCTCCCCCATAACACACACAATAACAGGTGATGGTGCAATACAGTATCACACACGAACCTGTAATTACACACATGTCAGCATGCAGGACATGTGGTGCTCAACATCATGCAGTGGAACTGTAGTCAATCCCTGTTACCAACATTATACATGGCTGTGATGCATGGCTTCTGTTAGTAGGTGATGGCCCTCCCCCTGGAACAAACTGCATCAATGTCCACAGCATTGCTGTGCATTTGTTCAGCACCCTGGCATGTATTGTGCACTATACCTCACAGGTGTACACACCATTGCAGGATGTGTGTCTGTGTGTCAGTTATGTTTTCTCTGCTGCTCACAGCCTCTGTGTGTTTCTGGATTATATATGGACATGTGTTTAGTGAATGCCTGATGCGTATTCACAGATGTCATCATCAGTAGTGCATGTATGAGTGATAGAATGCCATTAGACCAATCACAGATGCAATGTACTGTACCTATGGTGAGTGTAGAGACCATAATTTACATGGCACTCTCTTCCATGACATGCCATGGTGCAACACTACTGCATATGGTAACACTACACATACCTGATATGTGACATATGGCCTAGGCAGTCAATTGCATTACAGGCCACATGTGTCAGTTGTACAGATGCTGGTTGGGATGCATACCATCTGTGGGCGCATATGTGTGCATATGTGTGAAAACCCATATCATGATGGTGTGTAGCAATAACTGCTATGTGTACTACTGGGGTCACTATACCTGGCAGGGGTATAATAGCATGGGTCATCATCATGAGCCAGTAGTTGGTCAGTCGGGCCTGCATATGTTCCCCAAACCTGCGTGTTTGCATGCTACACATGTGCACAGCCCTTGGAGGTCATACAGTACCATCACTAGTGCTGTGGAGTCAGGGTTATGTCTGCCACACTTCCTGACCTTGACTGTGTGCAGATAGAGACATTCTTTGTGGGTTTGTCTCTCCCCTCCAGTTCACTGTTGTGTTTCGGTATGATACACCCTCACCATCTCCTGCTACATTGCAAATGCTCAACATCTGTGGCCTACACATGTGTGCCATATTGCAGTATTCCAGACTAGGAACACTGAGTGTACTGGCATATTCCCTGTCAATGCAGGGCAAACATGCGGGTGTACAGTGGCACCAGCATTGCACAGATGGGGATGTCATCACTGGGTTGGGGTGAGGTGTGGATAGTGCAGCACATGCATCATAACTGCAACTTCCTGGACTTCCCCAACATGGTGCTGGTACATCAGATGCAACACATGGCTTTGGAAATGTCTCACCATTGTGCAGGTCATGTCTGTATTGAGCCCTGGCTGATGTTGCCTGCGGTACAAATAGGCTCATAGGTGAATACTAGTCTATTGGTCCTGGAGTCTGCATAAGTCTAGCCACAGGGGTTCCCAGCTATGTACCACCCAATAATATTATTCCTCTGTGCCCCTGTCAGGCTGTGGCACAGACATACTACTCAGGGTGAATTCCCCATTTCCCATCCAGTCGTCAAGTGTTTTTGTAAAGAGGGCCAATGAGTAGCATTGCCTGACATGAATGGGTAGTCTGTTCCAGAGTGTGGGAATTCCCCAGGACAGGGCCCTATCCCTCCAGTATGTTCTGTGTAATGTGTTGATGAGGTTTAGGACCCTGGAGTGTGTGTTTGCAGAGGGAGTGAGATTTCTTTATGTGTAGCATGTTCACCTGCTCTGTGTATGACATAGCTGTGTATGTTAAGCAGATGTTAGCTGCACCTGGGCAATGTGCACTGAAGTGTAGCCACAGTTGTCTGAGATGGTCTGCATACTGCATGTGTTTGAGGCTGGTAATCCAATTAATAAGGTGTGTGCTCTGTCAGTGAACATGTACAGCATGCATTATGGGTAGATGTGTAAGATGTGTACATGGCCTATTACTTAGCTATGACATGCACAGTGAATTGCCAAGCATAACCTTAGACCATACTCACCGGCATCCAGCCGCTGCCTTGCTGGTATCTCAGAGATACCTACATTGAGCTGAGATAGAGTTGATGTCAGTGGCCACAGCTGTGGCCTTGCTACAGGGTAGGTGCAATATTACAGTAAAACAACAACTGAAGCCACAGTACTACAGAATATGCATAACTGCTTATCAGTACTACACAGCAACAGACTCCACATCTCACATATGCATCATCAACCTGTACAGATGCATACACAACAGTGGTCTACTGATATGCCCTAGAACTTTACCTGCATGCTCCATGACGGTATATGTCTGTAGCTCTTGTGGGCGAGCAGATGCCACCAGGCTCATGAGCAGCTCCTCCACTCTGGTGAGGGGGGATGGATGTTATGGCCCCCCCTTTTGCAAGGTGGTTACCCTGTATGGCAGTGGCACGGTGACATATATGGCGGAGCAGGTCACTACAATAATGGCAGACCTGCTCATATGTACAGCTATGCATCCCCACCTCATTCACCCTGTGGACCACATCATTCCACATGGCAGTCCGCTCATGCTGGTCCTGGCTTTTTCTTGAGAACAGCAGCTGGTAGTGATGGATGATGCTGGTGAGTATTATGTCATCCTCAGCGGCACTGTAAGTGGGATTCCTTGGGTGCACTATACTCCCTGAAAGACATAAAGATGGAAATATGTCTGAGCAACTCATACGGCACGTTTACCATAATACAATACACATATCAGTCTC
This sequence comes from Protopterus annectens, assembly GCF_019279795.1. Classification (NCBI taxonomy): domain Eukaryota; kingdom Metazoa; phylum Chordata; order Ceratodontiformes; family Protopteridae; genus Protopterus; species Protopterus annectens. The sequence continues at coordinate 162,876,582 of NC_056736.1, forward strand.
CCGCCACCATATCAGCTCCAACTTAATGTTCACACAACGCAAGTGGTATGTCTCCTTTTTATCTACCATTGGGAGATATATTGTATTGTACAACACTTTCCGCTATGCGTCTATAGACATGCTCCCTGTGGGGACAATCGAGTTGCTGGGCTGTTACAGAGTATTTCACCTGCATGCCAGTGTCACTGCCACTATGTTTCCACATATGCATGTGGTATGCTTGCTATGTGATTGCTACACATCTGCCATTCTGTGTTATTGGGGATATCTATGCATGCTGTTGGACATGTTTTGGGATTGTGTGGACTATTACAACCCACATATATTCCATGACAGTTACACAACAGTATGTGTAAGGGTTATTTGCCAGCAGGAACACCACTCCCACCTAATGTGCTCATGTTACCAGTCCAAATCACATCCGTGACCCACCATGGAACCTCATTATCTACTGTTTCGGCACTACCTTCATGTGGAACCACCTCAGGGGATGATGTCCCCCCATGGAGCAGACACAGACATATGTCTGTCACCCAGTTAGGTCCAGGGTCTTGTGCATAGAGAGCTCCACAGAGGCACAGGGTATGTGCTAGATCACCTGGAAGCATGCAGTACTCACACACAAGGTTAGACAGGCATGATCCTCTTGCTCAGCCCACAGACCAGGCACACTTATGACCATGTAGATGCTGTCGTGAATGTCCATGGGTGGGCACCATGTTCTCTTTGTTCCCATATGGGGTCTCAATGGCCTACACATTCCAAATGGAACTACCGATCCACAGTGTTTAACCACCATGTGTGTCATATACCAGCCCTGTATGCTGTCTTGTTTGTCACCCAGCCAAACCTACATACCAATATGTGCCTAATACCCTCCACCAACATATATATCCCACCTTCTCAAACAATAGTGATGCGTTCTCAACATGGGTTACACACCACACTCCACAATCCATATTGCAATTTTGTACTGGTGTGTAGATATGTTAGATATGTTGTGTATTGATGTGTGATGTTCTCTCACACATGTCATGGCAGGGGACATGTATTGATATATATATATATATATATATATATATATATATATATATATATATATATATATATATATATATATATATATATATATATATATATATATATATATATACGTGTGTGTGTGTGTGTGTGTGTGTGTGTGTGTGTGAGCATACCTATACATGTCAGTATTATGTAATTATGTATATGTGTATGTGTCTGTCTGTTTGTGTGTGTGTGTGTATATATATATATATATATATATATATATATATATATATATATATATATATATATATATATATACATGTGTGTGTGTGTGTGTGTGTTGTTTTATATATATATATATATATATATATATATATATATATATATATATATATATATATATATACATATATGTATAACTGTCCGATGTTCTGTACACATACACAGCTGTGAATATGTATCACACATATATGTATCTGTATGTGGGGTGCATACAAACATCTGGTCCACACTCTTGTAACTCTCTTTACTTCACAGCTGAACTGTTCTGCTTTGTGCAGCACATACAGGTGTCACACGTGAACACAGACTAACATTAGGGGGGTATATATGGTGACAGATTTTAGATAAGCATATTATACTGCTATGGCAGTTGGGCATGTTATGCTACACTTTAACATGACTGTCATGCAGGTGGTGTGGTTTCACACCCATGTGTCTATCATGGCAGTATTAATACCACCACCAGCCATTGGCCACAGTAATGTACAGAACACAGACATCATGGGTCATATCTTTGGCATTCACTGCTGATCTGCACAACTGATAGGTATGTCCCACTGCCCACAGGGACTGACGTTATTGTCCAGGGCAGTTGTTGAGCAGAACATCATTACAGGAATAAGTACTGATGGCACATATATATCATTTCACATTCTACATCCTATTATTCTATGCCATATATTACATGCAAGTAAATACATATCTGTTTCACATACCTTTTATGTTTTTTCCACTGTAACAAAACCCCGAGCTTTGTTACTTTTATTAAAGTTGTTATTTTTTTTTTGTCTTTTCCTCTCTCTCTCTCTCTCTCTCTCTCTCAGTCTCTCCAGAAGAGTGATTCAGCTGGTTTGAATAGATTGCAGCATGCTTTTGTAGGTATTGCACATGATCAGGTGATGACCTCTGCACCAGTCAGTGTCCACCAGTTGCTAATTGCATGCAGCCTGCTGTGTAGGACTTCAGATAACCACAGTCATGGCAACCTTGTACTTTAAAATGCTGACTTCTGTGGGCATTGTCCCTTCAGCTTTCCAGTATGGATGACATCCTTCCTGTGTGTGGACATCAGTGTTACAGACAGCAGGTAGCAATACCTATTACAGCAGAGCCTGCAGACACAGGCCAAATACACATTTGGGTAAGGTTCCAGACCTACAGACAGCGTGAGTAGTGTTGTTGTGTGCATTGTATCTTTCTGGTCTTACAAGGTTTCTGTGTACATGGTACTTTTGCATGGAATGTTGTCTGTCTGCATAGCTCTCAACTGTGGGCCTATCCATATGATACCAGGAGGATTGGCTGTTAGGTTTTGTCGGTGCACCACACAGATATTGTCCCAGATATATCACTGGCATTCTGTCAGTTGAGTGCTATCAGTAAATGGCTACATCCATTTGTATTTCCATGTCGTATTCCTGCATAAGGGTATGCTGCACCAAATCCTGTAACACTAGCAATTTCCTGGGTGTGTAACAGCAATAATGCAAATATGGCCCTATGTTCCTGCCTCTGTCCTCCACATATATGCCAGTCTTTGTCCTGCTGTGACACAGAAAGAGATTGTTAGGTAATGGCCTATCATTATTTACCACTGACATTACTGCTATCATCCCAGTCATGTCATGGACTCCCACACCAACTGTTAGGCTAAGTCCATATATATGGGGGCAACAGCTGGAGAACACATATGTGCCCTTGTACATTCCAGAGGTAAATGTGTGGTACACAGTGATCCTTGCCCTTGTACACACTTTTATTGGGGTGGTCAATGCCTTTAACCTAGGCTGTGATACTTTTTTAGGGATATAACTGTTAAGATGAGGGTCATTCAGTGTAATAGTGAGATGTTAGGTTAGGCAATGTTATATACAAGATACTGTGACATTACCACAAGTGCTACTTTTCCCCCTAGGGCTTGACTACAGGGTGTATTTGGAGGCTGTTTCACTGCAGCTGTAATTGTTGATTGTTACATATCTTGAAGGCAAATCCTGTGTCTACTGTTGTACTAATTGAAGGCCTTGGCCTGAACAGCATAGTATGGTATATATCCACATTGCTTGCATCTACTGTTTTGTGTGGGCCTTGCATTCATCATTGATTACATATTTCAATGTTTATGTGGTTTAAGCACTGGCATACATTATTGTATAGTACACAAATAAAGGTTATCTTTGTATGCAAACCTGTGTGTCATGTCATGTCCTTTGAACTGTGGGTGGGTGTATGTTTAATGTCAGTATTCTCATTTGTGGGAATGGTTGCCACACTACACATTTCGCAGGTGACAGTTAAAGGGCTTTTGGCTGAGCGATATACTTTGCACCCAGTACTTTGACACTACTTCTACATATGTATGGCTACTAATACCTTTTGTTATTTATATATATATCTACATATAACTGTCTGTCTACATTTACATATATATATATATATATATATATATATATATATATATATATATATATATATATATATATATATATATGTCCATGCATGTTCGGCTCATATTTTGGCCTGTACCTCATTCTCTTGGCAATTGACATGGATGATTGCAGCACTGAAGTCATTAACTAGTGCTGACACATTTGTGTTTCAGACTTCATCTCCTTCTACATATGTGTTCTAACACATATAACTGTGTAACTAGCAACATTTTAAGTGTATTAGAGCATTAGTTGACATATATCCCTATTTGTACCCACATTGCTGCATACTTTGTCCAGACTTCTTGCATTAACAGGCTGTGTGGTATGATATTAATACATTTCCTGTACTGTTGACTGATTGTGCTGGATGATATGTTTGTGAAAACATCAGGTTGTGTATATCTACCATGGCTTAGTGGTAAATCACTTTGTGTATGGAGTGCAGGGTCCTGGGTTCGAGCCTTACAGAGGCAGTTTATTTTGTTGCTGGGCAGAGCAAGGGCCATTGGATACAGAGTGATTATGGCACTTTTAAGCATTTGTAAGCGGGTTTGCATGGGTTTGTGCAACGGCAAGCACTGCTAATTTCCGCTTATGTTTTCTTACACTCAGCTATGGAATAGCTCAACCTGTGTAGGCATAGCTTACCCCTGCACAAACCCGCTTACTGCTGCTTAAAAGTGCTTACTGCCGTTTACCCCCATGCTAATATCTTTAAAAGAAAAGAAAAATGGGTTGATAGGAAAGTGGTGGAAAAAGGGACACAAAGAGGGAAAGACATTAGGGAAAATAGCTAGGCATGTGCAGGGAGGGTATAGGAAAGGTCCATAGCTACCCATTTCTTCTACAGCAACAGCTGTGCATATACACTAAATTTGGAGGTAGAGTTGGACCCTCAAACCCCTGGGAGAGGGGTGAGGACAACATATATTCATTGTGATGCCAATTAGACCAGATTACATGTGTCCAGTGGAGACATGTGCAAAATGGATAGCTATGTATGGGGCAAGATTTTTTTGTGGGAACAGATTGCCCTTTTGTTTTCAGGTGAGAGTGGGATGTTGGGAAGGGGTAGCAGGTATATTTGGGAAGGTAGGCTGGGTAGGTTAAAAGACAAGACAAACAAGACGTATACGGGGGCGGTATATGACACGTGGGGGGTAAACACCTTGGATGGGGAGAGGTATTTGAAAGTCGCAAGCCCATGAGCCCCCAACTAGAAACAGTGAGACTAAGGTCCCCACCCATGGGCAGTCACCACTGCACCTTCACAGCCCCAAATGTGGCTGTGCTGGGGGCTGTGTGGGAGGGGCAGGCTCACCCTCAAATTGCGCCACTCGGCCCTCAAGCTGGCGTAGCCGATCCTGATACTCCCGATTGAGCTCCCTATGCACCATGGCCTGGACCTGTTTACGGGTGACAGGTTCCCCTCCACGCCTGCTCCAGGGGGGGTGAGCCCCATTCCCTGCAGTGGTCCAACATGAAGGTGGCACTGGCCCCAGGGAGGAGGAGGAGGACCCAGGCTGGGCTCCAGATGAGCTGGTGTGCGGTGCCATGGCCAGCTGAGGTGGGACAGGTGGGTTTGCTGGGACTGGCCTTCCCATATGAGCTATGTTGTAGCAGGTTTATGACAGATATGGGTTAGTAACAGACAACAGCATTCAGGATTAGTTATAACAGCATGCATAGGTATTCCCATTAACCCAAAACACCAGATTTAACACAGTTGCAGAACAAGCAGAGCACATGCATATATGGAACAACAGTGGCCATTAAAAGAGCATGCAGGTTTCATTGATGGCAACAGGCCACCAATATGGGTGTATTTTAACATGGCACATGCATAGAAACAAATGTGAATATTTATAAACCATTAGGACATATGTCCCAACAAAAGTTTGGAGTGTACACATACCAGTTGAGGAGTGTCATTGGGTTATTTTGCACATATGGTACGGGTGAGGGAGAGAGTTCAATTAACAATTAATATATCCTTGTAGCTTTCACAAGATTCTTAGTCACTGCAGTGATCTTTCCCTTACATGTATTATTACACTACCCAATGGCCTTATATTGCACAGTTGTATGTTTATAGATTATTATATATGACCTGTGACTTACATAGAGGTGATACAAGATGCAGGTGTTAACGCAACATATGCTGAGAATTGCTGTCATACACTTTGGGTGAGGTGCTAGAATGACAGGTTTGTTTTTATATACATTCTATGACTATGTACATGTTTGACTATCAGTTATATCTGCTCTGAGTTACAGCACAAAGGCACAACAATTACAGAATCAACTGATATTGCCAACATCCTGGCATATAGGTTCAGTGCTAACTTTACCTCCCTCTCACCCCCTAAAGGGCCCATATCTATACAGGAAGAATGCAGAGTCCCTGTAATCACAACTATGCAGGTAAAAGTTGCACTCTCTAAAGCCAAAAACACAGCATCCATGGGACAGGACAACATCCCAGGCTGTGTTTTACATGAACTAGAACAAACTGGCTCCCCACTTAAGCACCATGTTCAATAATAGCCTCACATCAGGCGTTGTGCCCATTGAATGGTGCACAGCAACAGTTACCCACTCCACAAAGGGGGAGCCACCATTGATCCTGGGAATTATCGACCTATTACCCTGATGAGCCTGGTCTGCAAGGCCATGGAACGTATCATCATGGAACTCATAAACAAAGACATTGGTAACCTCCAAACTCTGGATCCCACCCAGTTCGGGGTTGTGAAAGGCAGATCATGCCTCCTGAACCTGATCGTCTTCTTTGAGGCAGTCACCAAAGCCGTGGATGAGGGTAAGGTGGTTCACACAGCCTTTCTTGAACTCGCCAAGTCTTTTGACAGCATCCCCCAGTCTGGAATTATAGCTAAACTCACTAACCTAGGTATAAATCCCTATCTCACAAGATGGGTTGCCAACTGGCTCACTGACAGAACCCACAGCGTAAAAGTTGCAGACTCCAAATCTATCCTCAAAGCAGTGACAAGTAGAGTACCACAGGGTTCTGTCTTGGGACCTCTCCTGTTAGGTATCTACTTCTCTGAAGTATAGGCTAACACAGAAGGCCACTGGCTAATGAAGTTCACAGATGACTGCAAACTAGGAGCCATAGTCAAGTCCCCAAATGATGTGGACATCCTACAGAAGGGCCTCAATGAGACAGATGCCTGGTGTCAGAGCCATGGCCTCAAGCTCAATGCCAAAAAGTGCAGTGTCATCCCTTTTGGTAAAAACTCTGTACCCATGAACTACCACATAGGCAGCAATCTACTTAACACGAATGCATGATAAGAGACCTTGGGACCCAGGTGGACAGTAGCCTCTCCTTTGATAGTCACATCGCCACAGTAGTCAGGAAGTCCTTCTACATGGCACACCTCATCATAAAAGGGTTCTCATCCAAGAAAAAAAAGGTCATTGTTCTCCTCTACTCATCACTCATTAGACCCATTATAGAGTACAACGCTCCTTTTGGAATGTACATCACAAAACATCTGCAGCAGCTGGAAAGGCCACAGAAGCACCTCACAAAGAGGATTACTGGCCTCAAATAAATGCCCTACACTGACTGCCTCAAAAAACTCCAGCTTTACTCTGTAGCATATCGCCTACACTGAGGTGATCTCTGCCCATATAAAGCTATGTCAAACCCAGAGCTGTTGGACATGCTACACCTAAAGAAATCCTAATCCCTCCGAGCTACATGCTCTAGGGACCTAAACCTTTTCACCACAATAAACAGGACATGCTGGAGCGATAGATTCCTGTCCCAGAGACTTCCTATACTCTGGAACAAGCTACCCATATATTTCAAGCAAAGTTCTTCATTAGCACTCTTCAAGAAAAATCTTGATGAGTGGATGAGAAATAGGAAATACACCCCGGGGATCACTTCTGTGCCTCTGCTGGACAGTGGCATAGGAAAATAACTTTCTTGGGTGGCGTAAGCTATGGAACCTTGCTGGCTAGGCTTATGTAGGCCCTTGGGCCGATAGCCTAGTACCAATCTATGAACCTATGAACCTATGTCATTAACGGCTGCCTACATTTCTTGGATCATCACACTGAGTTTTCAGGGGGACAGGGTACCAGGCTGGTGATATGGGCCATTTTTCTGGTCATGCTGGACAGATTGGAAAAGTTGTGGGGTATGAATATGCATACAATTTCAATATGAACATTCTTGCAAATTCTGTACAGTTGTTGGGTGTAATTATGCATACAGCTTTCTATCTGAACATTGTAACAAAATCTGTACAGTTGTGGGGTATGATTATACATACAATTTAGTAGCACTCCCAGGACTCAAACCCATGCTATGTGTGACAAAAAATTATAGCTATAATCACAGTACACTGTGCTATCAGGGAAATTATGTAAAACTTTCTACTGTTTTCTAAGTCTCCCTCACTTGTACAGTATGACTGACCTCTTGGCACTTCCAGCATTGTTATGCAGGACTTCATACACATTTTATCTGCATACCACAGTGTGGGTGACACTGCTTAAAATACAACAGTACTATTTATAGTATGCAACAGTTCGCCAACATATGACAGAAGAGTAAACAGAAGCACTCCAGAGGTTATATCTTTATTCACAGACTATTACACATTTATTTTTACTGGTACAACACTTTCTAAGGCTCTTATATTTATTTGTCATGACAGTACATGCAGACTAATTACTAACCTGCCTTGCGACACAGCCTTTGCAACCTAGCATCATGGGCTTGCTGGTTTGCAGCCCGCTCATCTGCAGCTGTTGGAGGAATACAGTGATATTTAGCCATACCTATCCATAGTATACACAAGCTAGGCAATTCTTAACTACTTAGTTGAATGAGTACTTAGTACTTGGACATTAGCCATCTGCCGAGACTCCTGGATTCACAGTTCTAGTACATCCCCCCTCCCCCGCTTCAGGTCAGCATGGTGGTGCCTGATCTGCTCACCAGTCTGGGGGATATCTGTGGCACTGGTGAGGTCATGGGCGAGTTATCCCATGCCTCCATTTTATACTGCAAGCCCTGGTACTGGCCCTGCAGTAGTCTCTACTCATGGTGTTTTACCAGGAGCCATACCATGATTTTTGACTCCTGGATGCCCCAGTGCTGCACTCTAAAATGAGTGCCTTCACCCACACCAGCCATTCTGCCTGCAGTGGGAAGCTACAACCAGTTATGGAACTTATTCCCACCTCTGGGGTTTAAATATGGCCAATTACCTGCACTTTTCTGTGATTGGCCAGGTTTGAAAAGGCTAAGCTATGGGCACACCTGCTTACCTAAGGTTTGCAGTGCTTAAAGAGGTATACCACTAGGCGGATTGGATTGGCTCCCCTACACATTGATTACTCTTACTAAGTTGAGCTGTGCTGTGGTTAGCATTGCTTAATAGTTAATTAACACTATGTTTGTCGTTTGGCAGTGATTTATTATTCATTACAGGTTCTATATGTGTCTGGTATTCATGATTCTACACTTCTACTAGTTCTACACTTTATTACAATAACACCTCATGTCTATGCTTACTGCAGTACTCCAGTTCACATATTTATGTTATGTAGCAGGTTATACCACTTCACACCGTACATAGATTCAGTTCACATTTGGTTTGATTTTCCTGTGATGAGGATTAGTTTGTTGATACCTCATTCATATGTTTTGCTATGATGGCTTACTGGTTAACTACTGTGGCTGTAATGTACAGGGTCCTGAGTTTGAGCCTTACAGAGGCAGTTTATTTTGTTGCTGGGAAAAACATGGGCCATTGGGTACAGAGTGATTAAGGCACTTTAAAGCAGTTGTAAATCGGTTTGTGCAGGTTTGACGATGGTAAGTACTGCTAAACTCCGGTTATCTACTTTGCTTAATCTGTGTAGGCAATGCACCCCCATGCAAACTCACTTAAACACACTTACTAGTGCTTATATATGCTTACTACTGCTTATTTGTGCTTAAACCTGCTTACTAGTGCCTTATTCATTTTGACGCTGACACTTCACATTTGCATTTAATGCCGTACTCCAGTTCACATTTAAATGTTATCTAGTAGGTTATACAGCAAAAAGATGTAAAAATATGTTTATATACAGATTTCACATGGAAAATGATATGTGCTGCAGTGAGACTCGAAGCAGGCATACCTGTTCATTAGGCGGATGCTCTAACCACTACACTATAGCTTTGCTGCTTCAGTTGTCTATATATTCCTTGTTATCCTCTTCAGCCTTTTCAGCTGCTTTAACCGTAGCTAAGCGATCAGCAAACCTGAGCGCCTATGGTTAGCTGTACTTGAGGGCTTAAAAAAAATAAAGGGGTTTCCTCTTTTTATTTTTATGTCCTGTTGCTGTTGTACACATGGGGGACTCAGGAACACAAAGATGAGGACCACCACGATTATGCAGCCAAACACAAAATCTTCTTTATTGTTAACAAAACGAGAAAGATGAGCGCTTTCACGTACAAACAGTACGCTTCTTCAGATCTATACTCATATGACTAAAACAAAGCTTATATAGTGCATCTCACCAATTTAATTGTTATACTCATTAAGCAATCAATCAATTGTCATCCTGATTAATGCCCTACAGCTAAAAGCTGTGCTTTGAATAGTAACTATTGCTAGCTAAACTAAAACCTAAAAACCAAGGTTCTTAAGTCATTTCTATGTAGAAAAACATTTTATATGTATATCTACAAAGGCTCACTCTAAAAATATATATATTTGCAATGTATTTTAGAACAATTCATATTAGTATAATACTATATAAAAAATACTATATAAAAGCAACTACAACATATAAAACTTATGCATATAAATATGTATATAGAAGAAAAAACTCTTTCTGAAAACCTAAAAAATGTATATACATATATAAACAAATAAACGGGAAAACATATATATATGTATATATACCTGATGGCAGTATATACTCAATTCATTCATAGTGCTGATATTTAATGCAAAAACAAAAGAATCTCAACTGCTAGAATGCATTATTTTATCATGAGCTGTGCATATTGTGTCATCATGAAGCGCTCTTTTATAGTTAGAGAATATGCATCATTATAAGTCATGTAAACCATTAAAACGCAAAACACCACTGCTTATATTGGACTCAAAACTGCAGCTCCCCTAGTCAATCTATGTCTTTCCTAATTTTATATAGTGACCTGATATATGTATAACTAAGCGGAACGAGAAATTCGTAGTAGACTGAAAACTTCTATAACTCGTCTATGTCCGTATGAAAACAAAAATATAAATATATGTTTAAAAACATGATCAAAACGAGACCATGTGAAACTATGGTTATACAAGCTCTAAGTTAACGTGCCATTACATTCTAACAATTCAAATAATGGAAACACATGGGGGACTGTTGGTGAGGATATGCAGACACCTATGAGCAGTCTCACTCATTTATTTACAGTTTATGCTGTTCTACTTTGCAGGGGCATGTTCATTCTGAGAGCTCTGCTCTCAGACTCACCCCCTGCACTCATCCACACTCAGTGTAGGATTAGGAGGTCAGGCAAAGCACCTTCATTAATATGCATGGCTTGCTGCCATCCTCCTCCTACACTGCCACGTCTGTGCAGGACTAGATTAGTCCTGCACGGAAGATTAGTAAATCCAGGGGAATGTGTTTGTTCTAAGATGAACAAAAGAAAAAAAGTAAAGTTGAGACAGGAGCAGCTGAGTTTAGGTAGAGTATTGCTGAGATCCTGTTTTCTATAGTCTTGATAATTGCGTTCATTTGTTTTATCAGATATCTAACATTTGGGGTCTTATTGACTTTCTATAATCTATTTCTTTCATCGCTCTTAATTTGTCTATCCATCTCTATTAAATCAAGCAACTCTTCCATTAGATCTTTTTTCGTGTAAACTAAGGACACATTATTTAATATCCATTTCTTGTGGACATTCTACTAAAAATTCCAGAACATCTTCTTGTGGCATATTCTCTTCAGTTGCATCTCACATCATCCATTGCTCTTTCATATAGGAACTCACTGGCCTATCACTCCACGATGTTAAATGCATCAAGGTTGTTGGCCTTTCCTGTTCCTTCCCTTACTGTGCAACTCCAAATTAGCTTTTAAACTGGTTTCCTACTGAAGACGCCAGACTATCTTCAGCAGTTTGTATAATGGGATGATTATAATGCAGAAGATGAGGGCATTGAGTTCATTTAAGGTATTGAGGATGCCAGTTGTTTGGTACATCTTTTTTTAATTTCTCCAAATCCTTTAGGCTTTTAACACCATGATGGGAATAGACCCCATTTCTAACTCAAAGTATGATTAACATTTATTAAATTAGTATTGTTTCAGTCTTTGACGTCAGCCAGAAGTGCTCTTCACAGCACCCGCAATGTTCCCAGTAATGACTCCTTCTGCAATTTGTACAGAGTTGCATGTATCAGTAACATATCTAAATACAATTCTAGAATCTTTTTTATAAGACCCATTGCTCCTAATACTATTGGAACTGTCTGGGTATCTTTCTTCCACATTGCTTTCTTTTCTGCCTGCAAATCCTGATATTTTATGACTTTTTGTCTCTCTGTATGCAAGACACTATAGTCATTTAAATGCTTGATGCTACTTTTGTCTTCTTTTCATGGACCACTATATCTGTTTTTTCTCACATCTATCTTTTGAACTGTTGGTAATGGGTGATCCCATGTGATGTGCACTTCATCATTTTCTGTGATGCTTTGTGCCTCATGTTTCCAGTGTTCTTCAGCTACTTCAATATTATAATATTTGCACAATCCCCACTGCAACAGTCTTGCCACATTATTATGCATTTCTGTATACAGTCCTTCTGCCATTAGTATGTCACATCCAGCAACAAGGTGTGCAATTGTTTCCAATTCTGTTTTCCAAAACCTACATTTGTCTGTTCCTCCTACATGTTCAATGGACTTTGTAAACCAACATGCATGTAGTCCACTATCTTGGACAACCGATATTAACCTTTCATTTTTGGTTTGAATTCACCTCCCCTTAACCATTCCTGTGTTCGATCCTGATCAACATGAGATTGTTCCAAGAGTTTTCTATACTTGCAATTATATTTATACATTTTCCACATTTCTTACCTTCTCATCTGATCCTTCAACTTATATGCTTTCTTTTGGTTTTTGGCACATTCATTTGCTGCTGGATTTTTATCTACTTCTGGTTTGATTTCCATTCCTGCTTGATTCCAATATGCTTCTTCTAGACTAAGCAGGGAAGTCATCTTAGATTTATTCTCCTCAAGTTTCAAAACTTTCACTATGTTTGGGTCTTCTGAGGTCAGCAGATATGTATATAAAGTCACAAGATTGCCGATCTATACATGTAATCAATTTCAAGATGGCCCATACCTCCTTCTGAATGGGGAATATATAGTTTTGGCATGCACTGATTTTATAAATCATTTGATGAGCATGAAACATCCTTCTTGTTTCCCTATCTAATCTATCCAACACCTTTTTGGGTCAGTCAATCACAAATAGCAAAACTGTTTTATAGCTTGAACTTTGTTCCTAGATGTCAACGCTGTTTTTAGGATTAATTCAAGTCTTGTAAAATATTCCTTACTGAGTTTTATTCACATTTGTTCATGTTTTATTGTTAATCCTTCATCAATTCCCAAATATTTATATACTCTCTCTTGTTCAAGTTCTTTTATATCACATTTTTGTCCCAAACTGATGTTTTTGTGGTGCTACAGCGTTCCTGCTTTAAAGGTTGCTTTTGCACATTTACCAAGATCCAAAGGACATTCTTATATCATCTGAAAAAGTTTTGACTGCTTGCAGTTCCTCAGCTGATGAGCCATACAGTTTTAAATCATCAGCAAAGAGATGATGAGAAGTCTTTACACTTTGTTGCTTTCTGCGAGCCAAATTATAGCCATGACCTAATCTGTTAGACAGCTTAATGGGTTAAGGGCAAGGCAAAATAGCAACAGTGACAGAGAGTCACGCTGGAATATCCCACTTTGGATTTTTATCCCTGGAGTAATAATTTGTCCTTTATCATGGCTTAACTGCAAAGTGGTTTGCCACTGTTTCATAGTGGCTGTGATATAATTTATCAGTGCAGGGTGTTTCTTATACATTTTTAAGCACTCTTTTATCCTTGAATGTGGGATACTGTCAAATGCTTTTTTGTAATCAATCCATGCCATACTTAGAGTCTTCCCCTTTATACAGTTCTGCACTATGACTTTATTTAACAATAAATTATCCTTTGTTCCATATGCATTTATTTAGTTACCCTTTTGTTCAATTGCCATAATAGAGTTTTCTTCTAAATGACTATAAACTGTGTCGGCATCAATTACATTGTATAGTTTATATGTCAGAAGGAAAGTTATTGGTCTATAGTTTTTAAGGCAGCTTGCAGGTTCACTCAAGTAGGAGCATTGTTTTTTCTGCTGTTAGTCAGGCTAGTGTCTGTTCAGGGTACACATACAAATAGTTCTTACTCATGGCAAAACCTTTGTACAAAGATGTTAATACTTTGAGCCAAAAGTTAAGTACTGCATCTGCGCCTGGGGTTTTCCAATTAGAGGCTTTTTTTAAATTTGTTTCAATCTCTCTGGCCATTACTTCATCCCATTTCATAACCTGTAGATTTGAACTTCTTATTCTTTCTTTAACTTCTTCTATCCATTTAGCATCTTTATTGCGTTCCACAATATGTTTGTAAATATTTCTCCAAAATGTAACATTTTTTTTTGTGGTCTTTCAATTCCTTTTACTTTGTTTCCCAATTCTCTGTAAAACATTTTTAGGGTCACCAGTAAATTGCTTATTTTGTACTTTTCCTTGATATTTAGCTGTGCATCTTCTAAGTTTTTCTGCCTGTGCTGATACTTTTAGTTTATTATTTGTGATAGTGCATGAGAAATTCTGACCTGTTATAATACTTTGCATTGCTTTTATCACATATGTCTTTCTGAGTATATTTATTGATCTGTTCCCTCTTCTATACTCTTCTAACAGTGACACTTTTTGTTTTAATTGCTTTATAGTTTTCTCTATTCGATACTTCCATGATGGCATTCAATTTCACCCCATCATTTCCCCTAGTACCCTGTGTTCTTGTGGTCAGACTTTATCTGTTATTAATTTGGCTGCACAGTACTGTATCCTACTTACTTCTGTTATATCACATGAATCTCTATGGATAGTCCTAATTACTGTGTTCATCTGTTTTATCAAACTTTTAACTTTTTGGGTTTTATTGACCTTCTGCAGTCTATTCCTTTCATAGGTTTTAATATGTCTATCCATCTCTATTAAATCAAGCAACTCTTCTCTTAGATCATTTTCTTCTAAATGGATGGCACATTCTTTGTTCAAGGGCATTCTACAGAATGTTCCAGAGTGTCTTCCTGTCACACGTTCATTCAGTTTCACCCTGTGCCATCCAGTGCTCTTTCACTTCACATTGACTGTGTCAGGGTTACCACAGTTTCCTGTTCTTTCCCTTGCTGTATAGCTCCAACTGAACCTTTGCACTGGTTTTCTGTGGGAGGCTCCATTTGTCTATCCTGTTGTGTTGTTATCTGAATTAAATTTTCTACACTAAATCCTTCGCTTTGCAGGTACTCCATAACCTCAGTTTCTATTTCTTCAACTTCTTAATTACTAATCCTCTTTTCTACTTTTCCTCTTTGTTTTCTTATTTTTTTGTATTTTAAAACATTCCATATCTGGATGCCTTTACCTGTATTTTTCTTCAAATATCTTTGGTGCTGCTCTTTTTGTATTGATTAGTTTTACTTTCTCCTTTGCATCAATATTGCACCATATTAAATCTCTTTTTCTTTCCCATGTCCATATTTCTTCTTTGGATATCTCCGGCTCCTCTTCTCTCTCCTTACTTTGGGGACTAGTTGTTCCATCATGCTGTGATGCGACATGTGTTTGACTTTCTACACTAAATCTTTCATTTTGCAAATATTCCAGAACTTCAGCTTCTATTTTTTTAACTTTTACTTGACTAATCTTCTATTCTACATTCCCTCTTTGTGATCTTATTTTCTTTATTGGGAAATTTTCCATATCTGGATTCCTTTGCCTATATGTCTCTTCAGATATCTTTGGGGTTGCCTTTTTTGTGTTGACTAATTTGGCTTTCTCCTTTGCATAAATATTGCACCATATCAGATCTCTCCTTCTTTCCCGTGTCCATATTTCTTTTTTTATACCCTTCAAACATCTCTAAATTTTGTTCTTTAAATTTTCTCACTTCCTCAGTTGTTTCTTTTTTCAAATGGCACAAGGTTTATTGGTCTATATAGTGTTTATTCATGGATCTGTTGTGTAACGCATGTTTATTTGAAGCTTCTGGCAATTTTTCTTCCCTCTCATTTCTCTCAATCTTTTCATATGTCTTTTGTCTGGAAATTCTGGGATTGTTGTATAATAGTAACAATACATAATTTCTTTCTTATCCTCAATAGTCTATTCTAGCATCTGTATGGCTCTTATTTGGCCTGTCAATTTTTGTGATTTTTGTGGACTGCTACTTCCTTCTAGAACATGGGGGGCATTCTCCCCTGGGCCTGGCCTAGCCCTATTGTAGGAATATTTCTGTATCTTAAGGATTCTGCACTCTCATTTTTCCAGTCCTGATACCACTGCACCTAACAGGATTGAGCATTTTTTTATCATGGGACTTGTGCACCCAGCTATCTTATTTATTTTTTAACCTACTTCTGTCTATGATATATGCTATATAAAATGCAGTCTATATATCACTGTCGTCTTGGTAAGATTTTGTGAAAAACATGAAGGTACTCACCAAGACTTGAGGATGAATTTAATTCCAGCAATACTTCTCTACTTTTGCTGATTTTTTGATGATTTTACATCTTTATAATTAACACACTGGTTGTACAGTAGGTCGTGTTGTCATACAGTATGCTGTTATAGAGCACGCATGCCTTAACACAGGGAAATATTGCATATAAAGCTCATTTCTTTATCATGTTCTACATCATTATCAGCTGTAGCACTACAGGAACAGGCTATGGACATCACTATATCCATACTGTATCAAAATTCCAGACATTTTAAAATGGGTAGGTTATTCACATATTTATTTGTTGAAAGATGCAGCAGGAAAAATAAGTATATGCTCTGCTGCACCACAGCAAGCTGATGTTGACAGCAGAATAGCTGGCAGCAGTGATGCCATTACTCTTATTGTCATGACACGGCCTCTAAATAGTGGTATGCAGTTGCAAAATGTACTGGAGGTGCCATCTACCCTGAGCAGGTTAATAACTCTAGAGTAATTGATGCAGGCAAACACATTGTGTATTATGAGGAAATGCCATTAACAGTTGAGGAATCACCTCACAACTCAAAACATCTTTCTTATGGACAGTCTGAACATCCAGAGAAAGGCACAACAATATGTGATGTTCTATTGCCCATTGTGCAGCCTGCACACATGAGTTTAAGATAAAAAACATCAATTGCAGCTGGCTCCAGAGACACGCAAGGCCTTGTCTGCACAGCAGCAGCAGCAGCAACAGCAAATGTGTAATGGAATAATTCAGGCACAGGCTACAGCCACTGGCAGTCAGGTGGAGATGGTAAGAGTGCTGCAGAATACACATGAAGAAATTAATCAGTACAAGGCAATGATGGAGGTGGAGGAAAATGCCATGGTGATGATCATCATGTGGACCATGGTTTCATGCCAACCAGTATATGCACTACTGAAGTCTTACCAGACATATATTGCTAACAGTGCTGGATGAGGCCAAGAGTGGGTCCGCATGCATGTTGTGCCAAAAAAGTGCTGCAAGCATGAATGTGGAGTCACCCAAGAATAAGGCAATTAGGTATTGTCAGACTTCTACATCATGTGGCAGGACCTCTGAATCAAGTGATGAGTTCTGCAGCATTATTTGGTCAATGTCAAGAGCTTTCCCTGCATCTAGTAGATCTCGTCGTCATAGTAACTCAGTATCAAACTTACATGCAAGTACTTGCTCAAGATCCATGAGACCATTCCTAACAATATCATTTGGGGCATAGTGTATGAGCCAGTTCAGATTTGACATACAGTTACAGCTTTGAAAACTATAATACAAACCTCAGTGAACAAGAATAACTCCAGGAAATGGCAGAAGGAAGTACACTAAGTAATAAAATGCTCACGTGAATAGTGACAATATTTACCCTTACCCGGGTCCTGAAAAAAATAAAAATGATGACATCTGTCATATACAAATGCGTGTATCTGAAATAGCCATATTTCAATCTACCAACTGAAACCAACTTTATTATCACAGGTATGCAATATTTTGATGTGTGTCAACAAGAAGATGCAACTGTCTGTAAAAATACAGCATTTGACATCCATGGACACTTTCCATAGCCCCGCAACTTGACCATTTTTGGTTTATCTAGTATTTGTGCAACTGACCACTAAACACTGTGTAAATGATGATAGACAGACAGACATTTGTAATGTTTGAAAAATGTATAGCTTGAAGTGTGAGTTAACTGCACAAATCAGCATAGCTCAGAAGTAACACTGCATGCAACAAGAAGTATCTTTTGTCACTTTACACTGTAATGTAGTGAATGTACTGACCAGTAGTTGTGGACTAAATGCTGCCACATTGCCAGGTCTGCCATGTGCAATGTACAAGCCTGCTGAGTGGATGTTGTGCCGCTGCCATTAGCTGACCACCTACACTATTGCCACAGGTGAAACAAATGATAGAGGAACCTACACAACCACATTGGTCAGTACTTGAGGCAGTTATGCAGTAGACTGACATATAATCATATTATGCGGAATGCAACAAGCAATAAACATTTTGCATGCAGTAGCAGTATTATATTGTAGGATAACCTAAAATGTTTGGGTAGCAGAAATGTTGGCAGAATGGGTGCTTCTTCAGACCCTCACATTTTTTGTTTTGAGTGTGGAGGGGTGCAACCTACCATTCTGTTGTCCAAAATGAGAAGTGTGTTTCAAATGACTTTCTGTTGAAAATGCGTAGACAGCCTGATAATTTTGTGGAAAACATATACACGCTATTTATGTAGTATTCCTTGGTTTTTACAAATATATATATTTTTTTTGTGTGTGTGCATGTGTGCATGTATCAGGGGGCACCAAACATTCTTTTGTGCAAATGAAAAGTGTGTTTCAAAGGCTTTTCTGCTGAAAATGTGTAGAAAGCCTGATAATTTAGTTCAAAACATATATATAATGTTATATGGTTTTCCTTGGTTTGTACAAACCTTCATTAATGTAGGTGAGTTTCAAGAGCTTTATGCTGGCAAAGGGGATACAGACCGACTATTTTTGCAAAGAAATACATAACTTATGTGATATGAAAGTGTTTTACCCTTCTCTGTTTTATGTAACATAGGATTATAGCACCCAAAACTACAAATCCATAAAAATACCCCTTTCAGTGGTACTGAGAATGCGGTCATCATCCAGGGTCTGAGGCAGCATGAAGACTTCCTGCTTGAGTGAGGTTGGGAGGATATGGCTGACAGAAAGGAGATTTGGAACCAGTAAGTTGCCAATGTGAACACTGTTGGTGTTTGCAGCCACAGTTATGATTGGATATAATATCAGGCCACTGAAATGATTTTATCAGCATAGAGGAGGATGGCTGCAGTTGCCTGAGAACAGCTGGCTATGGGGAGTGGTCCTGCTATGGAGCCACCACTGAAACCCAATGAGGAGTTCCTGCCCACATTCAAAGATCCTGGAAGCCCAGAGGCACTTGTGCACCGTGTGCTTTATGACAGTGCCGATGTGGCAGACAGGCCAAGTGTCTCTATCTGTACCTATTGATAAGTCATACAGTTATACAAGAGACTGGTTCAGTGGACATGGTTGTGGCTGGACATCAAAGACAAGTTTCATTTAGAGCTATTTCTTACAGGGCATATTGCCAATTGTGTATTCACTGTCTCTGTGTTATTCCCATTGTGATGATTAATTGCAGTCCTTTCATTGTTTCATTTCTTCCAGTCCCATCCTCCCTGCAAAGTGTTGAGACATATGCAGATTGTAAGTAAATGTTTTTGTTCTTACTAAGCATTATTTACATATATATTATCTGTATGTGTGAGGAGTGTGCAATGAGTGTCTGTATTGCTGTAGCACTTACATTTGTGCAAACAGTGTTACTTTTAGGTCAGATATTTTAGGTTAATATTTATGTGTTTGTTGCTTATTATCACAGGTGATCCTGACAGTGGAAGTGTAGGACTCCTACCATCTGATGTTGGAGTATCAGTAAGCTCTGATGATGACATTGCCCAAATGGAGGCACAGTTGGACAGTGCAGAGGATGAATCTAACACTGAGGTTGTGACTCACACATCCCCTGGATTTCAGTCAGACACAGTCAGTATGTCTGCACATACCTATTCCACTGAGCCTTCAGATAATGGATAGGTTGTGGGTGACATAGTTGATCAGGGTAGTGTGGGCAAGGTGACATGCAGGAGGGTTGGTAGGGATGCTCAGAGGAGGCCTGCTGTCCATCCTCCATCTGATGCTGGTGTGTCATTATGTACCACTCAACATATGTTCAGGGCTTACACGAATGCACAGGCATTTTCCACTAGAGCGTCCAAGGCCATGCTTAATGTTCTAGATGTGGCACAAGCTGATATGTGTGACTGCCTCTACTATATGGCCAATTCAATAGACTGGATGAATGCCACAATGTAAAGAGCAGTGTCTGTGATGGAACATCTGCTGGGAGGTTGACAAAAATCCATGTGGCTGAAGGTCTGCACATCATCTGGTGTTAGCCAACATGGCCATGCCTGATCCTGCTTCCATGATGGCACTAATTCCACTGCTCCATCATTAGAATGAAGTATCCTAGCCCTGATATGGTAGGTCATGGGTTCCTGAACCTGGGCATAGTCATAAGGGATCTCATCCAGAAGATATTACTCATATTCATGTTGGACCATCACATCTGACCATGGGCTTGGACATGCCAGAGCAACTATTGGCAGAGCCAGTTCTCACGGTCTGGGGCAACAATGATGAGCTGATACCTCTACCATACACATTTTACAACTGTCCAACATGCCAGGAAGTATTGCTAGCACAGAGCTTGGCTGTGATCATGCAGACACTCAAACATGCATTTCACATTGAGTGCCCATACAGACACCCACACATACCAGACAATAATGAGGGTTCCAGATCATTCTGTCTCAATTGTCATTTGATGTATCTACATTTCTGCCAGCTTGTCTGTTTTACTTGCACACAGTCACTTCTTTGGTGTCAGCCTTGGCCTCCTTCCCCCCAACCCCCACCCTGTGCAAATGATGATAACTGTGCCATTGCCTTGTTTCTATCCTTTTGATTCAGGATTACATATGTATATTGTCTGATGCACAGGGTGTGTAGCTAAATGAGAGCTCAGGATAGGTACTGGTGATATTATTTGGATTTTTTTTCTGATCTATTATAGCTTTTTAGTGTTGTGATGCCTATGTTGAAATCATTGATATGGCAGTCGTGTTATTGCTCCACATGTGAGAATGTAGCTTTACATTGAGTTTGGAGTGATTTTTCTACACTGGGTATTTTAGATGTATGAGTCTTGTTAGATGGTAAACTGCATAAATATGTATTACATAAGTCAGTCATGTCACATATTGATGTCATTGCTGGACAACTCACACACATTCTACTTAGGTATATTTTCAAGTAACAGTATGCAGGTATCTGCCATTCATTCATGTTGTTACACATTTATTTTTCTTTTACAGGTTCAACACACTGGGGTTGCATTACACAGAACCTGGCAGTTAATGGAGTGGGACCACTTTCTGTTGATGTATATCCTTCCCTGTTCTCCAGTTGGTGCTTTGATCTCAATGTTCTTGCAATCTATAGCACCTATGACTTCAGAAAAGTTTGCTATATGGAAAAAATCCTGCATAGTTCTAACTTTTTCCTCATGGGTATGGGGAAATATATGTAGTCACTGGCATGCTGTAGCATAGCATTCAGGAATTGGTGTAGGATTCTGGGTGCTGACTCTCCAAGCATATCCCATGTGCATCTCTGAAATGTTCCTTTAGCCAGTATTCTAAGTGCTACAAATACTTTGGTCTCCACAGGTTCCCTCAGTTTGCCCTTGCTCTCAAGTGAGAACAACAGAAGTTTCAGAGTTTATGGAGTGTGTCTCTATTCATCCAGTATTGCTCCACTATTTCCACTTCATGCAGACCATGAAAATTTAAATGGGGTCTACACATCCTTCTCCTCCTTGCCTGAAGTCTATCATCATTCCCAGCAGCATATACTTGAGTCTATTGCACATACATATGCACTAGATCAGTAGCAGAAGTCCCTAGCATTCTTTCCCTCCAATGTAGTTTATATGTCTGTATTCCAATAGATTTTAGAATAAAAGGGAAAAGGCTGCACTAAGTGCACGTGATTGCTTTATAGCGTGTTGAATAGCTCAGCCATCTTGGATTGGTTGGATTGGTTTATTTGCATACAATTCAGCTGTTTATGCAGCAGTTAGCATGCCAAAATGTTTACCCTGTTTGTGGGTCTCTAGGCATCCTGTAGAGCTACTAATTGAATACAAATCAGCATGCTATAAACCATGCAGGGTGTATTGAATCCTATCCCTTGACTGTATGTCCACAACTTATTATTCAATGTCCTTAAATTGCTACATTTTATAACTTCAAAAATTTTCTTAACATCATTTCCCCTTGTTTTCTCTCAAATCACAATTAAAATCTACTGTTAATATTATATTCATATTAATTACTATGGAATTTTTAGAAATAAACTTTCCCTTTGTTTATTTCTAACATAGATATACAATACTTTTATTTTGTATACCTGATTATGCCATCAGAGATCTACAATAGTTAATCTTCCCATCATTATAAATGCTATTGCTATGTTCAGTATTCTCACTGTCTTCCTACAAAGTAAAACTATGCCAGAACATAATTCTTTTCCTGTTGTCCGTATTGTATCTCCTGCTCAAAGAGTCTTCGTTTGTAATCTCTCTTCTTGTGTCAAAAATCTTACATCTTCTAATATTATTATGTTGACATCACACATACTGCAAATTAGGATGCCTATTATTCTACTTATTTTTAACACTATTTATACTTACCAAAAGAACTTTAAAATTGTGATTATGTCTATGTTGTAGCTTACCAGAAGTTATGTAAATTTGAAGTGTTTATCTCATTTGCATTATCCTTTTCCTTTTTTTCTTTTTTCCTTTTATTCTTTTAAACTTTATTTTTTCCATCTTTTACTATTTTGACAGAATTCTTTTTACTTTTCAATATATATTCCTCATCACTTATTTCAGAACCTTTTTCTATAATATCTTGTTTCATTTTTCTCTTTCTCTTTATCTTTATTTTACCCTGATCTTGCTTCTCTGTGTACTCTTTATCTTTTATCAGGACTGTCTCCCGGATTCAGCAACCCTGCACGGTGTGTAGGAACAGTGCAGGAGCTCCAGGGGGCAATATGTCCACCGTGCAATCCAGGAATAAGCTGCAGGGACATGCACGAGCACTCCTGCACTATCCATGCACAGACACAGCTCCTGTATGCAAATTACACCATTTGCAGGTAAAAACCATGCAAATGAGGTGAATTTGCGATCCAGGAAGCTGGTAGCTGGCCATGCAGGACTAGGTAATCTGCAGAAATGTACTCGGTTAGTAACCGAGTACATTTCTGCAAACTACAAAACGGAGCCATGACAGCTCCAAATAAAGGGTTCATATAATGTGTAAAGCATGCCAATAGCCAAATATATGGCCACTGGCATGGAAAACAGTTTTTTTTTTTTTTTTTTTAGCCGATTTCAGCTGTTTAAGTGTAGGGCAACGACGCGCAAATGGGATCAGGCCGAAAATATAAAAAAATAACCTGAAATAAGCATTTTAACCAAAATCACTATTTTGCCATTGTACTCATTGGCAGGCAGAAGACAACATGGCCAGTGAATAGTGGTTGCTAAGAGGGGAGGTTCAGTGTAGGACCTGTAACTATGCATTAGCAGGCAATCCTATGCAAATGAGGGAAATTATACTGAATCCCAGATTTCCCTTCAATGCTAGTCAGCACCCAACAGTATAAGTGCAGAAATAGCTTGGTTCAAGCCTAAGAGTTAGCTGACACCATATGTGTTTGTGTCAGGCATACTGTAAGCGGATTGGAGCCCTGTGGCTCGGGTATGCTCTTAGCTTAGCAGAGCTAAACAAGGGGATGTGTCTGAGGCTGCCTAGCACTCTTTACATTGCCTAAGTGGTTGTGCGCACCACACACAGGGATTTAAAGGGGAAAAAAAAGTAAACTATGAAATAGGAGCTCTATTCACATTTGAGCACCGTGTTTGCGGGGTTCGCCCCCGGGCTTAAACAGGAAGGCAATGGGAAGGGAAAACAGCAGTAGGAAAGTAATCAAGGAGAACTAGCATAGTTGGCAGGTGAAATGTATCAGAATCAGCCAATTACATAGGCAACAGCCCAGCCCAGAACACTACTATAAACTATGCAAACACCTTTCCCCTCTGTTTTTTTCCCACATACTCTACACCACCGGTGTATACAAGCAGAGAAGTTTTAACAAATAAAAACAACAAAATGATAGGGGCTGCAGCAGCTATCATACATTAACATGTGGAAGAGGCTGAGGCTAGTGAGGATGAGAATGCTGTTGACCAACCCACAGTGAGGAGAAGGAGAAGAGTGTACAGACCCAGGGTAACCTACCAGGGGCTACATGAGCTGGAGATACTGGAGCGCTATTGGGTGGACAGGGACCTCCTATAACAAATTGTTGAGCTGTGTCGGCCACGTCTGACACAGAACTAACAGAGGGGAACCCATCCCAGTGAATACCAAGGTGTAGGCCTTAGAATACTAGCCACAGGTACCTTCCAAAGGCCAACTGAGGATATCATGGGGATCTCACAGGCATCAGCATCCAGGGTACTCCACCAGTTCCTGGATGCCATGTCAGCACATGCCGTTGAGCACGTATATTTCCCCAACACCCGTGAGGCATTGGCCAGCAATATCCATCTCTTCCACCAAATAGCAGAATACCCTGAGGTAGTGGGTGTTATAGAATACACGCACATATGCATGAAAGCACCACCTGGTGAGCAGAGAAAGGTCTACATCAACCACAAGGGCTTCCACTCCATCAACTTCTAGGTCGTGTGAGTTGCCCAGGGCATTATAATGAATGTGTGTGTTGGCTGCCCTGGAAGCTATCACGATTCCCACATGTAGCATCTGATGTAGCTGTACCAGAGATTTGCCAATGGGGCCATCCCTTACGGTCACCTAGTGGAGGATGCTGGTTATGCACTGGAGCTGTGGCTGATGACACCCATCAGAAATGCGCAGACACCCGAACAAGAACTCCATAATGAGGCACACGGACAGACCAGAATTATAATAGAGTGTGTGTTTGGGATGCTCAAGACACGGTTCTGGTACCTGGACACATCCAGTAGAGCCATGCAGTACTCACCAGCTACATATACTCAAATTGTCATCAGATGTGCCATACTACACAATATGATCTTGCAGAAACAGCTACAGCAGGAACAGCACAGGGCAGGGCCACACAGCCACCCACCATTGCCAACACCTGCACAGGCACAGAGTGACTCAGAGGAGGAACAACCTGAACCTGCCCCAGTAGGCAGAAGGAGATATGCCCAGTATGCCCTGGCCTTGGCAAAGAGGCAACTCATAGTACATACACTGACACAGTAAGGACCCAGGGAATAACATCTCTCTCTGAGTCGCACATACAGTAAAAGGGTTGCTAAAAATGACACTACCTGTGCTCAGCCATGTATAGAGAATGTACTATGTGCATCCGACATAGGCAGCCCTCCAGCACCATCCTCAATACTGGCACAGCCACAAGGTAAGTCACTCTTCTTACCAATTGCCGAATGGAGTAGTATGTGTTGTTACTTGTATCTATGGTATGGATGTGAGCATGCAAGGGAATCGGGTGGCTGAATGGGATGCCAGCAGATATCAGACACCTATGGTTGCAGCATGAGATCTGTAATAAATACTGGTGCCACCATAGTAGCCAGTACAACACATGGTGACAAAACCCATTGCAGGAAATGTGCTGGGCCACATGTGTGTCCATATGACACACACATGCCAGTCAGGTAGGCTCACATACCCAACAACAGTCTCAGCCAGCAGGACAGGTGTAGACAAACACAAAGGCTGTGCTAAGGCCTCTGAATGATGGCTATGGGTAACCTCCCCCCAAGTCTACACAGACAGACTACATCAGGTCAGGCAGTGGGATGTCAGTTCTGAAGGGTAAGAAGTCAGAAACTGATATGCAGGTCAATCAAACCTAAGACCTGTAATACACTGATATGTCTCTAGTCAGCATGATAGGTTAGAATACAGAATTAAATGGAGCACCTGACATACCAGTACAGTCATTGCAAATGTCTACAAGTGTCAGGTGTGACCCCAATCCTATGTAGAAATGTAGTAACAGGTGTGCACCCCAATCCTATGCAGAAATGTAGTAACAGTCAGGTGTGCCCCCCAATCTGATGTAGAAATGTAGTAACAGTCTGGTGTGCCCTCCCAATCCTATGTAGAAATGTAGTAACAGTCTGGTGTGCCCTCCCAATCCTATGTAGAAATGTAGTAACAGCCAGGTGTGCCCCCCATGCCTATGTAGACATGTAATAACAGTCAGGTGTGCCCCCCAATCCTATGTAGAAATGCAGTAACATTCAGGTTTGCCCCCCATGCCTATGTAGACACGTAGTAACAGTCAAGTGTGCACCCCCCAATCCTATGTAGAAATGTATTAACAGTCTGGTGTGCCCCCCCAATCTGATGTAGACACGTAGTAACAGTCTGGTGTGCCACCCCAATACGATGTAGACATGTAGTAGCAGTCAGGTGTGCCCCCCCAATCCTATTTAGAAATGTAGTAACATGTATGTGTAGGTATAATACCAGTGCCAGTGGAGCACAGATTACCTGAGGTGGCAAGGTAGCAGGATAGATTGTAGCATTTGTACAATATGCAGGTATGCATGTGTCAGGTTGGTATGTGTTTCATATTGTGTGAGAGTGGTTAGTATGTATGCATGGTGAGGTTTGTCCTGGTGGCCATTGCGCAGTACTGCCGATGACAGGGCCAAGTCCTCACAACTGCAGTGCCAAACACAATGCACCCCAGTATAACACATTCTAGCAGTAAGCCATTGTAAATGTATGCAGGTAATATGTGTCACTATCTGAAAGATGGACATGGCATGACTGTTGGGCCAGATATACAAGCAGTACACAGGGGAAAGTACCCCAGACAGACAGCGTATAATGTCTAACCATTAAATGGATACACCCTTTGAATTGTACATACAGATTTACAGCACATTATCTGAGCTTGTAGTAGGGAATACTGATGTTGTCTGGCCAAACACTTGCAGACCACAAAGGTCATAGGAATGACGTATTGAGAAACAGCTGATATCCCTGCACAAGCCAGCATAAGTGGAATGCCCCATGCATATCTGGGAGTCAGATGCAAGTAGTGTCCATAGCACACATGCACCCAGCTCACCCAACCACCACCCACAGGTACCTCTCTAGTCTTATCCCTGCTGTTGGGAATGGTTACAATATAACCCCCACCTGTGTATGGTAATAGCAAAAGAATGCAGCATGCAGTGCAGGTGGCCCATGCAGGTGTGTCCCTAGCTGTAAGCAGCACCCTGCCAGCATCCACACCACTTGATCAATGTTGACAGGAAGTATTGGCGTGAATACCTAGCACACCTAACATCTCACCCCAGGGTAATATACTGTATTGCAGTCTGGGACTGTAAGACGGACAGAATGCAATGGCCTGCTACAGCTGGCCTGCATTACTACAAAATGGCCTACAGTCCTCTGCCAAAGGCTGGTGTCTCACCCATACTGCCAATGTATGTTATGCCATGGACTCCCAAATAACAACATAACACAGTCCACAGAACCTATATGCAAGGCCATGTTAAGAAACCACAGTAACATGTCCACTATGTCCCACTGCATGAACTGTGGACCAACACCAATACACAGCTGAGATGAGGTGATAACTATAGGGAAAGTATCAGAGAATGTTTGCATAATTTTTGGAAGAGGATAGAATAATAGAGGGGGGGTGGGTGCATGGGCAGCATGGAATGTGTGAAGTCTGAAACACAGCCATGTGCACACACTATGACTGGCTACAAACACAAGAATGGGTAGCTACAAACCTGCTTGTAAACCACAATAGGGATAATGTCCTGCCTCTGGGTAACCTGTGTGAATTTGTACAGCTGTGAGGTATTGCACAGCAAGATAAGGCCATACTGACACATCGATGGATGTACAAGTATGGGATCCTCTGCCACCACTGTACCAATGCACTGAACCAGTTACACAGGCACAGCAGCAAGTGTCTGCAGCTCCCCCTCCAGAATGGCATTAGTTTGCAGGAATGTATAAGCATTTGACCACAATACTGGACACAGCTGCATTCACCCCGTGTTCCTCAGGACATCACTGTGAGCAAATATGTCTACCTGACAGTACTTGATGACATAAACCATCACAGTGTATAACAGTACACATGTCTGAATATCTCTGCTAACATCAGGATCATGTATCAGAAGCAGCACAGACACAGTTACCTACAGTATCCACTATCCCTTGCCCATTTTAACCTCATATTGTCAACTGATCTACAGATATCCTGCAGAAACAGTTTGCTAGCTGTAGGTGTAGAACACAAAAGTCTGCACTGGAGTACAATCTACCTGGAATGGATCCACACATTCAATACAGAAGGGCATACTGGGCATGCTCCCACACTTAAATAAATGAAGCCCATGTCTGGCAACAACAGTGGGCCATACATATCTGAGAGTTGCAGATGTTGTGCATACACTCCTCAGTATGTACCAGTCATGCTTTGCACACAAATTGGATAGGAATACACACATAAATCTAAGGACAACACGATATAATATGCCAAAAGTACACCTACAAAGATGTGTGGAAGAGAGTGACAGCGACAAAGAACCTTCCATCATGAGGCCTGTCCCAGCCAGCACACAGCCAAATGGCTACAACCACATGATGTGTAAATGTCACTCACCATAGACATTTGCCTCTGGAATCCCTCAGCATTATAGACTCTGTGGTGCTAGTGCTAACGGTGCAACATGAATGTACAAGGCAATAGTCATCTAGCAGTGGTATACCTGTACCTGTGGAATATAAACCTGTGTGTGTCTGAGTGTGGTGTAGTGTGTCTGCCTCTAGAGGAATGGTTTAAGGCCCATGCACACACACTGACCTCCCCATTGCTCTGCAATGGCAAGCCTGCTGATGTCAGTCACTTTGAAATACACCTTTGGGGAAGGAATAGCTCTGTAACCTCTGTGGCGCATCCTATAACTGTGTAATGCTGTCATGTAATAAACTAATTAGATAGGAATTCTAATCCCAGATGTGGCAATTGTGTGTGTGTGTTTGTATTTTTCAGTGTAGGGATCAATGCTTTTTAGGCTAGTCACACTCACTACAATTCAAATGCCCTACTATGGCAAGCCTGCTGATGTCGTTCACTTTGAAATACACCTTTGGGGAAGAACTAGCCAAGTAATCTCTGTGGGGTGTCCTATACCTGCGTAATGCTGTAGTATGATAAACTTGTTAGGTAGGAGCTCTACTCCCAGATGTGGCAACTGTGTGTGTTTGTTTGTGTCGGGATTTATAATTTTTAGGCTATTCACACTTACTACAATTCAAATGCCATACTTTGGCAAGCCTGCTGATGTCATTCACTTTGAAATGCACCTTTGGGAAAAAAGCAGCCTGTTAATCTCTGTGGCATGTCCTATAACTCTGTAATAGTGTAGTGTGATAAACTAGTTACGTAGGAGTTTTAATCCCAGACATGGCAACTGTGTGTGTGCTTCTCTGTGTAGGGAGCAATGCTTTTTAGGCTAGTCACACTCACTACAATTTCAAATGCCCTACTTTGGCATGCCTGCTGATGTAATTCACCTTGAAATACACCTTTGGGGAAGGCACAGTTTAGT
The DNA here is from genome assembly GCF_019279795.1 of Protopterus annectens. Classification (NCBI taxonomy): domain Eukaryota; kingdom Metazoa; phylum Chordata; order Ceratodontiformes; family Protopteridae; genus Protopterus; species Protopterus annectens. The sequence continues at coordinate 162,906,516 of NC_056736.1, forward strand.
AATCTCTGTGGTGTGTCCTAGAACAGTGTAATGCTGTAGTGTGCTATAATAGTTTGGTAGGAGTTCTATTCCCAGACATGGCAAGTGTAGATGTGTATTTGTTTGTCTGTGTAGGGAGCAGTTATTTTGAGGACATTCACAGTCATTACAACCTCATTGCCCTTCTTTGGCAAGCCTGCTGATGTCATTCCCAGTGAAATATACCTTTGGGGAAAAAGTGCTCCAATAATCTCCATGGTGTGTCCTAGAAGAGTGTGATAAACTAGTTTGGTAAGGGTTCTATTTCCAGACATGGCAAGTGTGGATGTTTGTGTGTGTGTTTGTCTGTGTAGGGAGCAATGCTTTTGAGGCCATTCACAGGCACTACAACCTCCAGTGCCATACTTTGGCAAGCTTGCTGATGTCATTCACTTTGAAATACACCTTTGGGGAAGGAGTAGACCACTAATCTCTGTGGCACGTCCTATAACAGTGTAATGCTGTAGTGTGATAAATTACTTAATTAGGAGTTTTAATCCCAGACATGACAACTGTGTGTGTGTGTGTGTGTGTGTGTGTGTGTGTGTGTGTGTGTGTGTGTGTGTGTGTGTGTGTGTATCATTTGTATCCTGTGTGGAGGTGGCTGTGAGTGTGTAACAACTGGACTCATTGTGGAGCAGGTTTTGCAAATTTCATATATGGTGGGCCTTTTATATTTCACAATGTCCACCTTACAACGATAGATGTCAAATAGCGGAGAGGCTGGGGTGCCAATCCATACCCCTACATGTGACATCAAGGCCTGGTGAACAGATTAAGCAACCCTTGTATTACCCAGAGAACACTCTCAACCCATGTCTCATACACAAACAGACTTGCTTAGGCAACAACCACTTTGTTGGTAGTACCCTGCATATTGCCTACAGATAGTAACCATGGTGTGATTGCAGTGGACTACAGAGGGCATGGCACCCTGTCCCATCACTATAATAGGCACATAATTGCAGACAGTGCTCCTTCACTATGTTCCCCACTAGACACCTGCAACAACTGTGGTGCCATCAAATCTGACCCACAAAGGACATACCATGCCTTAAACACATGCCCTGTATGGACAGATGCCACTGACACCAGGGAATACCTGTATCATATAAACTAGACCAAAAACAAAATAAAAAAATGACACTGAAAAAACTGAACTGAGGCAATAAATCCAACCACAGGACCACCAGAGTAACTTTGTTAAGCGCTTTCACTCACTTTAATGCAAATGAGCGTCATCAGAACAAACATTACATTCATTACAAACTGCTTAAATACCACTTGATATCAAATTACATGACTTTCCATTTAAAACACTTAAAGTAACCTTTCTATTTATATTCAAATTTAAAAAAATAAATAAATAATATTGATCAAATAATTAATGTACATATTTCTGACTTAACAACATATAATCTAATATGTATAAATTAACAAATAAAAATTGAATTTATACAATTATTTAATTCTGGCCATCTGCAGAAAACATTTCATGTTGACTGCCCCACTGAGGCCAGGAGGTTCATCAGCTATTAACAATATTTGCCACAATCTTTCCTTACACTCCAAAAGTTGTGTCTAAGCTAGACACATAGGTTGAAAATATTTCCTACCTTGAATGTTGTTAAATATAAGAGGATATGCTGTCCCATTAGAGTATGCTTGTAAATCTCTAATAAGCTTACCCCATTTTCTGACTACTATTGATGCTTTGTGTCCATCCACTGATACTGCAATACAAAGTGTTAAAGAAAGAAAAACTAGGAGAAGACTTGATGTTTTTGTCTAAAATCTCTAGTTCATCTTTCAAACAGAAATATCTTTGGTGTACTGAACTTTCAAAGATTTCTTAAGGGAAATCCCAGTTGTGATAAAAGAAAGAATACCTTTGTCAATCAATATTTACATAGAGAGAGTTTACATCCTGTTCATATGAAAAGTGGTGTTGTCAAAGGTCAGTTCATATGACTCAGTAGATTGACCACTGAACATTCAATTTTTTTAGAAGAGGTAGATAAATTGTTAAGCTTTTTTCAACAAAGAGGTTATGATTTGAACTGGCTTTGCAAGATAGTTCAGGAAGTTAAACAGCTTAGAGTAACTTCTGCATGTCCAATTTTGGACAACAATGTCACTCTAAGGGTTACATCTCACAGTGTTACAAATAATGGATATACAAGTTTTATGTTAGCTTTTCCTATACCTATTTGTAATGAGATGAGGGTAATAAGAAAGATTCTCATGGAACATTGGTAGGTAATAATGGGCAATACAGAATTAGTCATGATTTTAGGTGAGAAACCATTTTTTTGTTACAAAAAGGTCACTAGTATTAAACAAATTCTAGAATCCAAGAGAGATCAGATCACAAGTTCAGTGATTTGTTCAGTTGGAAGTTTTTCATGTGGTAGATGCAGACAGTGTAGATACATGAGTAATGTGTCTAGCTTAGAATTTAAACATTTAAAAAGAAAGTTTGTGGCTAGAGCGTGATATGATTGTAGCACAACCAATGTGGTATATTGTGCAGCATGTGATACATGCCAAAAAATTTATATTAGGAAAACTATTAGAGCATTAAACAAAATAATTTATGAGCATAGTTTAGCCATAAAGAAAAAAGATGTCAACAATGCTCTCGCTGTTCATGCCACGGAATGTGTTTTTTTTAAGAAGTTTTCTTTTTTTGTTTTGGAAAGGGTCGACACTGACTTGTTCTCTGGGGACTATAAGACACTTTTGGAGTGTAAGGAAAGTTTGTGGCAAATATTGTTAATAGCTGATGAACCTCCTGACCTCAATGGGGCAGTCAACATGAAATGTTTTCTGCAGATGGCCAGAATGAAATAATTGTATAGATTCAATTTTTATTTGTTAGTTTATGCATATATATATTTAAATCATTAGATTATATGTTGTTAAGTCAGAAATATGTACATTAATTATTTGATCAATATTATTTATTTTTAAAAAAAAAATTTGAATATAAATAGAAAGGTTACTTTAAGGTTTTTAAATGGAAAATCATGTGATTTGATATCAAGTGGTATTTAAGCAGTTTGCAATGAATGTAATGTTTGTTCTGATGATGCTCATGTGCATTAAAGTGAGTGAAAGCGCTTAACAAAGTTACTCTGGTGGTCCTGTGCTTGGATTTATTGTCTCAGTTCAGTTCTTTCAATACCTGTATCATGCTGTCACTGTAGGTGCAGGGTCAACCCAGGAGCGGCCTTAGGTCAGCTGGTGCCCTAGGCAATAGGGCTCCACGGTGTCCCCCACCACACCACTGTTGCCCCCATCCTGGTCTACCTACACCAAACAAATGTTGGAAAAGTGCCCCTGCTAGACCGGCGCCCTAGGCAGCCACCTAGTTGGCCTATGCGTTAGGCCAGCTATGGGTCAACCTGGAGTCCATTACCAGTTCCCGCCACATGATGCCAGGACTGGCACATCTGATGATAACAATCTGTGTACACAACATGGGCCATACACCCCAGGTACAGTTCCAATGTCACTGAACATGCATGTGGGATGTGTGTACATCCCAGACACATTCCATGCCATGGACTATAGAACACATACATGGCAAGCATTGCACAGCACTGGCCGCACATAATAGTAACCCAGGTGACTAGATGGTGAATGCAATACCCACCTGTGTGGGCCAGTCCAGACACTACAATCCTGTGCCACACTGCAGACCATTGCCATGTGGCCTGATGCCAAGGTATACCCTTCACCTAGCCTTGTACAGCCTTCTAGCACAGTCAACCACTACACACCTGTGAAGCAATGCACCCATGCATGTCAATACTGGCACCCTGTGTCTGTGCGTGTGGAGTATGATGCTTTTGATGACATTCACATGCACTACAACTCCCATTGGCCTACTGAAGCATGCCGTCTGATGTAAGACACCTTCACATATCCTTTGCCCATATATCATCCGGATAACCCCTGTGGTGCACGTGATACCTGTGCATTACTGCATTGTGGCAAACTAACTAGTTAGGAAGTCTATTCCTGACCCTGCCAACTGTGTCAATGTGTGTGAGTCCCTGAGAGAGTGTGGCTGCATTGATGTTGACACCTGTTCATGTGGACAGGCATGTGTACTACACCTACCTTATTGCTCCTGTATAATTGTTGCAGATGTTACTCACCATCAGATATACCTTTGGACAGCTTTCCAACAAGTAAGCTATGTGGTGCATTCAATAACTGAAAAGACATGTGATAGCAATACATAGTCAGTCAGGGGGTTAATACCGCATACTGGTAGGTGTGTGATATAAATGTGTTTAGGTTTTACTCTTCCACCCCCTACCTGACTTGGTTTGTCTCTGTCTGTCTCTCCCTCTCTCCCTCTCTGGTGGAAGTGGAGAACTATACCTGCTTTGCTTAGGCAGCAGCTTGTGTTTTGCATGTGATGCTCATTTTCAGCTGATGGTCTCTGCACAAATTGCAGTCTCCCTCTAGCTGATTGCATGTGGAACAGCTATGGTAACATTCCAATAGCCAAATGCATGGAAACACACTCCAATATCTAGGAACATCATGTGGGTGTTGGGACTTTTCATTCACTGTGAGCAGGACCTCAATTTGGTGTTTGGCAAACAGCATCACAGATGGTATTGGGATTTACCTCTAACAACATACACTGTGGAAACAGGCCAAGAGACAGGAGAGGGATGTGCCAGACATGACTACAGAATGTAAGTGTTGCTCTTCTGTATTTGGAGTAATGCCGGTTTAACAGGGTGTGAGTTGATATGGCTAGTCTACATGATTTAATACCTGTCATGACAGTGTTATATGTTTGAGGAAACTCCCACCTGTAGGGTTATCTGCAGACTGGGCAGTGTGTGAAGCCTTATGTTTATTGTGTTACTCACAGAACACCTATATTAGAACTGCAGAAGCATACTCTGAGGATTGCAGTCAGTACATGGTGACAGCCATGAGAGTTACTGACTTCATATTCCTCATAGGACATATGTCACAACAAACCCTGTACGATAGTACATGCATGAGGTTATCACAGCAACATGCCAATATTGGCCCAGTGTTTGTGGCTCCAGCCACAAGTCTGTCAACCTTTGTACATATGTCATGCAGTAAGAGGTGCATATGTTCTGTACACCATTATTTATTGACATCATACCTGATAAGCCAGTCAGATATCAGACTGCTAGACATGTTATGTATAGTAGGCGTTATTTCTGAGGACATAACCTGGGCATTCTGCGGTTGTGTGTACAGTACTGGGGTCTGTGTACTTATGGTGATTGTTGACAGTATGTGTATTGCACATACGTACCTTGGGCTGTGCACACACTGTGGTAGATGCCATTGTTCTTGATCCTGTTCTGTCTGATGTTACATGCTGCTCCAGTGTATAGTACCCTATCAGCTCACATGACTGTTGGGCCAGACACACATGTGTCCCATACCACAGACAGGCATCGGACCACAATGTATTGTGACACAGTGTATGTAGGGTTAGTGTATGAGTGGCACATATGAAGATGGCGTTTACCAGAAAGTCCATATAGTGTCATATTTAGCTTGCATACCATATGTGGTTGTGGCTGTGTTCACATTGGTTGTGGGTATGCACTTTCTCACAGGTATCTGTTACTATGTGCTGTGATATGCATGTAGAGCCTGTTATATTTGCAGGTACATGTGTATTCCACCATACAAAATGTAGTCCAGTGATGTGGCAGTCTGCCTGTTGCTTTGTGACATGCCTAGCAGCTTAGTGTAATTACCCAGTGTGCTGTTATGTCGTTATTTGCAAGACATACTGCTGCCACGCCACCATAACTGTTGTGTATTTCTGACAAAGCAGTGGGATTCTGTGCAGATGTATGTCACTAACTATTGAGTAGTATGTGGCCATGTGATCTCTGCACCACCAGGTATTATGTGTCATAACAGACAGGCGTGTGTGAATGCATAAACTGTGTGGACATATGTAGTCCAGTATTTACGTGATATACCCATGTACATGGCTGTTAAAATCCACATTGTGAGGCATGGACCACGTCTCGCATGAAGGGAATTTGTGTACACCTCTGGACTGACCACAGAGTGCCAGACTGTCCACATATATTGGTCATATCTGTGCTGTAGTCCACAGGATCATTACTGTGCTAGCAGTGGTACTGTACTATGATGTCCTTAGGATATTTGTCAGTAACCAATGGCGTGCATGTCAAGAGCAGATGTAACCTCCCACACACAACATGTCTGTTAAGACAACCCCTGTTACAGTAGCAACAGATTGCATATATACCTGCAATACATACATGACATCCCCTTGCACTAAGATGTTGGGACTATTGGCGCTGAGGTAGAACTCCACTCCATGTTCTGGACACATGGTAAACATATATATATAAATATATCCATATGTCTATATAGGTATATATGTGTGTGTGTGTGTGTGTGTGTGTGTGTGTGTGTGTGTGTGTGTGTGTGTGTGTGTGTGTGTGTGTGTATACATACATATATAGATATATATTTTTATATATATATATATATATATATATATATATATATATATATATATATATATATATATATATATATATATATATATATATATATATATATATATATATATATATATATATATATATATATATATATATATGTATATATATATATATACAGATGTGATCTTTGCTCTGATAGTGTTGATGGAGAAGTACAGAGAATGTCAGAAGGAGTTGCATTGTGTTTTTGTGTTTTTGTAGACTTAGAAAAAGCATATGACAGGGTGCCTAGAGAGGAGTTGTGGTATTGTATGAGGAAGTCAGGAGTGTCAGAGAAGTATGTAAGAGTGGTACAGGATATGTACGAGGGTAGTGTGACAGCGGTGCGGTCTGCGGTGGGAGTGACGGATGCGTTTAAGGTGGAGGTGGGGTTACATCAAGGATCCGCTCTGAGCCCTTTCTTATTTGCAATGGTGATGGACAGGTTGACAGACGAGATCAGACAGGAGTCCCCATGGGCTATGATGTTTGTAGATGACATTGTGATCTATAGTGAGAGTAGGGAACAGGTGGAGGAGACCCTGGAGAGATGGAGATATGCTCTAGAGAGAAGAGGAATGAAGGTCAGCAGGACTAAGACAGAATATATGTGTATGAATGAGAGGGAGGATAGAGGAATGGTGAGGATGCAAGGAGTAGAGGTGGCGAAGGTGGATGAGTTTAAATACTTGGGGTCAATAATTCAGAGTAATGGTGAGTGTGGAGGAGAGGTGAAGAAGAGAGTACAGGCAGGATGGAGTGGGTGGTGAAGAGTGTCAGGTGTGATTTGTGACAGACGAGTACCTGTAAGAATGAAAGGGAAGGTCTACAAGAGGGTAGTGAGACCAGCTATGTTATATGGGTTGGAAACAGTGGCACTGACAAAAAGGCAGAAGTTTGAGCTGGATGTGGCAGAATTAAAGATGTTAAGATTTGCACTGGGTGTGACGAGGGTGGACAGGATTAGGAATAAGTATATTAGAGGGCCAGCCCATGTTGGAAGGTTTGGAGACAAAGCCATTGGTTTGGACATGTGCTGAGGAGGGATACTGAGTATATTGGGAAAAAGATGCTAAGGATGAAGCTACCAGGTAACAGGAAAAGAGGAAGGCCTAAGATAAGGTTTATGGATGTGGTGAGAGAGGACATGCATGTGATTGGTGTGACAGAGCAAGATGCAGAGGACAGGAAGAAATGGAAACAGGTGATCTGCTGTGGTGACCCCTAACAGGAACAGCCAAAAGAAGATGATGATGATGATATATGTATATATATATATATATATATATATATATATATATATATATATATACATGTACAAACTCAAATATATACATATACACAGCAATATATGTCTACATGTATACAGATATATAGATATATATGCACATATAGTTATGGATGTCTACATATATATCGACATAAATAGGTATATCTGATTAAATATGTATGCACATATAGTTATAGATATCTACATATATATCGACATACATCAATATATCTGTACACATAGGATGTGTATACATATATATACATCTCTCTCTCTCTTTTCTTCTTCTGGCTTTTCCCGGTTAGGGGTTGCCACAGCAGATCACCTGTCCACTCATGATTGGCAGTGTAGTTTTACAGTGTTGAGTTGCCAGCCCGGTGCCCAACCTTCCACAGAAGGCACACTCACATGCACACACTAATGCCTAGGGCCAATTTAGAGTGTTCAATCCACCTACAGCATGTCTTTTGGATGTGGGAGGAAACCGGAGCACCCGGAGAAAACTCACGCGACCACAGGGAGGACATGCAGACTCCACACAGAAGGCACCCCAGCTGAGGATCGAACCGGAGAACCTCTGGCTGTGAGGCGACAATGCTAACCGCTGCACCACCATGGCCGCCCCCTCTTTCTCTCTCTCTCTCTCTCTCTCTCTATATATATATATATATATATATATATATATATATATATACACACACACACACACACACACACACACACACACACACACACACATATATATATATATATATATATATATACAAAGAGATCTAAAAATGGCCATATACATGATGCACTATACAGATGTGTAGACATACATATATATGTGTATGTACATGTAGATATATATCTACATATGTATATGTATATATCTATATTCTTGTCATGTGTAAACATCACGGTTGTGTATACCTTCTTAGATGTATATAACCGTATGTATCTGATATGTGTATATTTAGCTATAGCAACATATGTGATGCAGCAGTAATATCAATAACAAGTACTATACAATTGTGGAAGTCAAAGCAATTGTTCAATACTAGTCAATATGTGTAGTGACAGATATATTGGAAAAACAACAATGGTCTTCACAGCTGTCATGGTGTAGTGGTTAACTGCTGTGACTATAGTGTACACTGTCCTGGGTTCAAGACCTGCAAGGATTGTGTATTTTGTTGCTGGGCAGAACAAGGGCTGTTGGATACTGAGTGGTTAAGGCAGTTATGAGCAGCTTTAAGCACATTTCTGTGGGTTTGCGAGAAACTAAATGAGGCTAAGCTGCGGTTAAACATACGGGCACTTACATCATGTAGGCTTTGCTTACCAGTGTGCAACTCTGCTTAACTGTTATATTGCAGTAATGTTGATAACTGCTAAGCATGGCTCAGCCCTGGTAACCAGTGCTCACATCCCAGTCTGATAACATAGCAGGGTAATGACATCTGTAATAAGTGTATTTAATGCCATGTACAATACATGCCTCTATGTGCTGTCATTACAGTAGGAAAGGGTGTGAGTGGTACGTCTGGGACACCCAAGTATATAAGACCTGTACAACACTGTTATCCATGTGAATGTGTTACATACAAGGATAGTAACCTAGGTTACGTCCTGTCACACTGGCATGTAGTGTATCATGGCTGTACTACTGTTGACAGTGCTATTCCAGCCAAGAATAGATTGTTAAATGTAGTACTGACAACAAGCACACCTGCAGGCATAGCTGGACTCTGAGGCCTCACTGTCATGTTCCTGGTGTGTGAGCTGTGTCACAGTATATGTCCCCTACTGGATAATGATCTAACATGTGGAAATTAACTGTAGATGGCTGTCTGTACACCACATGTCAGTGAGGGCTTCCAACATATAATGGCATACATATTGGTGTCCAACATTTATCTGTCAACACATTCATCCTACTGCATAGCTACTTGTCAAGATGATGTCTGTCAGACCCTGTACAAATGTGCAGATGGCAGGTATCCATCTTGGATACATACAGGCAACCTATGCTTGACTGACGCTGACATATCTGCCCAGCTGTGTTATAACTGGCACATATAGGAGACAACTCCCTGTACGCACCACATGCCACAGGTACCTCCACTACACTAACATGGTCAACAGAATATGCATGGGTACATGTCTACATCATAGACACTAACCATTTGCTGTAATACATGTTGCATACATGTCAACTGGATCACCTCAGTGGCCATTTGCAGGAGGCACCCAGAGGATTAGCTGATTCATGCTTCTCTCATCCTGAGGGTCAGCATAGTGCTGTCTGTTGATAGATTGCCTGCTCGCACATGGCAGGTGGCATGATACCACTGTACACACATCCCCTCAACTACCCATCTCTCCATGGACAATAGCCAGGCACAAACCTATGACAACCTGCAGTGATGCACCCCGGTACTAACACATGTGTACATGTGCATTACTGAGGATAGCTGTGTCTGTGTGTTAGTACACCTGTAGTTGGGAATACCATGAGGGCCTTCACGACCACCACAACACCCATTGCCATAGTAAGATGTGGCTGCTGCTATAGTGGACATTACATGTACCCTGTTATGCTCCTCTCCCTAGCGGTTACATGAACCTTGCAGTACCACCACAACAGTGTTGTACAAATGGGTTGATAGGCATGGGATACCCATTGAGTTCTGGCAAGTGTGTTTATGTGCGCATGTCTATATATCTGTAGGGAACAGTATTCCGATGCCACATACTCCTTTTACAATATGCATTGCCACACAGTAGTACAGATAGTTTTGTTGCTGCCCATAGGTGAGGCATGACAATGCAACACCCCTATGCCTGTGACATGTGCATTAGATGAATATCCCTGTAGTATCACTGTTGGGATGTACAATGGGTTGTATTGCAGTTGTGGGCAATGTGTGATGGTGGGTATGTGATAGTGTCATCATGGGTTTCAGTGAGTACAATATCCACTGTGGGATGTGGGTGCTGTGTACACTGTCATTACACCATGGTACACCCGGTATATTTCCCATATACCACTGAATGGTGACCATTGTCACCATCAACCATACAGGTAACTGATACTAAAATCCAGACAATTTATGCATGTGATATGTGCAGCCTACCTGTATCACATTGGACACACTGACAAGTTAGTTAAGATCGATAGGCCCATGTCTCTCGGATGTGTGTCTGCCTGTTATGTGTCTGTTAATGTGTATATGATGGTATGTCACGCTATGTATTGTCCATATACAACCATTACATCCCCCATTACCATACTGTACATGTGTAGGGATGTTCTGCATGTAACATGTAACCTGGAACACACCTCACCCTAAACGCTGGGTGGTGTGTGCAATGAAAGCCACACACTTCAGTAGCACTACATACTAAGGTAGGGGTCTAGTCCCAGTATTGCCAAGTAAGAGTGTGCATGTATGTGGATGGATCTACATGAGGTTGCTGATTATACATGTCTCAGTGGGTCACCTGTCCATGTAGCACAAGCAATAACTGTTATACAAACCTGTGACATGTGTTCAACTGTACCCACGATATGTCACACCATGGTGTCACCACAGTGCCATACCCCTTGTGGAATATGAGTGCAGACCATCCTCCTGCTGACACATGTACACCTACAACACAAATGGATAACATTATGGAGACCACAATCACTCAGCTATAATGCATCATGACTGGACAGCTACACTACCTGACATGTATGCATTAAGGATTACTCCTGACAACATGTTACACAGCAGTACATTGGTACACTGTAGAACAGTCACTGTGTGCATCAGAACCATATTAGCCTGTTCCTGCATCGATGTTGTTGAATATAGGGAATTGGCACAGGTATCATCGTATGCACGGAGTGTGTTGTTGGTTTGCCAGAGACCGTGGGTGGGCCATACGTTTGACACCATGTGTGTGGGTGAGGGGTGTAATTAGTTGAAATGGGCATGGTGATGTGGTGTGTGTAGGTATGGGGTTGCCCTAGGTGTGTTCGTATAGTGTGTGGGTATGCATGTACACAGTTCTGCCATATGGCTGCCCTATACAGGTGTTTCTTGGACAGCTGCAGACCATACCTGGCAGGGTGTGCAGTTCAATGCCTCCTGCCACTGACATGCAGACTATTCCTGTCAGGGGATCCATGGACATGTCCAAGTACAGGTCTTGATGTGCTACTTTCCCCTGATGATGACAGATGTCCACTGTAACCAGATCCCTCCTGGGACTGCCCAGAGCCACTTGCACATGGCCTGCTGTGGTGTGGTGTGAACAGCAACCCACCTGCAGTCCTGGGGCTGGTACTGCCACTACGGAAGTGCCTTGGTATCCTAGCACGTCCATGTCGACCACCAGCTGTTGGTTTTGCTGGCCTACATCCACACAGCTGTCACCACACTCCCACCACATGTTCGAGCATGGACAAACCATAGTCAATAAGGCCCACCATCTCACCCAACCATCTATCCATGACCTCAGAAAGTTCATGGAAGTTGTCACTTGCAGATGAGAGAGCAGCCCTCTGCAGCCTCAGGCCCTGTCTGGTGTACAGTTCCATACATGCCTCTGCCCCCATGACAGTCTGAAACGTGCACTTGGTGGTACAAGTTGTGATGCTTCTGCCAGGGGCATGATGACCAGCGGCTTTTCCATGAGCACCCCGGTACATCTGCCTATGTGGTGGCTCTGCCGGATATCCAGCTATGCCTGCTTTGACCAGACACAGTAGGCATAAAGACCACACTCTCCTGTGTTCTGCCACCAACCACTAAATGTCCCTCTGCTATGGCCACTGGTGATGGGGTATGTATAGGCACTGTAACTGTGTGCAGAGTTGGGGTGGCTAAAAAAGGGATGTCAAACGATGGTACAGTTTCAGCCGCTGACATCCCCGCCTGTGCCTCAACAGTACTATCATCATCTTCGGTGTTGGTATGGACAGCAACATCAGATTGCATGCAGAAGGGACCCTGCCCCACCTTGCCACCTGTGGGAGAAAACAAGAAATGCACTTTAAGACCTGTACAGCATCACATGACAGTACACACATACACACACACACACACACACACACACACACACACACACACACACACACACACACACACACACTGACATTCCACCTTAATACCTACCTGCCCCTGATTTTACTGACAGTCCCACATTTATTCACATAAGTCCCCCATCCTGCAGCACATTTGCTCATTAATACCACTCATTAACGTATCATTCCTCTAAATGCCTAGATGAGTGATCACAACACAAGACCTGTTACTCCATTACCTCCTTGACTTGAGTGGAGTAGGTTTTACATGGCCTCACTACTGTGATCCAGTGCTCACCCTGGATATGTCCAGACATTGTGAGCATGGCCCCTATATGTTAGGGGCTTCTACGTTCACTCCATAATGTCATGTACTAGAGTGTCATATGCAACTATTGCTCAGTACATGCCAGATCTGCTGCTCAATCAACTTATCATGTGGACAACAGTAATATATGGATACACTCCCTGGTGTTGCCTAGTAATTCCCTAATGCATCTGTAGTGCTGCATACATGGATAGTCATTCACCGTTTTGCTGACTGTAATATTAAGGGTATACTTGGTGTCTACTTTCCCTCCCAATGCATGTCTCATGCTACAGACCTTATTATACTATCAGCTGTCCTGTGATTACATATCAGACAAGTATTCCTGGTATCTCATGTGTCAGTCCATGTCCATGTACTGCACGATCCCCAAGGGAAGCACTGCCGTATGAACAACCCCCCACACACACACACACACACACACACACACACACACACACACACACACGCACACACACACACATCCTACATGCATCAACCCCCTCCACTCCACCAGATTGCACTTACAGACTAAATAACCACACACACACACACACACACACACACACACACACACACACACACACACACACACACCTACAAGTGAGGCTGCACAAAGATAGTACACACAGTCCTCCCATTACCCATCTGTCAACATCCATAACATATGGTACTCAACAGTATACAGTGCAGCTATAGTCAATCCATGCTAACAACAGTATACATGTGTGTGATGCATGGGCTGTGTTAGTAGGTAATGCTTCTTCCCCTGGAAAACACTGCACCCGTATTGCTGTGCACCTGTTCTGCACCTTGTCATGTACTGTGCATCGAACCTCATAGGTGTACAAATCAATCCTGAACGTGTATTACTGTGTCAGTTATGTCTGCTCTAATGCTCACATCCCCTATGTGTTTGAGCGACACATACCTGGGATGATATATGGACAGATGTCATTTGTGAATGCCTGATGTCTCCTTTACAGATCTCAACATCAGCGGTACATGTATGACCAATACAATACTATTACACTAACAACTGTTAGACCTTACCATGGCTATGGGGAGTGTACACACCCTTATTGATATGACGCACTGTTCCTTGATCTGCCATGGGACCACATCACTGCATATATTAACAGTACATGAGCTTGATATGTGACATATGTCCTGTACATTCACATGCAGTGTCTAAGAAATGTGTTAGGTGTGTAGATGCTGACCACGATGCATAAAATCCGTAGGTGCATATGTGTGCATGCCCTTATCATGCCGGTTTGTTGCACTATTTGTTATGTGTACTACAGCAGTCACTATTCCTGGCAGGGGTATACTAGAATGGGCCATCTGCATTTGCCATTATATGGTCAGTCTACCCTACACATGTCCCGCAACTCTGCATGATTGCAAAGTCTACTCATGTGCACATCCCTTGGAGTTCACACACTGCCGTCACTATTGCTGTGGAGTTAGGGTTATGTCTGCCACACTTCCTGAACCTGACTGTGTGCAGATACAGACATTCTTAGCATCCTTAGGATCTCTGCTGCAGTGCACTGGTGTTTCATGATGACACACCCTCCCCACCTTCAGCCTTTATGCAGATGCTTGACTAGTTTGGCCTACACAAGTGTGTCACTTTGCAGTGTCCCAAACATTGAATTCCACATGTAACAGCCTAGTTCCAGCTAATAATGTGGACCACAGTATTATGTTATGCCATAGTGTAGATCTGTAACAGTTGCCATTGTAATACTGTATATACACTGTTGTAGCACTGTACAAGGGTGATGTTTCACACATGTCTCTACTGTAAGCCATGTGTCCCACCATTATGTTCATCCCTGTGGACACATGTCACAATGACCGGATATTAGTTATCTTGCAGGTGTCTGACATACCCTTCAGATACCCCATCATGGTCACCACTGTGATGCAGTGCATTTAATAGCAACAATACGTGAACATGTTTTGCATGCATTATGGGTAGGTGTGTTAGATGTGTGCATGGAATATACCATAGCCATTACATCTCCGGTGTATTGGCAAGCATGAACATAAACCATACTCACCAGCTACAGGCTGCTGCCTTGGTGGTATACCAGAGGGACCTACATAAGAGTGTGAGAGATGTGATGTCAGTGGCCACAGCTGTGGCATTACTACAGAGTGGGTGCAGCATTACAGTACATCAACAGTACAAGTCCACAATACTACTATTTATGCACATCTGTTTATTACTACTACGCAGCAACAGACTATATATATGATATCTCACTTATGCATGATCTACTTGTACAGATGCGGATGCATATGCAACAGTGGTCTACTGATGAGTGTTGTGGCCTTACCTGCATGCTCCTCAGCCAGTGGAGCTCCTCAACACGTGTCAGGAGGGATGGATGTCATGACCTCCTCCATTGCGAGATGATCTCCCCAGACTTCAGCAGCACGCTGATGGGCATTGTGAAGCAGATCAGTACAATGATGCTGGACCTGCTCATAACTGCAGTTATGCATGCCGACATAATTGACCCTGTGGACTAGATCATTCCACAGAGCGGTCGGCTCCTGCTGCTCATGGGCAGTCCTGCCGAACAGAACCAGATAGTGCTGTATAAGGTGGTTCAAAATGACCTCATTTTCTGCCACTGAATACCCTGGTAAATGGCCATGGGACATCTTGCCGGAAAGACCAAAGATAGAAACAGGTCTGAGCAACTCATACAGCAAGGTTACCAAAGTTCTTAATACACATCTCTGTCACCCCCCCACCATATCAGCGACAACAAACTGTTCACACAACTTAATAGGTATGGCTGCAGCTTACCTACCATTGGGACATATATTGTATTGTACCACACTTTGTGCTGTGTGTTTGCAGCCATGTTCCCTGTGTGAACACTATCATCGCTGGCCTGTTACAGACTATTTCACCTGCATGCCATTGTCAGGGCCACTATGGTTTCATGCACGCATGTGGTATGCTTGCTATGTGATTGTTGCACATCTCTGTCATTCTGTGTTATTGGGGATATCAATGCATGCTGTTGGACATGTTCTGGGATTGTGTGGACTAAAACTACCCACATATATTCTATAACAGTGGCACAATAGCATGTTTAGGGAATAGTTGCCAGCAGAACCACCTCTCCCATCTCATCTGGCCATGTTACCAGGCCACATCACATGTGGGACCCACCTTGTGGCCTCCTCATCTACTGGTCCAGCACTACCTTCAGGTGGAAACACCTCAGCGGATGTCATTCCCACTCCCGGGGGCACACACAGACATGATCATATCACCCGAGGTCAGGTCCAGGGTCTGTTCCATAGGGGGCTCCACAGAAACTTGTGGGATGTGCTACAGCACCTTGAGGTACCCAGTACACAATTACAGGGTCCACATGCTCCTCCTGCTCAGCCTCCAGGCTAGGCACCTTCAGGGCCATGGAACTGCTGTTGTGAATAGCAATGGGTGGGGCCTTGTTCCCACTGTTTCCATATGGGGGGGTCATGGAGCTTCCACATCGCAGTCCACACACACCATCCAGGGTGTTTACCCACCACATGTGTCAAATACCACTCCTGTAGGCTGTCCTCTATATCTACCAACCTGAATCACCTCCACAAATATACCTGCTATCCTTCCTCATATTCCCATTCCCCACTTCACAGACAGGGGCAATGTGGTCCCAACAAGGGGTTCACATGTGACATGCCCATCCATGTTGCACACACTTGCAGCTGTATATATCTGTGTGTATTGCTATGTGTGATGTTCCTTCAGACATAACGTGCAGCACTGTGGTGGTAATATAGGGGACATGTATTTACATACATATGTGTGTGTTTGTTTGTATATATGTAGACACACACACACACACACACACACACACATATATATATATATACATATATATATGTAGCTATATTTTATGTTGTATCTATATATACATATATATATATATATATATATATATATATATATATATATATATATATATATGTTATATATATATATATATGTGTGTGTGTGTGTGTGTGTGTGTGTGTGTGTGTGTGTGTGTGTGTGTCTACATATGGGTGTCTGTATATCTGTAGACATATATATATATATATATATATATATATATATATATATATATATACACACATATACATACCTATATATGGGGTACATTCAGATATCAGATCCACAATCTCTAACTCTCCTTCCTGCTCAGCTCCACTGTTCTGCCTTGCTACAACACAGACAGATGCCACATATGGACAAGGCCTAACATTAGAGGGGTATATATAAAGCCAGATTGCAGGTAAGCCTATTACGCACCTATGGCATTTCAGCATGCTAGAATACATGTTAACCTGAGTGTCCTGCAAGTTGTGGGATCTGGAATCCACATGTCCATCATTATTACTTCCATCCCCAGCTATTGGCCAAAGTAATATACATCCTTCCCATTACACAAAAAACACTATGTTGGCTTAATTCTTGCCAGTCAGTGCTACTCTGCACACTTGACAGGTATGGCCCACTACCCCCAGGGACAGACTCTATTGTCTATAGCAATTGTTCAGGTGAACATCATTACAACAACAACACCTGATGTCACATATACATCATTCCACATAATCTATCCCAGTATTATGGGCCAAGTACTACAGTCAATTAAATTCATATATACTTCACATACCTGTTTTGGGAATGAAATCTGTTGTGGATGGTTTCCTTGTAGTTTTATTTTCTCCTTGGCTATGGCCTTAGTCTACTTTCTTTGTTTTTGTTTTGGTTGTGGATCTGGTTTCTCTCTCTCTCTCTCTCTCTCTCTCTCTCTCTCTCTCTCTCTCTCTCTCTCTCAATGGATTGAGCTGCTTGGAATAGATTGCAGCATGGCTTTTGTAGGTGATGCACATGATCAGGTGATGGCCTCTGCACCAATCAGTTTCCTCCACTTGCTAGCTGCATGCAGCATGCTGTGTAGTACTTCCAGTTACCACGGTCATGGCAACTGACTACTATGAATCCCTACATCATGTGGGCTTGGTCCCCTTATCTTTCCTGTATAGAGGACATCCTTCCTGTGTGTGGGTAGCAGTGTTACAGACAGCAGGTAGCAATACGTCTTACAAGAGAACTTCCACACTTAGGCCAGCTACATATTTGTATGAGGTTCCAGAACTACAGACAGAGTGTGAGTAGTATTGTATGCATTGTATAGTACCAGTGTTACAGTGTTTGTGTGTACATACTAGTTTAACATGGAATGCAGTCTGTCTGCATAGCTCTCAACTGCGGGCCTATCCACTTGATGGCCAGAGGTGTGCCTGTTATATTTTGTCTGTCCACCACACAGGTCTTGTGTCAGATATATCACTGGCAGTATGTGTGTTGAGTGCTATAAGTACATGGCTACATTCATTTGTGGTTCTGACTTCATATTCCTGACTAAGGGTATGTTGCAGACTATCTTGTAACACCAGCAACTTACTTAGTGTATGACAATACTATTTCACATATGGGTCTGTGTTCCGGCCTGTGTCCTCCACCTACATACCAGGCTTTGTCCATATGACATGCTGTCAGGGGATGTTATGTAGTGGCCTGTGAGTATGCCATGCTACCATTCCTGCCATCATTCCACTGCTGTTGTGGCACCCAAACATATTGTGGGGTTGGGTCTATATATTTGTGGGCTTCATCTGCACAATACATGGTTGCCCTTCTGCAGTCCAGAGGTCAGTGTATGTAACAGTGGTATATGCCCCTGTATGTCAGTATGTTGGGGGTGCACCATAACTAACTTAGGCTGTTACAACATGTGAGGGATATCAGGAGTAAGCTGCCTTAAAGTATCTGGATGTACATTACCATACAATTCACCTTGGGAAAATGCAGATCTACTGCTTCCTGCCATACAGACTGTTCTGTTTGTCAGTGTGATTGTGATGGTTTCAGTTATGCCTTGTTATGTAACAGATACATCCCATTGTGTTAACTGGAGTCGTTTCCCCTTAGGGATTGCATACAGAGTGTAGATAGAGGCTGCTGGACTATACATCTGCATTATTTACTGTAGACTGATTGTTATCATGTGGCCCACTCTGTCTTTACTGTTGTACTAATTGAATGCCTTGGCCTGGCCAGCAACATATGTTATGCTGTCTGGACTACTGTATTAATTGATCTGTTTGAGAGTTGATTTAGTCTGTTTATATGTATTTCATCTAAACAGCTATATGACCTGGTATATAAAACTGTAATAGTACACAAATAAAGCTTTCTCATGTATGGATGCCTGTGTGTGGTATTATTTCCTTTCACCTCTGGATATATGTTTCAGGCAAAAATTGTGTTTTGCATGGGTGACTCATACAGTGTCCATTTGGTAAGGTGGCAACTGTAGGAGAATACTGGCTGTTCCGTAGGGTGTGCACCCTCTAAATACGTATTTCCCTATATATATCTCTGTGCGTGCATGTGTAGTTAAATAATATATATATATATATATATATATATATATATATATATATATATATATATATATATATATATATATATATATATATATATGTGTGTGTGTGTGTGTGTGTGTATCTATCAAGGAATGTGTATTGCTTCCATACTGTACATGCCTTATGGTAGCCAGACTGTCTGCACGTTATGTTATTAATACCAGCCTAACATCATACAAGTGGGATGGATTGCTGTTAACATCTTGAGCCCATGTTGTGTCAGGTCCTGGTTATGAGACTTGCAACAGTTGGTTTTGTATTGCAGGGCAGACCTGTTTGGCTGGGGGGGGGGGGATAATATCAATACGTACAAGATGTATGTAACTTGGGCCCCCTCATTCCCATTAATGGTGCCTGTGGTCATAAATGTATTTACCTTCCCTTTTATATCTATAGCTATATATCTGTATATATATATATATATATATATATATATATATATATATATATATAAATAACTATTTATATATATATATATATATATGCACACACACACACACACACACACACACACACACACACACACACACACACACACACACACACATGCTATTGTAACCTGATAGTAACTTTTTTGCTGACTGTAATGGGACTTTGTTACATTTTATTCACTGAGGAGTTTTTCTCCCCAGGTCTCTGCCAAAAATGAGCCAAAACCTCAGTCAGACTAACACGGTTAACCCATGTAAAATAAGTAAATGCATAAATAAATATATACATCTACATGTTTAAATACATTTCCTCTACTGTTTAATGACTGTGCTGGATGATATGTTTGTGAAAACATCAGGGTTATATATATCTCATATGGCTTAGTGGTAAATTACTTTCACTATGGTGTGCAACGTTATCAGTTTAAGCCTTGCAGAGGCTGTTTATTTTGTTGCTGGGCAGAACAATGGCCGTTGGATGCAGAGTGATTAAGGCACTTTTAAGCAGTTGTAAGCGGGTTTGAGCAAGTTTGCGCAAAGGTAAGCACTGCTAATTTCCGGTTACAGTTTCTTATACTGATTTAGCTTCTAAATTGCTTAAGCTGTGTAGGCATTGCTTACCCCCGCGCAAACAAGGTTAATCCTGCTTACTGCTGCTTAAAAATGCTTACTCCTGCTTACTCCTGCTTACCCCCATGCTAATTTCTTTAGAAGAAATGAAAAAGGGTTGATAGGAAAGTGTTGAAAAAGGGGCACAAAGAGGAAAAGACAGTAGGGAAAATAACTAGTGATGTGCTGGAAGGGTGTAGGGAAGGTCCATAGCTGTCCATTTCTTCTACAGCAACAGATGTGCATATACACTGAATATGGAGATAGATTTGGACATTCATACCCCTGAGAGATGGGTGAGGACAATAGTAATGTTGTTAAGCCAATTAGAACAGATTACGTGTCCAATGGATACGTGTGTGAAATGGACAGCTATGTATGTGGTGAGATTTTTTTTTTTGGGAACAAATTGCCCTTTTTTCAGGTGAGAGTGGGGCGTTAGGGAGGGATAGTAGGTATATTTGGGGAGGTAGGTTGGGTAAGTTAACAGCCAAGGCAAACAAGACACATACAGGGGCAGTATATGACACATGTGGGGGGTAAACACCTTGATGGGGAGGGGTGTTGGGAAATCGGAAGCCCATGAGCCCCCTAGTGGAAACAGTGGAACTGAGGTCCCCACCCATGGGCAGTCACCACTGCACCTTCACGGCCCGAAGGTGGCTGTGCTGGGGGCAAAGTAGGAGGGCCAGGCTGATCCTCTAGTTCTGACACATGGCCATCAAACTGCTGTAGCAGACCTCCAACCTCCCTGCATAGCTCGCTACACACCATGACCCGGATCTCGCGGCAGGTGACAGGCTCCTATCCTCGCCTGCTCCCAGGGGGGTGAGCCCCATCCCCTGAGCTGGTTCCACCTGAAGGTGGTGCAGGACCAACAGATGAGGAGGCCCTGGGTTGGGCCCCAGACATGCTGGTGCCTCGTGCCATGGCCAGTTGAGGTGGGACAAGTAGGTCCGCTGGAACTGGCCTTTCCAAACATGCTATGGTGTTTAAATTTTATCAACATATGTGAGTTTGTAATAGTCAACACATTCTGGGATTAGGCATAACAACATGCATAGATATTCTCATTAACCCAAACACCAGATATGGAACAGTTGCATAGCAAACAGAACACATGCATATATGGGACCACAGTGGTCATTATAACAGCATGCAGGTACATTAATGGCAGCATGGCACTAATGTGGGAGTATTTCAACATAGCACATGCATAGAAACAAATTTAAATAATTATCAAACAATAGGACATATGTCCCAACAGTAGAGTTAAGTCAGCACATACCAATTGAGTTGTGTATTTAGTTTTTTGTTGCAGATATGGAGGGGGGGGGAGAAAGATGTCAAATAACAACTAGTATATTCCTGTAGTTCACATTACTTTCCTAGTCAGTGCTGTGATCTGTACCTTACAGGTATTAGTACACTACCCTGTTGCCTTAGTTTGGACAGTGATATGGCTGTTGACAACTATATACATGAACTGGTTTTACATGCAGTATACACCTCTTACCTGGTATACCTGTGGAGGCATTGTTTGTTAACACTACCTAACTGTTTCTACTCATACTCCCAGATTCCAGATTGATGTTATGCACATATCTGCCCATCTCTTTTTGCACACACTCTGGGCATGTCTTCACCACATGGAGGTGAACCAGGACATATTTTGACTATTGCCCTCTTAAAGCTTTAGTGACTTGTACAATGACAGGTTTGTTTTATTTGACATTTTCCAAATATGTACAGGTCTGGCAGTCAGTTATATGACATGAAATGCTGCCTACATGTCAGAAATTAGCACACTGATATGGCAGGGTAACAGCCAGCAGATATGGGCCAAATAGCTGGACATTTCTGTACACTTGTGGGATATGTCTCTGTATACAACTTACTACCACTCCCAAGATTTGAACCATGGCACTGTCTGCTAAAAATAAAACACTGTCCATCACAGTTGAGTGTACTATATAGGTATTGCTGTGTATCTCTTGTCTGATTTCTGTCTATAATTCTCCTGTGGTTCTACATTCTGACCTTGTAATTACAACACTCATACAGGATTTCCTTGACAGTTGTATTATGTAGTACAGTGTGGGTGACAGTGATGAGTAATACCTTATTATTCTGAGCAACTGCAAAACTAACAATGCCATACAATACCAGAGTAAATAGTACAGGATATCAATCTTTTGTTTATAGGTACAGTGTTCATATCTGACAGACTGGTGGGAGCAATGTTTGTTAGCACTACCTGCATGTTACCATATAAATTACCAGTTTTCACATTAGTATTATGCACATACGTCTCACTCTGTTACTGTACACACTCTGGTCACGGCTTGACAACATGGGGGTGGAGATGGGACATACTTGGCTACTTAGTCTCATAACATTTTGGGGGGTTGCTAGAGTGACAGGTTTGTTGTTATAGATGTCTCACAATCAGTTGTATGTCTTGTGCTGCCTAAGCGTCTGGGATCATCCCACTGATTTGTCGCCAGGGGGACAGGGTGACAGGCAGCAGCTATAGGCCAATTTACTGGACATTCTGGACATTTCTGTACACTTGTGGGGCATGATTCTGCATACAGCTTACTACCACTCCCAGGATTTGAACCACGGCTGTGTGTGCAAAAAAAATATAACAGTTCATGTCACAGTTGAGTGTGCTATTCAGATTTTGTTGTCTGATTTTTCAGTGATTTCTGTCTAAGTCTCTCTCAGTTGTACTATTTGACCTCTTGGGATTACAACAGTCATATACAGACATTCCTGCACAATTTATTTATGTAGCACAGTATGGGTAACAGTGCTTACTACAACAGTACTATTAAGTGATTGAAATTCTACATTACCATATGATACCAGAGTGAACACATGCAGTCCAGCAGTTAGACCTTAATTGTCAGGCTATTATGCTTCTATTTACATACAATCTATATGAGACTCTTCCTGCCCTATTCCCTGGTGTATGCAGTACATGCCTTAAACAATACAGGTTTTATACAGGCAATTAACTTACTACTACTTTTAGATATATTTTCTATGACAGTACATGCAAGAGTATTACTAACCTGTCTCGCATTACAACCACTGCAGTCTACAGCCATGGACTTCCTGGTTCGCAGCCCACTCACCTACCACTGTGAAAGACATGAGGAATATTTAGCCATACCTATTCATAATATACATGAGTTGGCAATTATTAAACAGGTAGTGGCTGATACTTACACATAGCTGAGACATCCCCTGTCCTCCTAGCCCCTTGTATCCACTAATCCAAGAGATCCCCCATTCTCTGCTTCAGATCAGCATAGTGATTCCTGACCTGCTCAATATGCCAGTGGCACTGGTGAGGTCACGGGTGAGATGGTACCAGGTTTCCACCTTATATTGTGAACCTTGGTACTGGCCCTGCAGCAGTCTCTACTCATGATCTTTCACAAGGAGTCGTGCCATGACCCTGGAGTCCTGGATGCCCCAGCACTGCACCCAAAAGAACACACCCTCTCCCATTCCAGACATAGTGCCTACAAGGGGAAGCTACAACCAGTTATGAGATATATTCCCACCTGTTGGGTTTAAATAGGGCCGGTTCCCTGCACTTTGCCATGATTGGATGGTTTTGAAAAGGCTAGGCTATGGGCAAGCCTGCTTACCTAAGGTTGGTATTGCTTAAAGGGGTATACCAATGGGCAGACTGAGTTAGCTGGCCTGCACATTGCTTACACCTACTAAGTTGGGCTGTGCAATGCTTAGCGTTGCTTAATATTTAATTTGCATTATATTTGCATTGTGGCATTGCTTTATTATTCATTACATGTAATATATGTGTTTGGTATCCATGATTCATGTGTTTATTATGGTATTTCTACACTTTATTACAATGACACCTCACATCTGGGCTTAATGCGGTACTCCAGTTCACAGATTTATGTCCTGTAGTAGGTTATACAATATAAAACTTTATATAGAGTCCTTTCACGTGTTCAGTTTGTATTTCAGTTTGCATTTCCTATAGTGAGGACCTGTTTGGTGATACCACAGTCTTATGTACTGCTGTGATGGCTTAGTGGTTAACTACTGTGACTATAGTGTACAGGGTCCTCTGTTCAAGACCTGCAAAGACTGTTTATTTTGCTTCTGGCCAGAAAAGCTGATGCATACAGATTGATTAAGGCACTTTTAAGCAATTGTAAATGGGTTTGCGTGGGTTTGCATGAAGGTAAGCAATGCTAACCTCCGGTTAAATATGCTTACAGAGTGTTAGCTTCAATATTGTTCAACCTGTGTGCACATTGCTTACCCCCTTGGAAATGAGCTTAAACCTGCTTACTACTGCTTAAATATGCTTACTCTTGCTTACCACTGCATACTCCTGCTTACCACAGCACTAATTTAGACAGTAATGTCTAATGGTTCTTGGGAAGGTGGTGGATTTGGAAACTGTACGGATTTATCATTCATTACACATTTTACCTTCCATTTGTATCCCTGATTCCTGTGTACATGTACTTTATGGGGCACTTGGGATTATCTGTGGACTTTACAACATTATGACAATGACACTTCACATCTACATTTAATGCAGTACTCCAGTTCACAAATATATGTTATGTCATAGGTCATGCAACAAAATCAATTGATTATAAAGTGATTTGACATGGAAAACGGATTGTACTGGACTTGAACTGGGAATGTCTGCTCGTAAGGCCAATGTTCTGCCCACTACACTATTGCTGTACTGTTTCATTTGCATATATCTTGCTTTTTGTCCTCTTGTGCCATTTAAGCTGCATTAACCGTAGCTAAGTGATGGGCAAACCCACGCACCTACGGTTAAATTTAATCTGTTTTATAAAAAATAATAAAAAAAAACTTCTTTATATTTAATGTTTTAACTATTGCTCTTGTAAACTTGGGGGGATGTTGCTGGGGGTATGCGAACACCTATGAGTGGTCTCGCTCATTCTTATTCATACATTGCTGTTCTTCATTGCAGGGGCATGTATATTCTGAGAGATCTGCTCTCAGACATGCCTCCTGCACTCATACACTCTGCGTGTCCGTTTAGGAGCTCAAACAGCGTACCTTCATTAATATGCATTGTGCGCTGACATCCTGATCATAAATGGCCACATCCATTCAGGACTAAGCTAGTCCTGCTCAGAAGAATAGTGAATCTGGGGGTCTTTCTTCTCGCCTTATATTGTCCTCACTTTTGTTTTCATTTTCTTCATCCATTTCCTCTAGACTACAATCCATCCTTAAATGCACAGTTTATTTTGCATTTATAACATTTTTGAATTCACACTTGTTTGCATCATGACTTGTTTCTCCACATATATAACATTTCATCTTATCACAGTTGCTTATTAAATGATCATCTTTTCCACAGAAAAAAAATATGCATTAGGTTGTCCCCATTAATGTACAACATTCTTGTTATCTCCTACATTTATCAAACAAGTTTTTTTTCTTTCCCCAGGATTCAGCAAGCTCTGCATTGCATGCAGGAATAGTGCAGGAGCTGCTGGAGGCAATATGGCCACCATGCGATCCAGGAATAAGCTCCCGGGATGTGCACGAGCGCTCCTGCACTATTCCTGCATGAACACAACTCCTGTTGCAAATTACCCCATTTGCAGGTAAAAACCATGCAAATGAGGTGAATTTGTGATCTAAGAAGCTGTCAGCTGGCCGTGCAGGACTAGTGTAGTCTGCAGAAATGTAATCTGTTAGTAAATGAGTACATTTCTGCAAACTATAAAACGGAGTCATGACAGCTCCGAATAAAAGGTGTATATAATGTGGAAAGCATGCTAATAGCCAAATATATTGCTATTGGTATGGAAAACAGTTGCAAAAATAAAAAAAATAATAACTTTTATTTTTTAGCCGATTTTGGCTGTTTAAGCATAGGGCAGTGTCACGCCAACGGGATAGGGCCAAAAAAAAAAAAAAAAACTTGAAATAAGCATTCTACCCAAAATCACAATTTTGCCATTATACTCAATGGCAGGCAGAAGACAACAATGGCCAGTGAATTGTGATTGCTAAGGGGGAAGGCTCAGTGTCAGACTTGTAACTAGGCATTAGCAGGCACCGCGCACTGTGTTTTAAAGGAAAAAAAGTAAACCAAGAAATAGCAGCTCTGTGCACATCTGAGCACTGTGTTCATGCGGTGCACCCCTGGGCTTAAAAAGGAAGGTAATGGGAGGGGAAAACTGCAGTAAGAAGATAATCAAGGAGAGCTAGCATAACTGACAGGTAAAATGTATCAGAATCAGACAATTACACAGGCAGCAGCTCAGCTCAGCACACCACTATAAACTATTTAAACACCATTCCCTCTGGTTTTTCCCACAAACTCTAAACCACTGGTGTACACAAGTGAGGAAATTTTACCAAACAAAAGCAACAAAATGACAGGGGCTGCAGCAGCTATCATAAATCAACATGTGGAAGAGGTTGAGGGTGGTGAGGATGAGAATGCTGATGACCAACCCACAGTGAGGAGAAGGAGAAGAATGTACAGACCTAGGGAAAACTACCAGGGGCTACATGAGCTGGAGACAGTGGAGTACTATAGGGTGGACAGGGACCTCCTAGAGCAAATTGTTGAGCTGTGCTGGCCACACCTCACACACAGAATGAACAGAAGGGAAACCATCCCAATGGGTCCCAAAGTATGTGTAGGTCTAAGAATACTAGCCACAGGTACCTTCCAAAGGCCAACTGGGGATATCATGGGGATCTCACAGGCATCAGCACTCAGGGTACTCCACCAGTTCCTGGATGCCATGTCAGCACATGATGGTGAGCACATATATTTCCACAACAGCTGTAAAGCGTTGACCAGCAATATGCGTCTCTTCCACCAAATAGCAGAATACCCTGAGGTAGTGGGTGGTATAGACAGCACGCACATATGCATAAAAGCACCACCCGGTGAGTGGAGTAGGGTCTACATCAACTGCAAGGGCTTCCCCTCCATCAACTGCCAGGTCGTGTGCGATACACAGGGCATTATAATGAATGTGTGTGCTGACTGCCCTGGAAGCTATCACAGCTACCACATCTGGCATATGACGCAGCTATACCAGAGATTTGCCAATGGGACATCCCTTATGGCCACCTAGTGGAGGATGCTGGTTAGGCACTGGAGCTGTGGCTGATGACACCCATCAGAAATGCACACACACCTGAAGAAGAACTCCATAATGAGGCACAGGCACAGACCAGAATCATAATACAGCGTGTGTTTGAGGAGCTTAAGTCATGTTTCCAGTGCCTGGACACATCCGGTGGAGCCTTGCAGTGCTCACCAGCTACATGTACCCAAATTGTCATTGTATGTGCCATGCTACACAATATGATTTGGTGGAAACAGATGCAGCAGGAACAGCATGGGGCAGGGCCACACAGCCCCCCACCATTACCAAGGCCTGCACAGGCACAGAGTTACCCAGAGAAGGAACAACCTGAGCCTGCTCATCTAGGCAGAAGGAGGTGTGCCCAATATGCCCAGGCCATGGCAAAGAGGCAATGCATAGTACATACACTGACACGGTAGGAACCCAGGGGATGACACCTCTCTTTGACTCGCACATATAGTAAAAGGGATGCCAACCATGACACTACCTGTGCTTAACCATGTATAGGGGGTGTAATATGTGCATCCGACATAGTCAGCCCTCCAGCACCATCCTCAGTACTGGCACAGCCACAACGTAAGTCACTCTCCCCATCAATTGCCAAATGAAGTAGTATGTTTTGTTACGTGTATCTATGATATGTATGTGAGCATGCAAGGGAATCAGGTGGATGAATGGGATGCCAGCAGATAGTAGACACCTATAGTGGCAGCATGAGATCTGTAACAAATACTGGTGTCATCATAGTAGCCAGTACTAGACAAGGTGACATAACTCACTGCAGAAAATGTGGTGGGCCAGATGTGTGACCAAAGGACACACACATGCCAGTCAGGGAGGCTCACATACCCAACAACAGTCTCAGCCAGCAGGAAAGGCATAGACAAACGCATACAAAGGCTGTGCTAAGGCATCTGATTGATGGCTATGGAGAACAGCCTCCTCCATCATACCTATAGAGACAGACTACAACAGGTCAGGCAGTGGGATGTTAGTTCTGAAGGGTAAGAATTCAGAAACTGAAATGTAGGTCAATCAAACCTAAGACCTGTAGTAAACTGATATGCCTCTAGTTAGCATGATAGGTCAGAATGCAGAATGAAAGTGAGTACCTGAAATACCAGTTACAGTCATAGCAAATTTATACAAGTGTCAGGTGTGCCCCCCCCAATCCTATGTAGAAATGTAGTAACATGTATGTGTAGGTATAATAACAGTGGAGCACAGATTACCTGAGCTGGCTGAGGTAGCAGGATAGATTGCAGCATGTGTACAATATGTAGGGCTGTGTGTATTAGGTTGGTACATATTGTATATTGTGTGAGAGTGGTCAGTATGTATGCATGGTGAGATTTTCCCTGGTGGCCATTGCCCAGTACTGCCGATGACAGGGTCGCGTTCTCACAACTGCAGTGCCAAAAACAACGCTTCCCAGCAAAGCACATTTCAGCAGTAAGCCATAGTAAATGTTTGGAAGTAATATGTGTCATCATCTGAAAGATGGACATGGCATGAATATGGGCCCAGACATATAAGCAGTACACAAGGGGGAGTACCCTGGACAGACAGTGTATAATATGTAACTGTCAGATGGACACATCCTTGGAATTGTACATACAGGTTAGCAGCACATTAGTTGGGCTTGTAGTAGGGAATACCGATATTGCCTGGCCAAACACTGGCAGACCACAAAGGTCACAGGCATGAAGTATTGTGAAACAGCTGATGTCCCTGCACAAGTCAGCATAAGTGGAATGCCCCATGCATATCTGTGAGTCAGATGCAAGTAGTGTCCACAGCAAGCAGGCAACCAGCTCACCCCACCATAACTCACAGATACCTCTCCAGTTTTATTCTTGCTGTTGGGAATGAGTACAATATGACCCGCACCTGTGTATGGCAATAGTTAAAGAATGCAGCATGCAGAACAGGTGTCCCATGCAGGTGTGGCCCTAGCTGTAAGCAGCACCCTACCAGCATCCACACCATTGGATCAAAAATGACAGAAATTATTGGCATTAACATCTTGCATACCTACCCTGTCACCCCAGGTGAATATAGTGTATTGCAGTTTGGGACTGTAGGAGTGACACAATGCAACAGCCTGCTACAGCTGATCTGCATCACTACAAAATGGCCTACAGGCCTCTGCCAAAGGCCTGTGTCTCACCTGTACTGCCAATGTATGTTGTGTCATGGACCACCAAATAACAACATAACACAGTCCGCAGAACCCAAATGCAAGGCCATTTGGACAAATCCCAGTAACATGTCCACCATGTCCTATTGCATGAACTGTGGACCAACACCAAATTACTGCTGGGATGAGGTGATATCTATAGGGAACTTATCAGATAATGTTTGCATAATGTTTGGAAGAGGATAGAGGGGTGGTAGGAGCATGGGTGGCATGGAGTGTGTGAATTCCAAAACTCAGCCATGTGCACATACTATCCCTGCCTGCAAAGACAGGAATGGATGGCTGCAAACCTGCTTGTAAACCACAATGTGAGTGGGTAATGTCCATAATTATGACTCCTGCCTCCGGGTATCCTGTGTGAATCTGTACAGATGTGAGGTATGGCCACAGCAGGATATGGTCATTCTGTCATGTCGATTGATGTACTAGAATGGGATCCTCAGCCACCACTGTACCAAGGTGCTGAACCATTTACACAGACCCAGCAGCAAGTGTCTGCAGCTCCCCCTCCAGAATGGCATGATTGTGCAAGAATATGTAGGCTGCAGACCACAATACTGGACACAGCTGCATTCACCCTGTGTTCTCCAGGACTTGACTGCGAGCAAATATGTATACCTCCCAGTACTTGATGACATAAAACAACACAGTCTAAAACAGTACATATGTCTGAATATCTCTGCTAACACCAATACCATGTAGCAGATGCAGCACAGATGCAATTACCTACAGTAACCCAATATCCTTTGCCCATTTTGACCCCCATATTGTCAACCAATCTACAGATATCCCGCAGAAACAGGTTGCTAGCTGTAGGTGTAAAACACAAAAGCCTGCCCTGGAGTGCAATCTACCTGGAATGGATTCACACATTCTATACAGAAGGTCATACTGGGCATGCTCCCACACTTAGAGAAATGAAGGCCATGTCTGACAAGAAAAGACCGAAAGGTCATACTGGGCATGCTCACACACATAATGAAGCCCATGTCTGGCAATAACAGTGGACTATACATATCTGACAGTCACAGATGTTAGTGCACACACTCCTCAGTACACACCAGTCATGCTTTGCACCCACACTGGATATGAATACACACATATATCCAAGGCCAACACACTATAATAGGCCAAAATTACACATACATAGATGTGTGGAAGAGAGTGACAGACAGAGACAAAGAGCCCCCCATCATGATGACTGTCCCACCCAGCTCACATCCAATTGGCTAAAACCACATGATGTGCAAATGTCAATCACCGTAGACATTTGCCTCTGGTATCTCTCAGCACTATAATGTCTGTGGTGCTTGTGCTAACTGTGTAACATGACTATACATGTCAGTAGTCATCTAGCAGTTGTATACACGTACCTGTCGAATATATACCTGTGTGTGCTTGAGTGTTGTGTGTCTGCCTCTAGATGAATGGGTTATGGCCCATGCACACACACTGCACTCCCCATTGCCCTACTGTGGTAAGCCTGCTGATGTCATTCACTTTGAAATATACCTTTGGGGATGAAATAGCCCAGTAATCTCTCTGGTGTGTCCTATAACTGTGCAATGCTGTAGTGTGATGTTCTCATTTGGTAGGAGTTTTAATACCAGACATGACAAGTGTGAGTGTGTGTTTGTCTGTGTAGGGGTCAATTCCTTTTGAGGCCATTCACACTCACTACAATTTCAAATGCCCTACTTTGGCAGGGCTGCTGATGTCATTCACTTTGAAATACACCTTTGGGGAAAGAGTAGCCCAGTAAGCTCCATGGTGCATGCTCTAACTGTGTAATGCTGTATTGTGAGGTAGGAGTTCAATTCCCAGAGATGACAATTGTGAAACTCTGTGTGTTTGGTTGTGTGTGTGTAGGTATCAATGTTTTTATGGCCATTCACAGTAACTAGGAACACATAAAAATGGAGAACATCAATAACTGTGCAGTAACAGAGACCTGATCCAAGGCTCCAGAAAGACCTCTGCAATACCAGGTACAGCTCTCACCACACCTGTTGGCCACCAAATCAGGACCAAAACAATAAAGGTGGAGGAGTGTCCATATTCACCAAGGATACTCACACCAACATGCTACTTGCCCAACAGAATGTGTCTGAAATACCCCCGGTGCAACTAACAGCAGGTCAGACTACAATCCAAATTGTATAGCTTGCTACAGATCCCCCACCATGCCCCATGATTCCCACTACAGCTTTTGAAACATACTGTGAAATATTATGATACAAGAAAACACCCTAATACTAGGTGACTCACACTACCCTGCCAGTAATTGGGAAAAATACTTGTGGACCAACACGAATGCCCAATGGTACTTGGAAGTCAT
This sequence comes from Protopterus annectens, assembly GCF_019279795.1. NCBI lineage: Eukaryota > Metazoa > Chordata > Ceratodontiformes > Protopteridae > Protopterus > Protopterus annectens. The sequence continues at coordinate 162,938,972 of NC_056736.1, forward strand.
AATTCCCAATGCCCTGGATCAAGTAACCCATAGTCCCATCAGGGGCTCAAATATCCTCGACCTGGACATTACCAACATGGGAAATCAATGCTCTACACCTATGGTCACCCCATTGGTGGTCAGGTCTGCCCATGAGCTAATCACCCTTAACATCATCTTCCCTCTCCCACACCCCAGTAAGGAAACATCCGTAACACACATCACCAAAGCCAACGTCATGCTACACATGTCAGACGTGACTAACGTCATGATACCCATGCAGATGGGAACTGAAAGGACGACTGCTGAATCCTACATGAAGGCACTGTATGATCACATATACTCTTGCATGAATCATGCCATCCAACATAGAACCAAGATGCTCCTCACCAAGAAAAGAAAGACAAAGTGATGGCCCCCTGCCATAAACATACTGTACAACAAAAGGAGGACATTGTTGCAGAAACTGGGGAATTTTCAGGATGCAAAATACTCCCTTACCAGCCACAGTAAGAAGCAGAGATCCCTCATAACATCCACCAAAGCTAGTTACAAATATAATATAGCCAAATATGTCAAAGACAACTGCAAGCTGTTCCAAAGATATGTGAGGAATCTAAATGGCAATGCTCAGATCTGCTCTGGGCTACAACAGGATGGTATTAAATATACTGCTCCCAAGGATATTGTCAATATCCTTGCAGATTGATTCAGTGCCAATTGCACCCCCCTCCCACCCCCAAAGGGCACATATCAACATGGAAAGATTGCCAGGTTCCGGTAATAATGGCCACATAGGTAAAAACCACACTCTCCAGAGCTATGACAACAGCAGTCATGGGACCAGTCAACATCCCGGGCTGTGTACTATATGAGCTACAAAATGAACTGGCACGTCACCTACGTGCCATGTCTAACCATAGTCACACCTCAGGCTTCGTGCCCACTGTGTGGCGCACAGCTACAGTTGTCCCAGCCCACAAGGGGGGATCCACCTTGGATCCTGGGAATTACAGCCCCAGCAGTATGATATGCCTAATCTGCAAGGCCATGGAATGTATTATCATGGAAATTAAAACAAAGACATTGGCAACCTGAAAACACTGGACCCCAACCAGGTTGGGTTTGTGAAGGGCCGATCATGTCACCTAAACCTGATTGACAGCTATGACTCCATCTCCAGAGCTGTGGATGCAAGTAAGGTCGTTCACACAGCCTATCTGGACCTTGCCAAGGCCTTCAACACCATCCCCCTGTTTGGAACCATATATATATGTATCAAGCTGGCCATTAATCCCTATGTCACCCGATGGGCTGCTAACTGCTGTACTGACAGAATCCACACTGTAAATGTACATGACACCAACCCTGGCCCCAGACAAGTGACAGTTGGAGTACCTTAGGGTTTAGTCCTGGCACTGCCCTTGTTTGGCATCTACTGCTCTGAAGTACAGTCCAACAGTAAGGAACTCTGGCAAACAAAGGTTGTAGATGACTGCACATTGGGAGCCGGTATTGAATCCCCACATGATGTGGATATTCTACAGAAGGGCCTTACAGGAAGACATGCTTGGTGCCTGAGCCATGGCCTCAAGATCAATGCCAAGAAATGTATAGTTATCTCCTTTGGGAAGGGACATGTACCTGTGAAGTACCACATAGGTGGCAGTACACTAAACACCAAAAGTGTGATAACAGACTTAGGGACACAGGTGGACAGTGGTCTCACCTTTGATATCCACTTTGCCACAATAGTCAGGAAATCCACCTATGTGGCACACCTCATCACTTATGGCTTTACATTTAGGAAAAGGAGCCAATTGTCACACTGTAGCCATCTCTCAGTAGACCTAGTGCAGACTACAATGGTCCATTTTGTATGTACCTCACAAGACATCTGCAACAACTAGAAAGGCTGCAGACTTACCTCAATAAATGAATCATAGGCCTAAACCAGATGCCCTATTCTGACTGTCTGAAAATCATCCAGCTATACTCTTTCACATATTGTGTTTTATTTATTTTATTTTATATTTGTTGACCGGGCTAGTCTAGCTGGATACATGTCCATTTTCAGTAGAGGCCCGGGGAGAAAAGCTCCTAACATGAGTAAATTATAACATTCAAACATTCAAAAAATGACTAGTTTCAATTACATAGCAAGACATACTAAGAAATGTTATTAATTTGTGAACAATGTATGGTTTCATTAGAGTAGGTGTAAGAAAGAATCAAGTATTAGTTCTTTCTTAGGTGTCATGTACAATCAGACAAGAGGTTACAGTATATGAACATTAGCATTCCCATGAAAAATAAATCATTAAGTCAGCAAAAAGAAGAGATTGGGAAGGAAAAGATGCAGGTAAAAAAGAGTGGGTTGGTCATATTTATTCATGAGTTGTAGGGGGGTAATTGTTCTGGAAGCAGGAGAGGAAAGGGGGAGGAGAAGAAAGAAAAGTATGATTCAATCAGGCTTTGAGCAGGGGCAAAGCCAATGTATTTTTAGGTGATCTCTGAGGTGTTTCTTAAAGATTGGTTTAGATGAGAGAGAAGTGAGTGTACTAGGAAGTTTGTTCCAGATTCTACCCACAACATTGGAAAAGAGTGACTCTCCCGCTTTGTTATGAGATAAACTGTTGGCAATAAGTAATTTATTAGCTGAGCGTAGTGTTGTAAGATTTTTATATGGGGAGATTAAATTAGAGAGGATAGGAGTATTAGTTTTCAGAGGCAATCTCTGCTTAAACGACCATGCCATGTCAAATCCACAGCTGTTGAACATGCTACATTTAAAGAATTCCAAACCCTCACAGCCACATGCTTCAGGGATCCAAATCTTGTCATCACAATGAACAATACATGCTGGAGGGATGTGTTTCTGACCCAGAGACTCCCCAGACTCTGAAATAGACTGCCAATACATGTCAAGCAGAGTGCCTCTTTGGCCCTCTTCAAAAGGAACCTGGACAATTGGATGGGAGATAAGAAATTGAACCCAGGGATAATGTCAGCTGCTCTGCTAAACAGGGGTCCAGGGAAGTAAATATTGTGGGAAGACATAGCCAGGGAATTGTTATGTCTAGACATGTATAAGCCCTAGGGCCAATGGCCTAGTACCAACCTATGAACCTATGAGCCCATGAACTACATTTTCCATTGCCCAACCTTGGCAAGGTTGCTGATGTCATTCACTTTGAAATACACAGTTGGGGAAAAACTAGCCCAGTAATCTCTGTGGTGCATGCTATGACTGTGTAATTCTGTAGTGTGATGTACTAGTTAGGTCAGACATGGCAAGTGTAAAGGTTTGTGTGTTTGTCTGTGTAGGGATCAATGCTTTTGAGGCCATTCATAGTCACTGCAAAGTCCATCCCCTACTTTGGCAAGCCTGCTGATGTCACTCACTTTGAAATACACCTTTGGGAAAGGAGGAGGCCAATAATCTCTGGTGCACGCTATAAATGTGTAATGCTATAGTGTGATGTACTAATTAGGTAGGAGTTCTAATCTGAGACCTGGTGTGTGTGTTTGCATACGTATCCTGTGTAGAGGCAGCTGTGAGTGTGTAACAACAGGACTCACTGTGAAGCAGATTTTGCAAATTTCTTATATGGTGGGCCTATTATATGTCACAATGTCCACCTTACAAGGATAACAGATGTCAAACAGCAGAGAGGATGGGGTAGACAATCCATACCCCTACATGTGACATCACAGCTTGGTGAACAATATAGGCAAACCTTGTATTACCCAGAGAACACTCTCCACCCATGTCTCATACAAAAACACACTTGGCTAGGCAACAACCACTATATTGGTAGTTCCCTGCATATTGCCCACAGATAGAAACCATGGTGTGATTTCAGTGGATTACAGAGGGCATGGCACTCTGTCCAATCCCTACAATAGGCAAATCATTGCATACAGTGTTCCTTCTCTATGTTCCCAACTGGACACCTGCAACAACTGTAGAGTCAGCAAATGTAACCCACAAAGGACATACCATGCCTTATACACATGCCACATATAGACAGATGCCACTGACTCCAGAGAATAGCTGTATCATGCTGTCAATGTAGGTGCAGGATCATCCTGGTGTCCATTGCCAGTTCTCACCACATGAGGCCAGGAATGGCACATCTGATGATAAATATCTGTCTACACAATATGCC
>NC_056736.1:162948122-162970622 GCF_019279795.1 Protopterus annectens
AGCGTGAATGTGCAACAGTTACTGACATTAGGGTTAAGGTGCAGGGTAAGGTAAGTGCATATGTATGAAAGTGTTTACTGTTTTTTATTTTGTATTAGATGTATGGTTGAGTTACATGTGTATGTATTTTCAGCTGTTTACATTTTGTTTTGGGGGGGGGGATTAGGGTTAAGGTAAGTGTGTATGTGTTTGGAACTGTTTGTGTAAAAGTGCGAGAGTTACTGACCTTAGGATTAAGGTGCGGGTTAAGGTAAGTGCATACGTTTTAAAATGTTTACTGTTTTCTTTTCAGTAGATGTATGATTGGGTTACGTGCATATGTGTATTTAGTTGTCTACTGGTTTTGGGGGGGGGTACAATTAGGGTTAAGGTATGTGTGTATGTGTTTGGAAGTGTTCATTTTTTTTTTATGGGTTGGAACAGCGATTTCATTCCCTAGGAAAGAAATCGCTGTTCTGTGGTTTTGACATTTTCAGCTTTCGCTGAAAATGTGTCGATGAAACATAGCTCACTGTTTTCAGTGTTCAATGTTTCAACATAGACCCTACTCCTGACCCTGCCAACTGTGATAATGTGTGTAAGTCACTGAGAGAGTGTGGCTGTGTCAACCTACCTCTTCCATCATTTATCACTGTTGCAGATGTCACTCACGATTGAATATACCTTTGGACAAATCCCTAGCATGTAAGCTCTGTGGCATATGCCATACCTGCATAGATATGTGATAGCAATACATAGTAAGTCAGGGGTTTGAAGCCCCATACTGGCAAGTGTATGACGCGAACATGCTTAGATTTTACTCTCCCACCCCCCTCCCTGTCTTACTTTGTATCTTTCTCTCTCTCTCTCTCACTCCCTCTCTGCTGGACATGGAGAACTACACCTGCTTTGCTTAGGCAGCAGCTTGTATTTTGTAAGTGATGCTCATGATCAGCTTATGGCCTCTGCATGAATTGCAGTCCCGCACTAGCTGATTGCATGTGGAACAGCGGTAGTAACATTCCCATAGCCAATTGCATGGAACCATACTCCTATAACTAGGAACATTGTTGGCCCTTTTCATTCATTGTGAGCAGGACTTCATGTCGGTGTTTGGCAGGCAGCATCACAGATGGTAACACACACTGTGAAGACAGGCCAGCAAACAGGAGGGGGATGCTCCAGACATGACTAAAGAATGTAAGTGTTGCTCTTCTGCATTTGGAGTGATGTTGGTTTAACGGGGTTTGTGTGGATATGGCTGGTCTGCAAGATTCAATACCTGTCATGACAGTGTTATGTGTTTGAGGAAACTCCCACTTGTAGGGTTATCCACAGAATGGCAAGTATTTGGGGTCTTATGTTTCTTGTGTTACTCACAGATCACCTATCTTAGAATTGTGTGTGCCATGCTACACAATATGATCTGTTGGAAACAGCTGCAGCAGGAAGAGCACGGGGCAGGGCTACACAGCCCACCACCATTACCAAGGCCTGCACAGGCACAGAGTTACTCTGAGAAGGAACAACCTGTGCCTGCCCATCTAGGCAGAAGGAGGTGTGCCCAATATGCCCAGGCCATGGCAAAGAGGCAATGCATAGCACATACACTGACACGGTAGGAACCCAGGGGATGACACCTCTCTTTGACTCGCACATATAGTAAAAGGGATGCCAACCATGACACTACCTGTGCTTAACCATGTATAGGGGGTGTAATATGTGCATCTGACATAGTCAGCCCTCCAGCACCATCCTCAATACTGGCACAGCCACAACGTAAGTCACTCTCCCTATAAATTGCCAAATGAAGTAGTATGTTTTGTTACGTGTATCTATCGTATGTATGTGAGCATGCAAGGGAATCAGGTGGATGAATGGGATGCCAGCAGATAGTAGACACCTATAGTGGCAGCATGAGATCTGTAACAAATACTGGTGTCATCACAGTAGCCAGTACTAGACAAGGTGACATAACTCACTGCAGAAGCTGTGGTGGGCCAGATGTGTGTCCAAAGGACACACACATGCCAGTCAGGGAGGCTTACATACCCAACAACAGTCTCAGCCAGCAGGACAGGCATAGACAAATGCAAACAAAGGCTGTGCTAAGGCATCTGATTGATGGCTATGGAGAACAGCCCTCCCTCCATACCTACAGCGACAGACTACAACAGGTCAGGCAGTGGGATGTTAGTTCTGAAGGGTAAGAATTCAGAAACTGAAATGTAGGTCAATCAAACCTAAGACCTGTAGTAAACTGATATGCCTCTAGTTAGCATGATAGGTCAGAATGCAGAATGAAAGTGAAATGCCAGTACAGTCATAGCAAATTTATACAAGTGTCAGGTGTGCCCCCCCCCCAATCCTATGTAGAAATATAGTAACATGTATGTGTAGGTATAATAACAGTGGAGCACAGATTACCTGAGCTGGCCGAGGTAGCAGGATAGATTGCAGCATGTGTACAATATGTAGGTCTGTGAGTGTTAGGTTGGTGCATATTGTATATTGTGTGAGAGTGGTCAGTATGTATGCATGGTGAGGTTTGCCCTGGTGGCCATTGCCCAGTACTGCCGATGACAGGGCCACGTTCTCACAACTGCAGTGCCAAAAACAATGCTTCCCAGCAAAGCACATTTCAGCAGTAAGCCATAGTAAATGTTTGGAAGTAATATGTGTCATCATCTGAAAGATGGACATGGCATGAATATGGGCCCAGACATATAAGCAGTACTCAGGGGGAAGTACCCCGGACAGACAGTGTATAATATGTAACTGTCAGATGGACACATCCTTGGAATTGTACATACAGGTTAGCAGCACATTAGTTGGGCTTGTAGTAGGGAATACCGATATTGTCTGGCCAAACACTGGCAGACCACAAAGGTCACAGGCATGAAGTATTGTGAAACAGCTGATGTCCCTGCACAAGTCAGCATAAGTGGAATGCCCCATGCATATCTGTGAGTCAGATGCAAGTAGTGTCCACAGCAAGCAGGCACCCAGCTCACCCCACCATAATTCACAGATACCTCTCCAGTTTTATTCTTGCTGTTGGGAATGAGTAAAATATGACCCCCACCTGTGTATGGCAATAGCTAAAGAATGCAGCATGCAGAACAGGTGTCCCATGCAGGTGTGGCCCTAGCTGTAAGCAGCACCCTACCAGCATCCACACCATTGGATCAATAATGACAGAAATTATTGGCATTAACACCTTGCATACCTACCCTGTCACCCCAGGGGAATATAGTGTATTGCAGTTTGGGACTGTAGGAGTGACACAATGCTACAGCCTAATACAGCTGATCTGCATCACTACAAAATGGCCTACAGTCCTCTGCCAAAGGCCTGTGTCTCACCCGTACTGCCAATGTATGTTATGTCATGGACCACCAAATAACAACATAACACAGTCCGCAGAACCCAAATGCAAGGCCATTTGGACAAATCTCAGTAACATGTCCACCATGTCCTATTGCATGAACTGTGGACAAACACCAAATTACTGCTGGGATGAGGTGATAACTATAGCAAACTTATCAGATAATGTTTGCATAATGTTTGGAAGAGGATAGAGGGGTGGTAGGAGCATGGGTGGCATGGAGTGTGTGAATTCCAAAACTCAGCCATGTGCACATACTATCCCTGCCTGCAAAGACAGGAATGGATGGCTGCAAACCTGCTTGTAAACCACAATGTGAGTGGGTAATGTCCAGAATTATGACTCCTGCCTCTGGGTATCCTGTGTGAATCTGTACAGATGTGAGGTATGGCCACAGCAGGATATGGTCATTCTGTCATGTCGATGGATGTACAAGAATGGGATCCTCAGCCACCACTGTACCAAGGTGCTGAACCATTTACACAGACCCAGCAGCAAGTGTCTGCAGCTCCCCCTCCAGAATGGCATGATTGTGCAAGAATATGTAGGCTGCAGACCACAATACTGGACACAGCTGCATTCACCCTGTGTTCTCCAGGACTTGACTGCGAGCAAATATGTATACCTCCCAGTACTTGATGACATAAAACAACACAGTCTAAAACAGTACATATGTCTGAATATCTCTGCTAACACCAAGACCATGTAGCAGATGCAGCACAGACGCAATTACCTACAGTAACCCAATATCCTTTGCCCATTTTGACCCCCACATTGTCAACTGATCTACAGATATCCCACAGAAACAGGTTGCTAGCTGTAGGTGTAAAACACAAAAGCCTGCCCTGGAGTACAAGCTACCTGGAATGGATTCACACATTCTATACAGAAGGTCATACTGGGCATGCTCCCACACTTAGAGAAATGAAGGCCATGTCTGACAAGAAAATACTGAAAGGTCATACTGGGCATGCTCACACACAAAATGAAGCCCATGTCTGGCAATAACAGTGGACTATACATATCTGACAGTCACAGATATTAGTGCACACACTCCTCAGTACACACCAGTCATGCTTTGCACCCACACTGGATATGAATACACACATATATCCAAGGCAAACACACTATAATAGACCAAAATTACACATACATAGATGTGTGGAAGAGAGTGACAGACAGAGACAAAGAGCCCCCCATCATGAGGACTGTCCCACCCAGCTCACATCCAATTGGCTAAAACCACATGATGTGCAAATGTCAATCACCATAGACATTTGCCTCTGGTATCTCTCAGCACTATAATGTCTGTGGTGCTTGTGCTAACTGTGTAACATGACTACACAAGTCAGTAGTCATCTAGCAGTTGTATACACGTACCTGTCGAATATATACCTGTGTGTGCTTGAGTGTTGTGTGTCTGCCTTTAGATGAATGGGTTATGGCCCATGCACACACACTGCACTCCCCATTGCCCTACTATGGTAAGCCTGCTGATGTCATTCACTTTGAAATATACCTTTGGGGAAGAAATAGCCCAGTAATCTCTCTGGTGTGTCCTATAACTGTGCAATGCTCTAGTGTGATGTTCTAGTTTGGTAGGAGTTTTAATCCCAGACATGACAAGTGTGAGTGTGTGTTTGTCTGTGTAGGGGTCAATTCCTTTTGAGGCCATTCACACTCATTACAATTTCAAATGCCCTACTTTGGCAGGGCTGCTGATGTCATTCACTTTGAAATACACCTTTGGGGAAAGAGTAGCCCAGTAAGCTCCACGGTGCATGCTCTAACTGTGTAATGCTGTATTGTTTGGTAGGAGTTCAATTCCCAGAGATGACAATTGTGAAACTCTGTGTGTTTGGTTGTGTGTGTGTAGGTATCAATGTTTTTATGGCCATTCACAGTAACTAGGAACACCTAAAAATGGAGAACATCAATAACTGTGCAGTAACAGAGACCTGATCCAAGGCTCCAGAAAGCGCCTCTGCAATACCAGGTACAGCTCTCACCACACCTGTTGGCCACCAAATCAGGACCAAAACAATAAAGGTGGAGGAGTGTCCATATTCACCAAAGATACTCACACCAACATGCTACTTGCCCAACAGAATGTGTCTGAAATACCCCCGGTGCAACTAACAGCAGGTCAGACTACAATCCAAATTGTATAGCTTGCTACAGATCCCCCACCATGCCCCATGATTCCCACTACAGCTTTTGAAACATACTGTGAAATATTATGATACAAGAAAACACCCTAATACTGGGTGACTTACACTACCCTGCCAGTAATTGGGAAAAATACTTGTGGACCAAAACAAATGCCCAGTGGTACTTGGAAGTCATAATTCCCAATGCCCTGGATCAAGTAACCCATAGTCCCATCAGGGGCTCAAATATCCTAGACCTGGACATTACCAACATGGGAAATCAATGCTCTACACCTATGGTCACCCCATTGGTGGTCAAGTCTGCCCATGAGCTAATCACCCTTAACATCATCTTCCCTCTCCCACACCCCAGTAAGGAAACATCCGTAACACACATCACCAAAGCCAACATCATGCTACACATGTCAGACGTAACTAACGTCATGACACTCATGCAGATGGGAACTGAAAGGACGACTGCTGAATCCTACATGAAGGCACTGTATGATCACATACACTCATGCATGAATCATGCCATCCAACATAGAATCAAGATGCTCCTCACCAAGAAAAGAAAGACAAAATGATGGCCCCCTGCCATAAACAAACTGTACAACAATAGGACATTGTTGCAGAAACTGGGGAATTTTCAGGATGCAAAATACTCCCTTACCAGCCACAGTAAGAAGCAGAGATCCCTCATAACATCCACCAAAGCTAGTTACAAATATAATATTGCCAAAGATGTCAAAGACAACTGCAAGCTGTTCCAAAGATATGTGAGGAATCTAAATGGCAATGCTCAGATCTGCTCTGAGCTACAACAGGATGATATTAAATATACTGCTCCCAAGGATATTGCCAATATCCTGGCAGATTGATTCAGTGGCAATTGCACTCCCCTCCCACCCCCAAAGGGCACATATCATCATGGAAAGATTGCCAGGTTCCGGTAATAATGGCCACATAGGTAAAAACCACACTCTCCAGAGCTATGACAACAGCAGTCATGGGACCAGTAAACATCCCGGGCTGTGTACTACATGAGCTACAAAATGAACTGGCACGTCACCTACGTACAATGTCTAACCATAGCCACACCTCAGGCTTCATGCCCACTGTGTGGAACACAGCTACAGTTGTCCCAGCCCACAAGGGGGGATCCACCTTGGATCCTGGGAATTACAGCCCCAGCAGTATGATATGCCTAATCTGCAAGGCCATGGAATGTATTATCATGGAAATTAAAACAAAGACATTGGCAACCTGAAAATACTGGACCCCAACCAGGTTGGGTTTGTGAAGGGCCGATCATGTCACCTCAACCTGAATGACAGCTGTGACTCCATCTCCAGAGCTATGGATGCAAGTAAGGTCGTTCACACAGCCTATCTGGACCTTGCCAAGGCCTTCAACATCATCCCCCAGTCTGGAACCATAGATATATGTATCGAGCTGGCCATTAATCCCTATGTCACCCGATGGGATGCTAACTGCTGTACTGACAGAACCCACACTGTAAATGTACGTGACACCAACCCTGGTCCCAGACAAGTGACAGTTGGAGTACCTTAGGGTTTAGTCCTGGCACTGCCCTTGTTTGGCATCGACTGCTCTGAAGTACAGTCCAACAGTAAGGGACTCTGGCAAACAAAAGTTGTAGATGACTACACATTGGGAGCCGGTATTGAATCCCCACATGATGTGGATATTCTACAGAAGGGCCTTACAGGAAGACATGCTTGGTGCCTGAGCCATGGCCTCAAGATCAATGCCAAGAAATGTATAGTTATCCCCTTTGGGAAGGGACATGTACCTGTGAAGTACCACATAGGTGGCAGTACACTAAACACCAAAAGTGTGATAACAGACTTAGGGACACAGGTGGACAGTGGTCTCACCTTTGATATCCACATTGCCACAACAGTCAGGAAATCCACCTATGTGGCACACCTCACCACTTATGGCTTTACATTTAGGAAAAGGAGCCAATTGTCGCACTGTAGTCATCTCTCAGTAGACCTAGTGCAGACTATAATGGCCCATTTTGTATGTACCTCACAAGACATCTGCAACAACTAGAAAGGCTGCAGACTTACCTCACTAAATGAATCATAGGCCTAAACCAGATGCCCTATTCTGACCGTCTGAAAATCATCCAGCTATACTCTGTCACATATTGTGTTTTCAGAGGCAATCTCTGCTTAAACAACCATGCTATGTCAAACCCACAGCTGTTGGACATGCTACATTTAAAGAATTCCAAACCCTCACAGCCACATGCTTCAGGGATCCAAATCTTGTCATCACAATGAACAATACATGCTGGAGGGATGTGTTTCTGACCCAGAGACTCCCCAGACTCTGAAATAGACTGCCAATACATGTCAAGCAGAGTGCCTCTTTGGCCCTCTTCAAAAGGAACCTGGACAATTGGATGGGAGATAGGAAATTGAACCCAGGGATCATGTCAGCTGCTCTGCTAAACAGGGGTCCAGGGAAGTAAATATTGTGGGAAGACATAGCCAGGGAATTGTTATGTCTAGACATGTATAAGCCCTAGGGCCAATGGCCTAGTACCAACCTATGAACCTATGAGCCCATGAACTACATGTTCCATTGCTTGCCCAACCTTGGCAAGGTTGCTGATGTCATTCACTTTGAAATACACAGTTGGGGAAAAACTAGCCCAGTAATCTCTGTGGTGCATGCTATGACTGTGTAATTCTGTAGTGTGATGTACTAGTTAGGTCAGAGTTCTAATCCCAGACATGGCAAGTGTAAAGGTTTGTGTGTTTGTCTGTGTAGGGATCAATGCTTTTGAGGCCATTCATAGTCACTGCAAAGTCCATCCCCTACTTTGGCAAGCCTGCTGATGTCACTCACTTTGAAATACACCTTTGGGGAAGGAGGAGGCCAATAATCTCTGGTGCACGCTATAACTGCGTAATGCTATAGTGTGATGTACTAATTAGGTAGGAGTTCTAATCTGAGACCTCGTGTGTGTGTTTGAATACGTATCCCATGTAGAAGCAGCTGTGAGTGTGTAACAAAAGGCCTCATTGTGAAGCAGACTTTGCAAATTTCTTAAATGGTGGGCCTATTATATGTCACAATGCCCACCTTACAAAGATAACAGATGTCAAACAGCAGAGAGGGTGGGGTAGACAATCCATACCCCTACATGTGACATCACAGTTTGACGAACAATATAGGCAAACCTTGTATTACCCAGAGAACACTCTCCACCCATGTCTCATACAAAAACACACTTGGCTAGGCAACAACCACTATATTGGTAGTTCCCAGCATATTGCCCACAGATAGAAACCATGGTGTGATTTCAGTGGATTACAGAGGGCATGGCACCCTGTCCAATCCCTACAATAGGCAAATCATTGCATACAGTTCTCCTTCACTATGTTCCCCACTGGACGCCTGCAACAACTGTAGAGTAGACAAATGTAACCCACAAAGGACATACCATGCCTTATACACATGCCACATATAGACAAATGCCACTGACTCCAGGGTATAGCTGTATCATGCTGTTAATGTAGGTGCAGGGTCATCCTGGTGTCCATTGCCAGTTCTCACCACATGAGGCCAGGAATGGCACATCTGATGATAAATATATGTCTACAAAATATGCCCCAGACACCCCAGGTGCACTCACACATGTCACAGAACATGGATGTGGGATGTGTGCACATCCCAGACACCATCCATGTTATGAAATATAGAACACATACATGGCAAGCATTGCACAGCACTGGCCACCCACAATAGTAACCCAGATGACTGGATGGTGAATACAATACCCACCTGTGTGGGCCAATCCAGACACTACACCCCTGAGCCACACTGTAGACCATTGTCATGTGGCCTAATGCCAAGGTATACCCTTTACCTAGCCTTGTACAACCTTCTGGCACAGTTGACTACTACGTACCTGTGAAGCAATGCACCCATGCATGTCAGTACTGGCACACCTGTGTCTGTGTGTGCATAATTTGGATGTCATTCATACTCACTACACCTCCCATTGGCCTACTGAAGCATGCCTTCTGATGTCGGACACCTTGTGGGGTAGAGTCCATATATATGTGGGCTTCAGCTGCACAAAACATGTGTGCCCTTCTGCAGTCCAGAGGTAAGTGTATGTAACAGTGTTATATGCCCCTCTAAGTCAGTCTATGGAGGAAGGGAATGCACCATATATAACCTAGGCTGTTACAACATGTGAGGGATATCAGTAGTAAGCCGTCTTAAGGTATATGGTGGGACATTATCATGCATTTCTCCTTGGGAATATTGGTGGCCTAGTACTTACTGTCATACAGACTGTTTTGTTTGTCAGTGTGATTGTGATGTTTTCAGTTAAGCAATGACATGTAACAGATACATCCGATTGTGTCAGCTTAAGTCATTTCCCCCTAGGGGTTGAGTACAGAGTGTAATTACAGGCTGCTGAAATATACATCTGCATTACCTACTGTTGGTTGATTGTTATTCTACGGCCCAGTCTTTCTTTACTGTTGTACTACTTGAGGGCCTTGGCCTGGACAGCAACTATTGTTATGCTTTCGGATTACTGTATAAAATTATCTGCTTGAGAGTTGCATTACACAGTTAGTATGTATTTCAAAGTCTTAAAAGTTATATGACAAGGCATATACAACTGTAATAGTACACAGACATTTCTTATGTATGCAAACATGGGTGGTATCATATCCTTTGACTTCTCTGTGGGTATATGTTTCAGGCAACAATTGTCTTTTGTATGCCTGACTCATACACTGTACAGTTGAAAAGGAGGCATCTGTAGGAATACTGGCTGTTCAATATGCTGTGTACCCTCTAAATATGTATTTTCCTTTACATATCTATGTGTGTGTATGTGTAGTTACACACGCACACGCACATATATATATATATATATATATATATATATATATATATATATATATATATATATATATATATATATATATATATTTATATTTGCATATATGTGTGTGTGTGTGTGTGTATGTGTATCTTTGGAATGTTTATTGTTTCCACATTGTACATTCGATATGGTGGCCAGACTGTACTGCAGTATATGTTATTGACACCATCCTGACATCATACAGGTGGGATGGATTACTAATGTCTTGTGGCCATGTTGTGTAGGGTCCTGGGTATGGGACTTGGAACAGTTGGTACTGTGTTGCAGGGCAGATCGGTTTGGCTGTGGGGGTGATATCAATACATACAAGAGGTATTTAGTTTGGGCCCCCCTCAGCCCCACTAATGATGCCTTTGGTCATATATGTATCTGTTATGTTCTATTTTATATCTGTCTATATATATATATATATATATATATATACATATATATATATATATATATATATATATATATATATATATATATATATATATATATATATATATATATATATATATATATATATATATATATATATATACATATATATATATATATATATATATATATATATATATATATATATATATATATATATATATATATATATATATATATATATATTTATACACATATATATATATATTGCTGTATATATATATATATATATATATATATATATATATATATATATATATATATATATATATATATATATATATATATATATTATATATATATATATATATATATATATATATATATATATATATATATATATATATATATATATATATATATATATATATATATATATATATATATATATATATATTTGTGAAAACATCAGGGTTATGTATATCTGACATGGCTTAGTGGTAAATCAATTTGGCTATGGTGTGCAGGGTCTTGGTTTCGAACCTTGCAAAGGCTATTTTGTTGCTGTGCAAGAAAAAGAGCCATAGGATACAAAGTGATTAAGGCACTTTTAAGCAGTTGTGAGAGGATTTGTGCAGGTTTGCACAAAGGGAAGCACTGTTAACTTCTGGTTACAATTTCTTATACTCAGCTTCTAAATTGCTTAACCTGTGTAGGCATTGCTTACCCCCACACAAACAAGCTTAAACCTGCTTACTGCTGCTTAGAAGTGCTTATTCCCACTTACCCCCATGCTAATTTCTTTAAAAGAAATGAAAAAGGTTGATAGCAAAGTGCTGAAAAAGGGGTAGAAAGAGGAAAAGACAGTAGGAAAAATAGCTAGGGATGTGCAGAACGGATGTAGGGGAAGGGCCATAGCTGCCCATTTCTTCTACAGCAACAGCTGTGCATATACACTGATTTGGAAGTAGATGTGGAGAATCATACTCCTGAGGGAGGGGTGAGGACAACAATAATATGTTGTGAAGCCAGTTAGACGAGATTACTTTTGTCCACTCGACATGGGTGTGAAATGGACAGCTATGTATGAATCGAGATTTTGTTTTGGGAACAGATTGCCCTTTTTTTTTAAAGTGAGAGTGGGATGCTGGGGAGGGATAGTAGGTATATTTGGGGAGGTAGGTTGGGTAGGATAACAGCCAAGACAGACAAGACAACATACAAGGGTGGTATATGACACATGTGGGGGGGTACACACCTTGGATGGGGGAGTATTTGGAAGTTGGAACTCCATGAGCCCCCTAGTGGCAACAGTGGGACTGACGTCCCCATCAATAGGCAGTCACCACTGCACCTTCACGGCCCAGAAGGTGGCTGTGCTGGGGCCTGAGTCAGTGCGGCAGGCTGACACTTTAGTTGCACCATGTGCTCAGAGCTCACTATGCACCAGGCCCCGGACCTCGCCACGGGTGGCAGTGTCCTGTCCATGTCCGCTCCCAGGGGGGGCGAGCCCATCCCCTGAGACGGTTCCTCCGAAGGTGGTGCAGGCCCTGTAGACAAGGAGGTCCTGGGTGGGCCCCAGATGTGCTTGTGCCTGGTGCCATGGCCAGATGAGGTGGGAGAGGTGGGTCCGCTTGGACCGGCCTTCCCAAACGTGCTATGGTGTTTCAATTTTACAACACATGTAGGTTAGTAATAGTCAACACATTCTAGGATTAGGTATAACAGCATGCATAGATATTCACATTAACCGAAACACCAGATATGGAACACTTGCATAGCAAACAGAACACATACATATATGGAACCACAGTGGCCATTACAACAGCATGCAGGTACATTGATGACAGCATTCTACCAATGTGGGAGTATTTCAACATAGCACATGCATAGAAGTAAATTTAAATATTTATCAAACAATAGGGCATATGTCCTAACAGTAGATTTAATAGCGCACACACTGATTGAGTTATCTATTTAGTTATTGTTGCAGATATGGTGGGGAGGAGTGAAAGATTTCAATTAACCACTTGTATATCCCTGTAGTTCTCATTACTTTTTTAGTCAGTGCTGTGATCTGTACCTTACAGGTAATATTACATTACCCTATGGCCATAGTTTGGACAGTGGTATGGATGTAGACAGCTATATACATGAACTGAGTTTTACCTGCAGTATACACCTCTTACCTGGTATACCTGTGGAGGTATTGTTTGTTAAATCTACCTCACTGTTTCTACACATATTCCTAGATTCCAGGTTGATGTTATGCACATACCTGTCCATCTCTTATTGCACATACTCTGGGCATGTCTTGACAACATGCAGGTGAAATTGGGACATATTTTGACTATTGCCCTCATAAACCTTTGGTGAGTTGTACAATGACAGGTTTGTTTTCATAGACATTTTCCAAATATTTACGGGCCTGACAGTCAGTTATATGACATTAAATGTTGCCTACATGTCAGAGATTAGCACGCTGATATGCCAGGAGAACAGAGTAACAGCCAGCAGATATGGGCCATTTAACTGGACATTCTGGACAAATCTGTACAGTTCAGGGGTATGATTCTGCATACAGCTTACTACTACTCCCAGGATTCGAACCGTGGCATGTCTGCTAAAAATAAAATGGTGTACTTCACAGTTGAGTGTGCTATATAGATATTGCTGTGTATCTCTTCTCTAATTTTTGTCTATAAGTCTCACTTGGATTTACAATCTGACCTTGTAATTATGACACTCTTATACAGGGTGGATGACAGTGATGAGTAATACCTTATTATTCAGAGAAACTGCAACACTAACAATGGCATACAATACCAGAGTAAATAGTACCAGTCCAGGATTTCAACCTTTTATTTCTAGGCACAGTTTTCATATCTGACAAACCTGTGGGGGGAATGTTTTTTAGCACTATATGAATGTTGCCACACATATTACCAGATTCGTGTGAAGCAGTGCACCCATGCATGTCAGTACTGGCAAGCCTGTGTCTGTGTGTGTGGAGTATAATGATTTGGATGCCATTCATACTCACTACACCTCCCATTGGCCTACTGAAGCATGCCTTCTGATGTCGGACACCTTGACATACTCCTTTGCCCCTATATTATCCTGATAAGCCCTGTGGTGCATGTGATACCTGCATATTACTGTATTGTAGCAAACTAGCTAGTTAGCAAGTCTAATTCTGGGATTCCAATTAGAACGACGAAAATGCATTTTGATGAATGTGTTTTCATTGACACATATAGAGTGAACAGGAAAAACAGCAAAGCGGCTGTTCAGTGAATTCTTTTCCTGGAAAAGAAGTCGCTTGACCGCTTCGTTGCTTTGCTGTGTTCTGCAGTGTAGTGTGGTCACTTGTCCGGTATAGCTCCCGAGCGTGAATGTGCAACAGTTACTGACATTAGGGTTAAGGTGCAGGGTAAGGTAAGTGCATATGTATGAAAGTGTTTACTGTTTTTTATTTTGTATTAGATGTATGGTTGAGTTACATGTGTATGTGTTTTCAGCTGTTTACATTTTGGTTTGGGGGGGGGGGGATTAGGGTTAAGGTAAGTGTGTATGTGTTTGGAACTGTTTGTGTAAATGTGCGAGAGTTACTGACCTTAGGTTTAAGGTGCGGGTTAAGGTAAGTGCATATGTTTTAAAATGTTTACTGTTTTTTTTTCAGTAGATGTATGATTGGGTTACATGCATATGTGTATTTAGTTGTCTACTGGTTTTGGGGGGGGGTACAATTAGGGTTAAGGTATGTGTGTATGTGTTTGGAAGTGTTCATTTTTTTTTTTTTTGGGTTGGAACAGCGATTTCATTCCCTAGGAAAGAAATCGCTGTTCTGTGGTTTTGACATTTTCAGCTTTCGCTGAAAATGTGTCGATGAAACATAGCTCACTGTTTTCAGTGTTCAATGTTTCAACATAGACCCTACTCCTGACCCTGCCAACTGTGATAATGTGTGTAAGTCACTGAGAGAGTGCAGCTGTGTCAGCCTACCTCATCCATCATTTATCACTGTTGCAGATGTCACTCACGATTGAATATACCTTTGGACAAATCCCTAGCATGTAAGCTCTGTGGCACATGCCATACCTGCATAGATATGTGATAGCAGTACATAGTAAGTCAGGGGTTTGAAGCCCCATACTGGCAAGTGTATGACACAAACATGCTTAGATTTTACTCTCCCACCCCCCTCCCTGTCTTACTTTGTCTCTTTCTCTCTCTCTCTCTCACTCCCTCTCTGCTGGACATGGAGAACTACACCTGCTTTGCTTAGGCAGCAGCTTGTATTTTGTAAGTGATGCTCATGATCAGCTTATGGCCCCTGCATGAATTGCAGTCCCACACTAGCTGATTGCATGTGGAACAGTTGTAGTAACATTCCCATAGCCAATTGCATGGAACCATACTCCTATAACTAGGAACATTGTTGGCCCTTTTCATTCATTGTGAGCAGGACTTCATGTCGGTGTTTGGCAAGCAGCATCACAGATGGTTGTGGGATATACCTCTAACAACACACACTGTGAAGACAGGCCAACAAACAGGAGGGGGATGCTCCAGACATGACTAAAGAATGTAAGTGTTGCTCTTCTGCATTTGGAGTGATGTTGGTTTAACGGGGTTTGTGTGGATATGGCTGGTCTGCAAGATTCAATACCTGTCATGACAGTGTTATGTGTTTGAGGAAACTCCCACTTGCAGGATTATCCACAGACTGGCAAGTATTTGGGGTCTTATGTTTCTTGTGTTACTAACAGCTCACCTATCTTAGAAATGCAGAAGCATAGTCTGAGTATTACAGTCAGTACATGGTGACAACCATGAGAGTTACTGACTTCATATCCCTCATAGGACATATGTCACAACAAACCCTGTTACAACATGAAATATATGAGGGTATCACAACAACATGCCAATATTGGCCCAAGGTTTGTGCATCCAGCCACAAGTCTGTCAACCTTTGTACATATGTCATGCAGTAAGAGGTGCATATGTTCTGTACACCATTTTTTATTGGCATCATGCCTGATAAGCCAGTCAGATATCAGACTGCTAGACATGTTATGTATAGTAGGGGTTATATTTGAGGGCATAACCTGGGAATTCTGTGGTTGTGTGTACAATAGTGGGGTCTGTGTACTTATGGTGATTGTAAACAGTATGTCTATTGCGAATATGTACCTAGGCCTGTGTACAGACTGAGGTAGATGTCATTGTTCTGGGTCCTGTTCTATCTGATGTTACATGCTGTTCCAGTGTATGGTACCGTATTGGTTCACATGTTTGTAGGGCCAATCATACACTTATCCCATACAACAGACAGGCATTGGACCACACTGTGTCGTGGCCCAGTATATGTAGGGTTAGTGTGTGAGTGGCACAAATGAGGATGGTGTTGATCAGACAGTCCATATAGTGCAATAGTAAGCTTGCATACCATATGTGGCTGTGTTCATGTTGTTTGTGGGTATGCAGTTTCACACAGTTGTCTGTTACTCTGTGCTGTGACATGCCTGTAGAGGCTGCTATATTTGCAGGTACATGCGTATTCCCCCATAAGAAATGTAGGCCAGTGTTGTGACAGTCTGCTGGTAGTTTGCACAGTGCTTTGTTACATGCCTAGCAGCTCAATATACTTACCCAGTGTGATGTTATGTCCAGATATTTTCCAGATGTACTGCTCCTGGGCCACCATAACTGTTGTGTATTTCTGACAAAGCAGTGAGATGCTGTACAGATGTATGGCACTAACTGCTGGGTAGTATGTGGCCATGTGACCTCTGCACCACCAATTATTATGTGTCAGGACAGACAGGAGTGTGTGAATGCATAAACTGTGTGGGCATATGTAGTCCAGTATTTACGTGATATACCCGTGTACATGGCTATTAACATCCACATCGTCAGGCTTGGTCCACATGTCTCACACTAAGATGATCTGTGTATACCTCTGGACTGACCAGAGTGTGTCAGACTGCCCACATATATTGGTCATATCTCTGCTGTATTCCACAGAATTATTGCTGTGATATCAGTGATGCTGTACTATGATGACCTTAGGATGTCTGCCAGTAACTGATGCCGTGCATGTCAATAGCAGATGTGACCTCCCACACACAACATGTCTGTTAAGACAACCCCTGTTACAGTAGCAACAGTCTACATATATACCTGCAATATATACATACATGGCATCCCCTTGTAATAAGAGGTTGAGACTATTAGTGCTGAGGTATGACTCCACTCCATGTTCCGGACATATGGTAAACACATATATATGTATGTATATATATATATATATATATATATATATATATATATATGGGTCTGTGTCACTTTGCCTACAACCCATTTCACCTAAACTCATTTCACTAAGACCAAATCACCTAATGTTCATTTCACCTAAAACTCATTTCACTGACACGTAGTACAATGAGGCAAGTCAAAGGTAACTGTACCCAGGATATGGCACAGCCATGGTGCCACCACAGTGCCATACCCCTTGTAGGATATAACAGCAGACCATCCTCCTGCTGACACATGGGGCAGCTACAACACAAATTGATAACATTATGGAGACCACAATCACTCAGTCTTACTAACAGCTATAATGCATCATGACTGGACAGCTACACTACCTGACATGTAAGCATTAAACATTACTGCTGACAATATGTTACACAGCAGTAAATTGGCACCCTGTCATACAGTCACCATGTGCATCAGAACCATATTAGCTTGTCCCTGCATCGATGCAATGGATGACAAGGATGTAGCAAAGGTATCATCATATGCACAGGGTGTTTGTTGGTTTGCTAGAGACTTAGGCTGGGCCATATGTTTGACACCATGTGTGTATGTGAGGGGTTTTAATTACTGATATGGCCATGGTGATGTGGTGTGTGTAGGTATGGAGTTGCCCTAGGTGTGTTTGTATTGTGTGTGGGTATGCATGCACACAGTTCTGCCATATGGCTGCCCTATACAGGTGTTTGTTGGACAGTTGCAGACCATACCTGGCAAGGTGTGCAGTTCACCGCCACCAGCCATGGACATGAGAACTGTGCCTGCCATGGGTTCCATGGGCATGTCCAGGTACAAGCCTCAATATGCTACTCTCCCCTGAAGATGACATATGTCCGCTGGAACCAAGTCCCTCCTGGGACTGGCCAGGGCCATGTGCACGTGGCCTACTGTGGTGTGGTGTGGACAGTGCCCTCCCCTGCAGTGCTGGGATTGGTACTGCCACTACTGGAGTGGCTTGGTGTCCTTGCACTTCCACGTCGACCTCCAGATGGTTTTGTTGGCCTACGTCCATGTGGTGGTCACACCACTCCCACCACATGCTCTAGCAATGACAATTCATGGTCGAGGAGGTCTACTATCTCATCCCACCATCTATCTATGACCACTGTATAATAACGGAAGGCACCTGCAAGATCACGGATGTTGTCACAGCTGAAAAAGCAGCCATTTGCAGCCACAGACCCTGTCGGGTGTACTGTTCCATATGTGTCTGCGCCTCCATGACAGCCAGAAACATGCGTCTGGTGGTACCAGATGTGGCACTTCTGCCAGAGGCACAATGACCAGTGACCCTCACACGAGCACCCCTCTACATCTGCCTATGTGGTACCCTGACAGACATCTGGCTATTGCTGCTGTGTCCAGACACAGCAGCCATAGATACCACACTGTCCTGTGCCCTGTCACCAACTGCCAACTGTCCCTCTGCTATGGCCACTGGTGACGGGGTATCTATAGGCACTGTGACTGTGTGTGGAGATGGGGTGGATAACAGGGGGATGTCAAATGATGTCGCAGTTTCAGCCTCTGACAACCCCGCCTGTGCCTCAACACACCTATCATCATTTTCAGTGTTTGTATGGACACTATTATCAGGTTGCATGCAGGAGGGACCCTGACCCACCTCGGGAAAACAAGAAACGCACTTTAAGACCTGTACCATTGCTTAACAGTACACACATACACACACACACACACACACACACACACACACACACACACACACACACACACACACACACACACACACACACACACACACACACACACCCTGACATTCCACCATAATACCTACCTGTCCCTGAGTTTACAGACTGTCCCAAGTTTATTCTCTTAAGTTCCCCATCCTGCATCACACTTGCAAACCTACACTCATTAATACCAATCATTAACATATCATTCTTCTAATTGCCTAGACAAGTGACCACAAAACTTGACCCATTACTCCGTTACCTATTTGACTTGATTGGAGTCGGTTTTACAAGGACTCACTGCTGTCAATCAGTGTTCACCCTGGGTTTGTCCAGACATCGTGAGCATGTCCCCCATATGTTAGGGGCTACTACAGTCATACAATAATGTCACACACTGGAGTGTCATATGTAACTATTGCTCAGTAGATGCAAGCTCTGTTGCTCTATTAAGTTATTATGTGGACAACAGTAATATTTGGATACACTCACTGGTGTTGTCTAGTAATTCCCCAATGCATCTGTAGTGCTGCATACATGGGTATTCTTTCCCCTTTCTGTTGATTGTAGTTTTAACAGTATACCTGGTGTCTAGTTTCCTTCCCAATGCATGTTCCATGTTACAGACCTTATTATACTATCAGCTGTCCTGAGATTACATATCCGACAAGTATTCCTGGTTTCTCATATGTCAATCCATGTCCATGTACTGCATGATTCCGAAGGAAAGTTGAGACGTATGAACAACCTCACATTCACACATGTGCATACATGGACACACACACATACACACACACATCCTACATGCATCAACCCCCCCTCCACTCCACCAGATTGCACTTACAGACAAAATAACCCCCCCACACACACACACACTTAGAAGTGAGGTTGCACGAAGATATTACACACAGACCTCCCATTACCCATCTGTCAACATGCATAACATATGGTACTCAACAGCACACAGTGCAGCTATAGTCAATCCATGCTAGCAACAGTATAAAAGTGTGTGGTGCATGGGTTTTGTTAGTAAGTGATGCCCCTTCCCCTGGAAAACACTGCACCCATGTATACAATATCGCTGTGCATCTGTTCAGCACCCTGGCATGTACTGTGCACCATATCTCACAGGTGTACACACCATTGATGAATGTGTATTACTGTGTAAGTTAAGTCTGCTCTACTGCTCACAGCCCCTATGTGTTTGTCTGACACATACCTGGGATGATATGTGGACAGATGTCATTTGTGAATGCCTGGTGTCTGATTTACAGATGTCATCATCAGTGGTGCATGTATGACCAATACATTACAATTACACTGACAAATGTCAAACCTTACTGTGGCTATGGGGAGTGTACACACCCTTATTGATATGACGCCCTCTTCCTTGATATGCCATGGGACCACATTACTGCATATGTTAACATTACATGAGCCTGATATGTGACATATGACCTGTACAATCAAATGCAGTGTCAAACAAATGTGTTAGTTGTGCTGATGCTGACTGAGATGCATACACTTCGTGGGTGCATATGTGTGCAAGCCCTTATCATGATGGTTTGTTGCACCTACTGTTATGTGTTCTACAGCAGTCACTATTCCTGGCGGGGGTATACTAGCATGGGCCATCTGCATTTGCCAGTATATGGTCAGTCTGCCCTACACATGTCCCCCAACTGTGCATGCTTGCAAGGTCAACTCATGCGCACATCCCTTGGAGTTGACACACTGCCATCACTACTGCTGTGGAGTCAGGGTAATGTCTGCCATGGTTCCTTATCCTGACAGTGTGCAGATACAGCCGTTCATCCTTTGGTTCCCTGTTGCAGTGCACTGTTGTATCATGATGACACCCTCTCCCCACCTTCAGCTTTTTTGCAGATGCTTGACAATTATGGCCTACACATGTCAGTTTGCAATGTCCCAAACACTGAATACCACATGTAACAGCCTAGTCCCAGCTAATGAATGACAAACATACAGGTGACCACTGGCAGTGGCACGGTAAGATGGGGATGGTGGGCCTGAGGTGGGGTGAGATGAGGTGTTGGTTGTGCAGCACATGTATCATATATGATACTGTCTGTAGATTTCCAACATGGTCTTGGTACACCAGTGCACATTGCAATGCATGCCTTTTTAGGGACCTCTTCTGTTATGCATAAGCTACCTGCAGAGAAGACTGGCTGATGTTCCCTGTGGTACAACTGTCACATCTGATTACCCTAACTCATGGGCCACACATTTGCAGAGTCCAGGCAATTGCTGCCATGGCTATTGCACACCCAGTACTTGCTAGACATTCCTGCAACCCCCTCAGTGTTGTGGCATGTTACTAGGCAGCCTGCATGACTGGTTTGCTACATGTGACATCATCTGTCTTGGATGGCCATCTGTTTATTTCTTACATTATTCCTGTCTCATACATCCTTGCCACACACATGACTGCACTGTTTTCCATGGTATATGCAATGGTGAGGTATGGCTACATGTCCAACTCCTGGGTGCTACCTGTTGGGTATGGGGTTCACGCCATAGCATGTAAGATGTGTGCAAGCCATGGCTGCCTCTGTTGCAGGTAAGTGTGCACCCTTGCTGGCCAAATGTCTTGGACAGCAGACCAATTATTGGTGTGACATTGGGGATGTGTACTTGCTAGAAGGTACATTACCATGACAAATGCATGCAGTCAGTACCTCAACAGCTGCTTCCACTATATTTTATCTAGAGTGTGTGCACACATATGCTTGCAGTGTTTGTAAAAGTATATATTCCACATATTTGCTGTCTTAACATACAATTCCATATTATACACTCATTGCTCATGTTAGGAGCACATTGCAGGTTGTAAGGATTGTGGACCACAGTATTGTCATATGCTATAGTGTAGATCTGTAACAGTTGGCATTGTAATACTGGTATATACACTGTTGTAGCACTGTATAAGGGTGATGTTTCACACATGTCCCTACTGTAGGCCATTTGTCTCATCATTATGTTCATCTCAGTGCACACATTTTGCAATGACAGGATGTTAGTTATATTATAGGAGTCTGGCATACCCTTCAGATACACCATCATGGTGACCACTGTGATGCAGTGCAGTTAACAGCAACAATACGTGAACATGTTTGGCATGCATTATGAGTAGGTGTGTTAAATGTGTGCATGGAATATACCATAGCCATAACATGACCAGTGTATTGGCAAACCTGAACAAACACGATACTCACCAGCTACAGGCTGCTGCCTTGGAGGTATATCAGAGGGACCTACGTGTGAGAGATGTGATGTGAGTAGCTACAGCTGTGGCATTGGTACAGGGTGGGTGCAGCATTACAGTACATCAACAGTACAAGCCCACAATACTACAGCTTATTCACATCTGTTTATTACTGCTATACAGCAACAGAATATATATATATATATATATATATATATATATATATATATATATATATATATATATATATATATATATATATATATATTATCTCACATATGTATGATCTAACTGTACAGATGTAGACAGATACACAACAGTGGTCTACTGATGTGCCCTGTGGCCTTACCTGCATGCTCCTCTGCCATTGTGTGGGTAGCACCCACCTCCACTATGCTCTCAGCCATGTGTTGTGTGTGTGGGTGGGCAGG
>NC_056736.1:162975622-163020112 GCF_019279795.1 Protopterus annectens
TGTTTGTCAGTGTGAATGTGATGTTTTCAGTTAAGCATTGTTATGTAACAGATACATCCCATTGAGTCAACTAAAGTCTTTTCCCCTCTGGGGGATGAGTACAGAGTGTAATTACAGGCTGCTGAAATATACACCTGCATTACTTACTGCTGGTTGATTGTTATCCTCTGACCCAGTCTTTCTTTACTGTTGTACTACTTGAAGGCCTTGGCCTGGACAGCAACTATTGTTATGCTTTCGGATTACTGTATAAAATGATCTGCTTGATAGTTGCATTGCTCAATATGTATTTCAAAGTCTTAAAAGCTATATGCCATGGCATATACAACTGTAATAGTACACAAATAAACATTTCTTATGTATGCAAACGTGTGTAGTGTCATATCCTTTGACTTCTCTGTGGGTATATGTTTCAGGCAGCAATTGTCTTTTGTATGAGTGACTCATACACTGTGCAGCTGAAAAGTTGGCAACTGTAGGAATACTGGCTGTTCAATATACTGTGCAACCTCTAAATATGTATCTTTCAATACATATCTATGTGTGTATATGTGTAGTTACATATATATATATATATATATATATATATATATATATATATATAAATATATATATATATATGTATATATATATATATATAAATATATATATATATATATATATATATATATATATATATATATATATATATATGTATCTGCATATATGTGTGTGTGTGTATGTGTATCTTATGTTTATTGCTTCCACATTGTACATTCCCTATGGTAGGCAGACTGTACTGCACAATATGTTATTGACACCATTCTGACATCATACAGGTTGGATGGATTACTGTTAATGTCTTGTGGCCATGTTGTGTAGGGTCCTGGGTATGGGACTTGAAACAGCTGGTACTGTGTTGCAAAGCAGATCGGTTTGGCTGTGGGGGTGGGGGTGATATCAATACATACAAGAGGTATTTATCTTGGGCCCCCTCACCCCCCACTAACAGTGCCTTTGGTCATATATGTATCTGTTATGTTCTCTTTTATCTATCTATATATATATATATATATATATATATATATATATATATATATATATATATCCATAGATGTATGCATATGTGTATATATATATATATATATATATATATATATATATATATATATGTATATATATGTATATATTTATATATATATATATATATATATATATATAAATATATATATATATATATATATATATATATATATATATATATATATATATATATATTTATATATATATATACATACATACATAAATATAAACACACACACACACACACACACACACACACACACACACGCACACACACATACATCTACATGTATAAATACATTTCCTGTACTGTTGAATGACTGTGCTGGATATATTTGTGAAAACATCAGGGTTATGTATATCTGATATGGCTTATTGGTAAATCACTTTGGCTATGGTGTGCAGGGTCTTGGTTTCGAGCCTTGCAAAGGCTGTTTTGTTGCTGGGCAGAAAAAGGGCCATTAGATACAGAGTGATTAAGGCACTTTTAAGCAATTGTAAGTGGGTTTGCGCAGGTTTGCACGAAGGGAAGCACTGCTAACTTCCGGTTACAGCTTCTTATACTCAGCTTCTAAATTGCTTAACCTGGGTAGGCATTGCTTACCCCCACGCAAACAAACTTAGACCTGCTTACTGCTGCTTAAAAGTGCTTACTCCCGCTTACCCCCACACTAATTTCTTTAAAAGAAATGAAAAATGGTTGATTGGAAAGTGGTGAAAAAGGGGCACAAACAGGAAAAGACAGTAGGGAAAATAGCTAGAGATGTGCAGAACAGGTGTAGGGAAGGTCCATAGCTGCCTATTTCTTCTACAGCAGCATCTGTGCATATACACTGATTTGGAGGTAGATTTGGCAAATCATACCCCTGAGAGATGGGTGAGGACAACAATAATATGTTGCGAAGCCAATTATACCAGATTACATGT
Source organism: Protopterus annectens (assembly GCF_019279795.1). Lineage (NCBI taxonomy): Eukaryota > Metazoa > Chordata > Ceratodontiformes > Protopteridae > Protopterus > Protopterus annectens. Next base: position 162,977,612 of record NC_056736.1, read on the forward strand.
ATCCAGTGGACATGGGTGTGAAATGGACAGCTATTTTTTTTGGGAATAGATTGCCCTTTTTTTTTAAGTGAGAGTGGGATGTTGGGGAGGGATAGTATTTATATTTGGGGAGGTAGGTTGAGTAAGATAACAGACAAGACAGCATACAGGGGCAGTATATGACACATGTGGAGGGTACACATCTTGGATGGGGAAGGGTGTTTGGAAGTCGGAACCCCATGAGCCCCCTAGTGGAGACAGTAGGACTAAGGTCCCCACCAATGGGCAGTCACCACTGCAACTTCACGGCCCAGAAGGTGGCTGTGCTGGGAGTCGGAGGGGCAGGCTGACCCTTTAGTTGTGCCACACGGCACTCAAGCTGGTGTAGCAAATCTCCAAACTCCCTGTAGAGCTCGCTACGCACCAGGCCCTGGACTTGACGATGGGTGACAGTGTCCTGTCTTGTGCTCAGTCCCAGGGGGGGCGAGCCCCATCCCTTGAGATGGTTCCACCCAAAGGTGGTGCAGGACCAGCGGATGAGGAGGTCCCGGGGTGGGCCCCAGATGTGCTTGTGCCCGGTGCCATGGCCAGATGAGGTGGGAGAGGTGGGTCCAAATGAGCTATGGTGTTTCAGTTTTACAACATATGCGGGTTAGTAAAAGTCAACACATTCCAGGATTTGGTATAACAGCATGCATAGATATTCCCATTGAATCAAAACACCAGATATGGAACAGTTGCATAGCAAACAGAACACATGCATATATGAAACCATAGTGGTCATTACAACAGCATGCAGGTACACTGATGGCAGCATTCTACCAATGTGGGAGTATGCATAGAAGCAAATTTAAATATTTATCAAACAATAGGACATATGTCCCAACAGTAGATTTAATAGTGCACATACCGATTGAGTTATGTATTTAGTTATTGTTGCAGATATGGTGGGGTGGAGAGAAAGATGGCAATTAACGACTTGTATATCCCTGTAGTTCTCATTACTTTCTGTGTCAGTGCTGTGATCTGTACCTTACAGGTGTTATTACACTACCCTATGGCCTTAGTTTGGACAGAGGTATGGATGTAGATAGCTATATACATGAACTGAGTTTTATCTGCAGTATACACCTCTTACCTGGTATACCTGTGGAGGTATTGTTTTTTTAAATCTACCTGGCTGTTTCTACACATATTCCCAGATTCCAGGTTGATGTTATGCACACACCTGTCCATCTCTTATTGCACACACTCTGGGCATGTCTTGGCAACATGCAGGTTAAATTGGGACATATTTTTGACTATTGCCCTCATAAACCTTTGGTGAGTTGTACAATGACAGGTTTGTTTTCATAGACATTTTCCAAATATTTACAGGCCTGACAGTCAGTTATATGACATTAAATGCTGCCTACATGTCAGAGATTAGCACGCTGATATGCCAGGGGAACAGAGTAACAGCCAGCAGATATGGGCCATTTAATTGGACATTCTGGACAAATCTGTACAGCTGAGGGGTATGATTCTGCATACATCTTTATACTACTACTCCCAGGGTTCGAACCATGGCGTGTCTGCTAAAAATAAAACAGTGTACATTACAGTTGAGTGTGTTATATAGATATTGCTGTGTATCTCTTCTCTGATTTTTGTCTATAAGTCTCATGTGGTTTTACAATCTGACTTTGTAATTAAGACACTCTTATACAGGGTTTCCTTACAGTTTTATTATGTAGCACAGTGTGGATGACAGTGATGAGTAGTACCTTATTATTCAGAGAAACTGCAACACTAACAATGACATACAATACCAGAGTAAACAGTACCAGTCCAGGATTTCAATCTTTTATTTCTAGACACAGTTTTCATATATGACAAACCTGTGGGGGGGGGGGGTGAATGTTTTTTAGCACTGTTTGAATGTTGCCTCACATATTACCAGATTCCACATTATTATTATAATGCACATATGTCTCACTCTGTTACTGCACACACACTCGGTCATAGCTTCACAACATGGGGGTGGAAATGGGACATACTTTGCTTATTACTCTCATAACATTTTGGTGAGTTGCTAGAGTGATAGGTTTGTTCTTATATATATATTTCTGTCATTTATGATGTCTCACAATCAGTTGTATGTCACTATTTGCTGCCTAAACTTCTGGGATCATCCCACTGTTTTGTCAGGGGGGCAGGGTGACAGGCAGTGGATATGGGCCAATTAACTGGACATTATGGACAAATCTGTACACTTGTGGGGTATGATTCTGCATACAGCTTACTACCACTCCCAGGATTAGAACCATGGCCGTGTGTGCTAAAAATACAACAGCTCACATCTCAGTTGAGTGTGCTATTTAGATTATGTTGTCTATCTTTTCTCTGTTTTCTAAGTCTCTCTCAGTTGTACAATATGACCTCTTGTGATTACAAAAGTTGTATACAGACATTCCTACACATTTTATTAATGTAGCACAGTGTGGGTAACAGTGCTTAATACAACAGTACTATTAAGAGATTGCAACACTATATTACCATATAATACCAGAGTAAACACAAGCAGTCCAGCAGTTAGACCTTTATTGTCAGGCTGTTAACCTTTTATTTACATACAACCTATATTGTCTGGTGTATTCAGTTCATGCCATAAACAATACAGGTTTTATATTGGCAATTAACTTTCTACTACTTTTAGATTTATTTCTTATGACAATACATGCAAGAGTATTACTAACCTGCTTTACGATGCAACCTCTGCAATCTACAGGCATGGGCTTCCCGGTTCACAGCCCACTCGTCTGCTGCTGTCAAAGACATAAGAGGAATATTTAGCCATACCTATCCATAATAAACATGAGCTGGCAAATATTAAACAGATAGTAGACTGGTACTTACACATGGCTGGGACATCCCACGTCTGCCTAGCCTCTTGGATCCACTGATCCAAGAGCTCCCTCTTTCTCTGCTTCAGGTCGGCATAGTGATGCCTGACCTCCTCATCAGTTCAAGGTATGCTAGTGGCACTGGTGTGGTCATGGGTGAGATGGACCCATGCTTCTGCTTTATATTGGGAACCCTGGTACTGGCCCTGCAGAATTCTCTGGTCATGGTCTTTAACAAGGAGTCCTGCCATGACTTTGGACTCCTGGATGCCCCAGCGCTGCACCCAAAAGTGCACTTCTTCTCCCACACTTACCATAGTGCCTACAGGAGGAAGCTGCAACCAGTTATGAGATGTATTCCTGCCTGTTGGGTTTAAATAGGGCTGATTTCCCACACTTTGCCATGATTGGACAGTTTTGAAAATGCTAAGCTATGGACAAACCTGCTTGCCTAAGGTTGGCATTGCTTAAAGGTGTATACCAATAGGCAAATTGATTTAGCTGGTCTACACATTTCTTACACCTAGTAAGCAGGGCTGTGCAATGCTTAGCATTGCTTAATTTTTAATTTGCATACTATTTGCTGTTTGGCATTGATTTATTATTCATTACATGTTATATATGTGTTTGGTATCCATGATTCATGTGTACGTACACTGTATGGGGTCCTTGTGTTTATTAGGGGATTTCAACACTTTATTACAATGACACCTCACATCTGGAGTTAATGCAGTACTCCAGTTCACATGTTTATGTTATGTAGTAGGATATACATCATAAAACTCTATATAGATTCCTTTCACGTGTTAAGTTTGATTTTCCTATAGTGAAGATCTGTTTGCTGATACCTCAGTCTTCTGTACTGCTGTGATGGCTTGCTGGTTAGCTACTGTGACTATATAGTACAGAGTCCTGGGTTCAAGACCTGCAAGGGCTGTTTATTTTGTTGTTGGGCAGAACAGTGGTTGTTGGATACAGAGTGATTAAGGCACTTTTTAGCAATTGTAAGTGGGTTTGCACAGGTTTGCGTGAAGGTAAGCAATGTTAACTTCCAGTTAAATATGCTTACAGAGAGTTAGCTTCAATATTGCTTAACCTGTGTGCGCATTGCTTACCCCCACACAAACGGGCTTAAACCCATTTTCTACTGCTTAAATATGCTTACTCCCACTTACTACTCTTAATAGTGCTTACTCCCACTTACCCCTGCACTAATTTAGACAGAAATGTAACATGTTTTTTGGGAAGGTAGTGGATTTGGACACTGTATGGATCTATCTTGCATTAGACATTATACCTTCCATTTGCATCCCTGATTCATGTGTACATATACTGTATGGGGCACTTGTGTTTATCTGTGGATTTTACAACATTATTACAAAGACACCTCACATCTACATTTAATGCAGTACTCCAGTTTACAAATATGTTTAGTAGGTTATACAACAAAAATTGTTGGTCATAAAGTGATTTGACATGGAAAATGGAATGTACAGGCGTAAGACTCGAATCGGGAATGACTGCTCGTAAGCTGAATGCTCTGACCACTACACTATTGCAGTACTGCTTCATTTGCATATATCTTGATATTTATCTTTTTGTGCCATTTAAGCTACAGTATACGTAGCTAAGCAATGGGCAAACCCACGCACCTATAGTTAAATTGTATCTGTTTGATAAAAAAAATAAATTGTTTATATTATTATATTTTAAATATTGCTCTTATAAACTTGGGGTTGTTGCTGGGGGTATGTAACCCTTTATGAGTGGTCTCGCTCATTGTAATAGCTAAACTGCAATTCTTGATTGTGGGGGGTGTGTATATTGTGAGAGCTCTGCTTTCAGACACACACCCTGCACTCATCCATGCTCCGTGTCCGTTTAAGAGTTAAGGCAGCGTGCCTTGATTAATATGCATGGCGCGCTGCCATTCTGCTCCTAAATGGTCACTTCCATGCAGGACTAAGCTATTCCTGCATGGAAGATTACTGAATACGGGGATTTGTTTTTCTATTTTCAGTACAATATGATAGTCCCATCTGCCAGTCCATAATCCTTTGTTATCATACACTTTGCTACTGTCTATATCTTCTTTACAAAGCTTGCTTAAATGTCTCTATAAAGTCTTTTTTTCAACTTGAGTCTATTTGCTGACTATCATCTTGGATCTCCTTGAGCACTGTTCTCCTAGCTGCCATTGCATTAGGATCAAAACAAGCACTGTGCTGATGAGGAGCGGATCTTTATTATTTATAACAAATTATATACACTATATTATACACAATATATACATATAATAAACATTATTTACAATTTTTACATTTGATATTTCATTATCATATAACATCATATATTTCAGTTACTTTCACCCACTCTTTTTCTCCACAATCAAAAACTTACCTTTTTCAAAGTTTCAGCCAATACTCATTTTCTATTATACTTGATTTCATTTAATCTTTCATTCCATATGACCCACAAAACATAAAATAACTTTCAAGCATTTTCTTTTACTTCTCTTGGTTTCGTATTACCATAATATTCATTCCATTTTCCATGTCAAATCAATTGTAAATAATGTATCATAGTCATGTTAAAATCTTTAACAATTTTAGAATGTTTTAATGCATTAGTTTCATATAATTTTCCCACAATTCGTTTACTCTTATACAATTTAGAAAAGCATGTTCCTTCATCTCACTTTCTCCACAATAATCACACATTCTCTCCTGAATCCTTTTTATATGGTAAAAGGCAAATTACTTATTATTAATCTCCACATAAAGTCTTTACATTCATATATATATTTTGCTCCACTTGAGCCTTATTTTAATTGCCTTTCTTTTTTTATTATCCTAGCTTTTCTAGGGATAAATATAGTAACAGTCTCTCATTACACTTTCCTACCAATCTTTTCTATTCCTTAGTACATTTTCTACACGAGAAAGTTTTTTTTGTAAACATTCATACATTTCATAATATTTACTTGAATTTCTTCTGGCTTTTCCCAGTTAGGGGTCACCATGGCAAATCACCTGTCCACTCATGATTGGCAGTAGAGTTTTATAGTGTTGAGTTGCCAGCTTGGCACCCAACCTTTCACAGAAGGCACACACACCTAGAGTCCATTTAGAGTGTCCAAGTCACCTACAGCATGTCCTTGGGAGACAACCCACACAACCACAGGGATGACATACAGACTCTGTACAGAAAGCATCCCAGCCAAGGATTGAACCAGAGAACCTCTTGCTGTGAGGCAACAGCGCTAACCTCTGCACCACCATGGTCACCCTCATTGTTTATATGAATAACATGACTAAATACATCAACTTCTTTTTAAGTATTCCTCCACCCTTTTACCCACAACCAAAACCATATTTTCTCAAATATTTTTGTCAATGTTCATTTTGCATTTTATTTGATCTCATTGTCTCTTGTTCCATATTGCCCATGTTACATAAAATATAACTCTGTCCATTTTCTTTGCCTTAGCTTGAGATCTTTCATCATAATAATCATATTTTACCATGTCCTTACTTTTTAATTTTTATTATTTAATTTATTATTATTTTTATTTTTTATTATTTTTATTATTACTTTTTTATTATTTATTTATTTTTTTTTTAATTACCTTTGATGTCCTCCTTTCTGGCCTGCTATAATAGCGTGATTGTTTTTCTTGCCTTCACATAGTGATATCAAGGCTCAGCCTGCTCAGTTCACTCTCTCTACACTTGGGCTCACTCCGCTCCCATCCCCTACTCGTTCCTGTTCCCTTAACCCCTGTAACACAACCCACTCTTTTTACATCTCTCCATCACTCTTTACAAGCTCCTGTTTCCATCTGTACAAGGTCAAAACTCTCACTCACATCTCCATTACTGACAAACTTAAAATACTGTTCTATAGCCCCAACCCATTTCATCCGCATCCTACATTACTTACAATGACTCTTCTGCTAGCTGGTGACACTCACTCCAGCTCTGGTCTCTCCTCCCCTTCACTAGAACCCAGGATGCACCCACCCCCACCATTACCTCCACCTAACAGATCCCTGCCTCCTGCCTATTGCTACACCCCAAAGCCCTAGACCTGTTCTCAATTAACTTACAAAGCTTTCTCAATAAAACCACAGGACTACACTCCTGGATAGCCCAACACGCTCCTCATATTTTAATCATCACTGAAACTTGGTTAAAACTGCACATAGCTAATAATGAAATCCTAACCCCCAGTTACAATATATTTCGATTAGATAGAAAGACAAAAAAGTAGTGGCATTGCAGTTCTCTACTCTGATCTTCTCAATCTCTCCCCTCTACAACACCATTGCCAAGAGTTCACCCTGCTGAACTAATTGTAGTAAACTGTCACTTGAATTCCCACAGAAAGTTTGCTGTAGCCTCAATTTATATCCCACCAGGAAACAGCATTCCAGTCCTAGAAATCTGGAAATTCATCCCTGGTTTGGCACTTATGTCTCTGATGCAAACAGGTAACCTATAAATGGTTCATCTTCTTGGCCCATGCTTACACTTATCAAGGGTATCAGAACTTGTCAGAGATTTGGGATGCCTGGCTAGGCTTAAAAAGGCCCTTGTGGTCATTAGCATAGTAAACACTTATGAACCTATGAACCTAAACTATCATGGATCTCTGATAATATAGCCTATGAAACTACCATTCTGGGAGATATAAACATACAGTGGTCAAAACATTTGTTAAACTCTCCAAAAATTAGTATTAACTTGCATGGCTTCAAACAACTTGTCACATCCCCCATTCTTTTAATAAAAGCTCTGGTTTTACCTCTGTCCTTGATTGGATACTTACTAAAGACCCTAACTTTTACCACAACCCCCACACCTTACCCAATTCCCTTAGTGGCCACCTTCCTACTCACATCCAAAGACAATCACCCCAACTACCTAGGTCCCACATATACAGAGACTGTCATAAATTATCCTCCTTTGATACTGAATCATTTAACTCTAAACTGGCATCTGTAAACTGGTCTTTCCTTCACCACCTACTCTTTAATGAAGCTGTTGAAAAATGTAACCTGATTTTCCTTGACATCATGAACTCACTTGGTCCCCAAAGAAAAGTTAGGATAAAAGCTAACTATGCACCTTGGCTATCAAAAGAAACCCGGTCCCTCATGCATAAAAGGGATAGCATCTGGAAAACCTGGCAGAAAACCAAATCTCCTTCCCTATTACAAAAATGCAAGGAAATTAGAAACCTTACAAAAATTTGCATTTACCAGGACAAGAAAAACTTTTATAATACAGCACAAACTAATCACCTCTCCAACCTTAAAAGATTCTGGACCACTATCGATAATATCCTTCACCCTGGTAACCCCACTACCCCAAATCCCTTCCCTAATAACTCATCACTGGAGACTGCTACACTGCTTAATAACTACTTCATAGCCACTATCCACAAACTAACTCACTCATTTCTTAACGCCAATCCCCCAAACTCTTCCACTTTTCCTACCCTTAATAATAAAAAACATTTATCTCTTAAACCTGTCCCTACCTCCTAGATTAAATCTCTTCTTCATAAATTAAACCTTGCTCCCCATCTGCTAATAAACAACCCCCCCTTTTTTCAAGCTTGCTGCTGATTCCATCACCTTCCTTATCTGTATACTAATAAATAGATCTATTCAAGAAGGTACAATTCCAAATATCTGGAAATCTTTCTACACTATACCACTGCACAAAGGAGGTAACTCCACATACCCCTCTAACTTTAGACCAATAGCCATCCTATCACCACTTTCTAAAATTCTTGAAAAGTACATAAACTCTCAACTGCTTAAATCCTAATCCATGAAAACCTTTTAATCCCTACCCAGCACTGCTTTCAACCAAACCACAGTACTGCTACTGCCCTCTTATCCTTTACTCCTACAGTTGCTGAGGCCAGAGATAGTAAGCAACTAGTTGCCTTTCTTTTCCTTGACATATCCAAACCATTTGATATGGTGTCTCACTCAAAACTACTAACAAAACTATGAGCATATAAATGAGCAGAATAAAACGACCACCAGAAGTATGGCAAAACTGCTACTTTGGTTTAATGAAATCCAATAAAAACATAAGTGCTTTCACAGTTCCTAAGACTGCTTCAGCAGACATAACTACTAACTATTGTTCTTGTTCCTTATAAACTGCTACATCAAATAGAGGCTTTAATTAATCAATCCAACATTTAAAGGAGTACAATTTATTAAACCTTTTTCAAGAATTAATGGTATTTTATATATAAAACCAACTCATAACATAAAAACTAGTCATTTAAATCAGAGATCACATAAATAATCATAAATAATTTAATACATAAACATATATTATATAATCATCTTTCTAAAAGGCCAGTATTCTTATCTTTGCAGCGGTCTGGCTTTCAAAACAGGCTTTATGGAAACCTTATTTAAACCACTGCCACTGTCCACTTTTGCTATAATAATACATTTGACCTCATTTAGCTCTGTCTTATTTCCTATATTTCCCCCTCTACCATCAATCAATATTTTTGCTAGTACCATAAATTTAAATTTATGTTCCATGCCCTCACTGACAACATGCCCAGACAATGCATTTGAGGTTTGGTTGCTTTAATATTTATATTATATACATGCTCCCTTATTCTGTCTCAGAGCCTACAGTCAGTCTTGCCCACGTAGAATGCACAGCATTCCATACAGTGGGCAAGACAGACCACATGCGCCATTTCACATGTAGCTGCTACTCTAAAAGTTTGTGTTTTATCCATATATGGACGCACAAATTTCCCTGATCCATCAATATATCCACAGTAGTTACATTTTTTTACAGGGATTAGTTACTAAGTTTAGACTATCTTCTTGCTGTGCATTCTTAAACTAGCAGAGCCTCCTTTTCAAAGATTTCATATTTTTGTATATAAAATTAGGATTTTTGCCTAGTATCTCTTGTATTTGTTTGTCTGCAATTAATATTGACCACATTTTTCTATAGATGGTAGTGGCACTTCTCATATTACTAGAATAAAATATGGGTAGTCTAAAAATTGCATTTCTTTTATCCTCTAAACATAGACCCAACCTGTTTGCAGCTTCTGAAAAATAGGGTTTTGCTTTCATCTGTCTCATACCCTTACCTTCATCTATTACATCTTTCACCCTCCTAGAATTGTATTCCTGTAGGGGGATTATGTATTTAATTATTTATGATTATCTCGGTGATGTATGTTTTAAATGACTAGTTTTTTATGTTATAAGCTGGTTTTATATATAAAAATATCATTGATTCTTGAAAAGGTTTTATAAACTGTACTCCTTTAAATGTTGGATTGATTAATTAAAGCCTCTATTTGATATAGCAATATATAAGGAACAAGAGCAATAGTAGTTACATCTGATGAAGCAGTCTTAGGAACTGTGAAGGTGTTTGCATTTTTATTGGATTTCATTAAATCAAAGTAGCAGTTTTGCCATACTTCTAGTAGTTGTTTTATTCTGCTCATTTATATGCTCACAGTTTTGTATAACTTGCTGAGTGGAATATTAGTTTGGAGCGTCACATTTTTACTGCAGTGAGTGCTAACAAAACTAACTGATCTTAACCTCTCTCCTCCCACTTTGCAGTGGTTCTCCAGCTACCTTACTAATATAACACAATCTGTCTATTGACTCAGTTCTTGCTCCTCCTTCTTGCCTGTAAAAAGAAGGGACTCCCAGTGTTCTATCCTGGGTCTCCCAGTGTCCCATCCTAGGCTCCTTTTTATTCAATATCTCTATTGCCCACCTCCACTCTGCCTGCAGCCAGTCAACTCTTATCCAATATGCAGATGACTCAACCCTCATTACCACCTCTGACAACAGCACATCTTCATTCTGTTACACAAAACACATTCATCTCCATAGAAGAATAGCTTAAAGAAAACCAGCTTATCCTAAACCCTAAAAAAATAAACTGTTACTGTTCCTACCAAGAACACTCTCTCACCACAAATCCACCTTTTCCAGCTCATCTCTAAACAACACAGTTAGCAAAGTTGATCCCCTTACTAAACTCCTGGGCACCGTAATAGATGACCAACTAAAGGCTGACCAGCATATTCATCAGTGCATCAAAAAGACACATAAAAACTGGGATTACTGTATCAAAACTAAAAATTCCTCATGCCAGACTCCAAAGTTTATCTAGCTAGGGCCTTCCTCTTGCCATACCTTCTCTATGCCACTCCCATCCTCATAAACTTACAAACCACATTAATCTCCTCCTCTATGCCACTCCCATCCACACAAACTTACAAACCACATTAATCTCCCAACTCAAATAGACCTATAATAAAAGTATGTGTGTAATGCCCTAAGTGCTATATGGTGGTGGGTAGAGAACAGGCTTGAACCCTGTATTTTGGGCCCAGCTAGCAGGAGCCTGAATTCCCTACCCACCACCATTTGTAAAAAAATTGCAGATTTTTCCCTCATACTTGTTCTGTTTCTCATAAAATCTGTGGTTTCTGTATTTTTGTGTCCTTGCAATGTAAAGTCAGTAGTGTATTGGTACAGTGTTAGCATTGTTGCCTGATAGCTACAGGTTCTCTGGTTTAATTCTTGGCTGGGGTGCCTTCTGTGTGGAGTCTGCATGTCCTCCCTGTGTTTGTGTGGGTTTCCTCTGGTGTCTTCCCATCTTACAAAGACATGTGTCTGTCTGGAGTGTTTCTCCCTGGGCCTCTGCTGAAAATTGGCTTTTGTTCGAAGTCAGACTTTCCTGGTTAAAAATGTTAAATAAAAATGACAAGCATTTGAATTTCAGACCTCATATTCTTCAGAAAGTACATGGTAACACAAAATCTTTTATTCTAGCAATTTTTTAAGTTTATAAGATGGATATTTGAAATTTCTTCCTATTTTTGGGACTGTATTCCCCCATTATTGGCTTCATCCAGGTTTTTTGTGCTAAGGTTGAGAGCTATGGTAAGAACTGAATTCACTGAATATGTTTGTGGGCTGTATTCCCCCATTACTGGCTTTGTCCGGGAGTTTTTTGCTAAGAGGTTGAGAGCTATGGTGAGAACTGAATTCACTGAATATGTTTATAGGCTGTATTACCCCATCATTGGCTTTGTGCAGGTGTTTTATGTTAAGAGGTTGACAGCTATGGTGAGAACTGAATTCACTAAATGGTAGCCATTTAAGTTTCAGTCTTACTCTTTTTCACAAAACAGCTGGTTTGGCATAATGGTATGTTGCTCTGACTGTTTTGCACAGGATCCTGGGTTCAAGACTTGGCAGTGGAATGCATGGTTGTAACACAGCATTTTATTCTAGAAACTTTCCAAAATTATACAAGCAATGTTTAAAATGTGTCCCTGGTTTTTGGGCTTTTGTCCCCCCAATAAATTTTGGCTTTTTCCAGATTTCTTGTGCTGCAAAGTTCAGAGATACAGCTGAGTGAGTAGATTTTCCAAGAAGCTGAGAGTTGCAGGGGGGCAAAAGTTTAGTGCTGCTTATGCTGAGTCAGCTTGCATTGTTAATAACACAACAGGTAATGTACTTGCTTTTGATGCAGAAGGCTGTGGGTTCTACTCCCCCAGTATATAGATGCATTGCTGATACTGTACTGTGTTGCAAAGGGGGTGGATGTTGCACTCCTTTTTGGTGAAGATACCTAGTAACTATGAGCCTGTTATCAGTTTGCCATCCATTCCCTATTGCAATATTACTAGCTTATCATGTTTTAGTGTAAGATAGGCAATTTATTCCTCAAGGGCAACAGGCACATTTGTAGATGAAACAATGAAATATAAAATTGTTTTCTAACTGCAACATCTTCAATAGTTACAGATCTCTTTAATGTGGAATTATTTAGGTGACTTTTACTTCTTCAGAGATTCTGCATATGTACTGATACTGGTTACTGTAGAAGTTTGAGTAGACTTTTATGATGGAAATGTTCAGAATTGGGCAGTTTTGTCATTATTGGTGCATACATTTTGTTTTATTGTTTACTGGAAAAATTTCAGAACAGTAAATTTAAAATGCCCTCTAAAACTGTACTGTATTGTACAAGGAATATAATTTAATACAATCACGAAGGTGTATGAAAGAGCATGTGTATGTTTCGTGTGCAAGGGGCCTGTGATTTGAAAACAGCCCAAACCCAAAGTTAATCTTTATCTGCCACTGGCAAAATGTATTTTCTTCGAATGTGGGTTTCAATGCTGTTTCAATGAATGTGAGTTTCAAGGGCAGAAAAGTTTTAATGCTAAGTCTGTTTTCATTGTGAGACTGCATTGCTTTGTTTAGCAGATACCTATTAGTGTTTGTTCTGTAAAATGCAAAATAAAACTTTCAAATGAAGTTCAAATCATTGCAGAGGTAAAGCAGTATGCACATTAGTGTTTATGGTAAATGGGGTGAAATATCCAAATAATGGTTAATTGGAATGGCTGCAGGAGGAGAGGCTCCATTCAACCATGATTTTGTGAGGGGGGAGGGCAGCAAACTCAAAGACAGCCCTGGCTGAACTATGCCTCTCAACTGTCCAGATTTTTGCTTCTTATTTTTGGTTTGTTGCTCATAACATTTGTGGTTTTCTAGCAAATCATTTAGGAATGAAATCACTAAATAATGACAGACACTGAGTTTCAGACTTCATAACCTTCAGAAAAATGCATGCTAAAGCAAGACATGTTATTCTATCAACTATCTCAGTTTATATAAGAGCAATGTTTAGTACTGTTTATATGTTCCCCCAATATATTTGGCCTTGTGTAGATTTCCTGCATTAACAGGTTGAGAGGTACATGCAAATAAATTGCTTTATAGAATTAGGCATACCCAAACCTCTCAACTGTCCCCGATTTTGGCTCAAAATGTTGCTCTTCCCCTAATAATCCCTCCGCAAAATGGCAATTTTGGAAGAAAACATGGAGGGTTTACAATTAATAAATAACTGTAATAATCAGTTATAGATTACTTTTATTTCAGAAATGCATGTAGATTCTTTTATTTTGTTAGCTGCTCAAGTTAGCATTACTAATATTAAAAAGTGTCCCTTTTTTGACAGGTTCCCAGCGGTATTGTGTGGCTATTTTATATTTTTGCATCACATTTTTGGTCCATTTTTCATAAAATTGTGTTTTTTTTGTTGGTTAATTAGTGACAAGTCATTAAAGACTGAAGTTAGAAAATGACAGACATGTCAGTTTCAGATTTCATACCCTTCAGAAATTTCATACTAATACAAGACCTGCAATTCTATTATCTTTCTAAGTTTATAAGAGCAATATTTAAAAATCATCCTTATTTTTGGGCCTTTGTCCCACCTCTATGTATGGCTTTGTCTAGATTTCTTGCTCTGAGGTTGAGAGGTATGACAAATGTGTCAGGGCCATCACAGTCAGCCAGAGACATTTTGTGACAAACTTGTTGCACCCACTCCCTCATGTAGTGACTCTGGATGTGTCCAAGCAAGGCAAGGAGCAGTTAGGCAGTGTAAATGTGCAGAGTATCCACTCATCCAAGGTAGACACAAGTACTACAGTGGCTTTTCATCTGCCCTTGATTTTGCAAAATGTTCTGGTTTCTGTCATATTTTTATACTGTTGATTTGTGCTTATTATTATTCAGAGAGTGCCTGTTGCTCTGTGTTTAAGTAGCAATGCTTTAATGACCATCATATAAGCTTGTCTGAGATTGTAAGATGCAAGTACGTTTTAATAAGCATACTATTAAAGAATTGCCAACATTGAAAGCCTTTCTGTTGTTGCCATGCAAGAATACTTACATAACTAGATAACATATAAGCCTTGGGTATTGAAATGCATATAACAGTATTTGTAAAAAAGGACAGGATTACATTATTTTAAGAAGCTCATTACATTTGTTGGAGACTTGCAGTCATCTTTGCAGGCTTTACCTGCAAACTAAACAGAATGTCAATCTATCATGTGTGGTCCATAACCCGTGCAGTAATCCTTTAAGCAATGTATGTTGAGCTTGTTTCTTGTTTGCTTTTCATTTTTTACTTTGATCATGTTTTCCCAATGAAACAAGTAGATAGTTGTTGTCAGACAGCAGGTCTTTTTGGATAAGAAACATTTTTACAAGTGAGGGTATTACAAAGATTGCTACTTTCAGCATGTTACTTGGTACTTTAATAAAGCTGAATATAAATTATAATTATAACTGCAGTGCAAGGATAAGTGGTTTGAGTTGAGTGCTGCTTGTTTTTCTTATACTTGATTTTGACTGGCATTCCAGTAATGTATTTAAAAAGTAAATTATTTTTTCATGCCTCACAACCTTTTTGTCTCCATCTAGATATTAAGTAAGCTGTCATGCAGCCAATGCATTGAAATATTTTTTTTCTTCTACACTTCATTTTGTCTTGATTGGACTCATAATGATGGTTTGGCACCCAGTGCAATTTACAGTTTTTGTGGTTTTGAGCATAGCCCCTCCCCTTTCTAGTTGGCCACACCCATTCACATTGACCCCACCCATTCAGCTGTCTCCTGCAACCCCCCCCTTTGATTTGAAGTCACCAGCCGCCACTGCATATTTGCAACAAACCATTATAAATCACACCATTACATTGCATTAAAAAAAACTACAGTGGCCAGAATTCCCCTATCAACTTCTTATCTCACAGCTACAAATCACACACTCCATCTTGCACAAACATGCTGCCTTCCCCTCCCTCTCTTTTCTCATTTCCATCTACACCCCACTAGATCTCTCAAAAGCTCTGACTAGCAAACCCTTGACATACTTAAACCCAACAAAAATATCAGTAAACTACTTTACAATTACAGTGTGTATTTAACCTGGAACAGACTTCCTAACTCAATAAAAAAACATCCCAAATACAAATCAGTTCAAAAAGAAATTAACACTTTTACTCTTGAACTCATGGATCAGCCCTTGCCAGAAGCCTACATGAACCCTCCCATCTCTCTTTCCTTTTTTCTCTTCCCCAGTAACTCATTTCTCTTCTTTTCTAATAATTGTGTCTACTTTTTCTCTGTCTCTGCCTTCTTCACATGTTTAATTTGTTATTCTCAAGTAGCAGTGTGACTACTACAAAACAATCTAATTATGTATGTAGCTCATCTATTTTTGTAGTTTACAGTATCTCTTACAGTACAGTGTCTCCAGTCTGCCTTTACATGTGTACATTCCATATCTCATCTATAAATACATATTGTGCATATTTGATATTGCCAGATTATGTTAGATTGAACTCATTTCATCTGTTTATTGTTACTGTATTTTGCTTAACTTTTTGTGTATATTCCATGTTTTACTTTTATTTTTACTACATTGTATGACTTATAATACATGTTTTTCTAAGTTCTATGAATATCTGTATGTAATTTCCTGGAGCTTTTCTCCTCAGGCCTCCACTGAAAATGGGCTTCTAGCTCAGTTGGACCAACCCAATTAACAAATGTCAAATAAATAAATAAATAAATAAATGTCTATGTTTAACATTTCAAATTTCAAGTAATTTTTAACCAAATCATGTTTACTTACTTCTTTCCACAATTTTTGAATTCTTTCACATTTTAAAAATATGTGATCTGTAGTTTCAAACACTACATTTATTATATATTCTATCCTGTTTACTTTTGTATCCCATATTTGCTTTTATAGGTTCATAGGTTTTTAGTATGGGGAACTATATTTTGAGACCCTTTATCCTTTTGGTGAGGAACTTTTGTGGCCTCCTCCAGCTGCTGCAAGTGTCGGTCAGATACATCCCCCGAATGGGGCATTGTCAATCATTGGTCAATGACAGACTACTATCAACCTGGGTCCCAGGTCCCTGATAACTTCTTCTGTGCTCTTGGAGTGCCACCTATTTGGTGTTTGTGGACACCACTTGTGACAGGTTTTTTTGCAGATAAGGCTTACCTATGGACAACCTCCATAAAAAAAATCATTACATTCTTTAATTCTTTTATAATCTGCATGTCTCATCATTATTGCTTTTTTGTTGCTTATTTCTAACCCCTGGATTCTCAAAAGCTTGCACGGCATGCATGATTAGTGTAAGAGGTAATTTTGCCAATATGGCAGCCGAGCAATCCATGTACATGCCCGTTTGAATGTGTGCGAGCGCTCTAGCACTAGTGCTGCATGTTCCCAGCCCCATATGCAAATTACCCCATTTGCAGGTGAAAACCATGCAAATAAGGTAAATCTGCCATCCAGGAAGCTGGAATCAGGGTGTGCAGGACTAGCGTAATATGCAGAAATGTACTCAGTTGGTAACTGAGTATGGATCTGCAAAATTCAAAACGGGGACATTACAGCACCAAATTAAGGCTGCATATCATTGAGGAAGCATGCCAATGGCCAAGTATAAGGCCATTGGCATTGCAAACAAAGCAAAATGTCCAAAATACAACTTTAATATTATTACCGCCAATCACGGCTGGTTAAGCATAGAGCAGCGGTGCGCAAACGGGATCAGTGGGAAAAGAAGAAAATAAACCCAAAGCAAGCATTCCAACTAAAATCAGTATTCTGCCATGGAAGTCAATGGCAAGCAAAAAACAACCTGACCAGTGAATAGTGGTTGCTAAGGGGGGAGGCGCAGTGTGACACATGTAACTATGCATTAGCAGGCAATCCTATGCAAATGAGGGGAAGGATAGTGAATCCCAGTTTCCATCAGCATGTGAGGCAGGTCCCAACAGTGTAAGAGTATGAATAGGCTAGTGCAAGACTAGGAGGTAGGTGACATCATTGGAGGGGTGTGACAGGCATACTGCCAGCAGATTGGAGCTCTGTGGCTCGGGGTTGCACCCAGCTTAGGACAGCAAAGCCAGGGGGTGTGTCTAAACCTGCCTAGCACGTATCACAAAATGTAAGCGGGTGTGCACGCCACACACCGGGATCTACAGGAAGATAAAGGAAGTGAAACCAGGAAATAGCAGTGTACACATTGAAGTACACCAATTGTGCGGCTGAAACTGAAGGGCAATGAGAAGGGAAAACAGCAATAGGAAGGTAATCAAGGGGTACTAGGTTTGCTGCCAGGTGAAACATATCGGAACCAGCCAATTACACAGGCAGCAGACGAGCCCAGCCCAGAACGCCACTATAAACTATACAAATACCGACCCTCTGTTTTTTCTCACACCCTTCACCACTGGTGTAAACAAGCAGAGAACTGTTAACACTCACAACAGCAAAATATTAGGGGCTGCAATAGCTATCATACAACTTGTGGAAGAGGCTGAGGGTGGTGAGCATCTGGATGCTGCTGACCAACCCACAGTGAGGAGATGGAGAAGAGTGTACAGACCCATGGTAACCTGCCAAGGGCTACATGAGCTAGAGATAGTGGAGTGCTATAGGGTGGACAGGGACCTCCTACAGCAAATTGTTGAGCTCTGCAAGCCACACCTGACACAGAGAATTAACAGAGGGGAACCCATCCCAGTGGACACAAAGGTATGTGTAAGTTTAAGAATACTAGCTACAGGTACCTTCCAAAGGCCAACTGGGGATATGATGGGGATTTCACAGGCATCAGCATCCAGGGTATTCTACCAGTTCCTGGATGCCATGGCAGCACGTCAGTGAGAACATATATTTCCCCCTCACCCATGAGGCATTGGCCAGCAATATGCGTCTCTTCCACCAAATAGCAGAATACCCTGAGCTAGTGGGTGCAATAGACTGCACACACATATGCATCAAAGCACCACCCGATGAGCAGGGTAGAGTCTACATCAAATGCAAGGGCTTTCCTTCCATCAACTGCCAGGCCATGTGTGATGCCCAAGGCATAATACTGAACGTGTGTGCTGGCTGCTCTGGAAGTTATCACGATTCCCACAGCAGGTGTCTGATGCAGGTGTACCAGAAATTTGCCATTGGGGACATCCCACACGGTCACCTATTGGGGGATGTGGATATGCACTGGAGCCGCGGTTGATGACACCCATCAGAAATGCACACACACACCCAAACAAGAACTCTATAATGAGGCACATGCACAAACAAGAATCATAATAGAGCATGTGTTTGGGATGCTCAAGTCACGGTTCAGGTGCCTGGCCACATCCGGTGGAGCGTTGCAGTACTCACCAACTACATGTACCCAAATCGTCCTTGTATGTGCCATGCTACACAATATGATTCTGTGGAACAGCTGCAGCAGGAGCAGACAGGTGCAGGGCCACACAGCCCCCCACCAATGCCAAGGCATACACAGACACAGAGTGACTCAGAGGAACAACCTGAGCCTGCTCCAGTAGGCAGAAGGAGGCGTGAAAAGTATGCCCTGGCCCTGGCAAAGAGGCAATGCATAGCACATACTCTGATATGGGAGGGACCCGGGTAATAGCACCTCTCTCTGACTCTCACATACAGTAAAAGGGATGCCAAACATTACACTACATGTGCCTAACCATGCATCGAGAGTGTACTATGTGCATCCAACATAGGCAGCCCTGCTGCACCACCCTCAATACTGGGACACCCGCAAGATAAGAGACTCACACATGCCAGTCAGGAGGTGGGGGTCACATGCCAAGCAACAGTCACAGCCAGCAGGACAGGTGTAGACAAACACAAACAAATGCTGTACTATGGCCTCTGAATGAGGGCTATGAGTAAGCATCCCCCCAGGCCTACATGGACAGACTACAGCAGGCCAGGTAGTGGGAAGTCAGTTGTGATGGCTAGGAAGTCAGAAACTAATGTGTATGTAATCAAAAGATAAGAATGGTAGTACACTGGTATGGCTTAGCGACTACGATTGGTAAGACTACTGAATGAAATGGAGTACATGGCATACCAGTACAGTCCTAGCAAATGTGTACAAGTGTCAGGTGCGCCGCCCCACCCTACATACAAATATAGTAACAGTCAGGTGTGCCCCCCCCATCCTGTGTAGAAACATAGAAATAGTCATGTGTTCCCCCTGCTATGCAGACATGTTGCAACAGTCAATGTCAAATGATCAATGGATACCCTGCAGACACAGCATGCTACCTGTCGGTGTACAACACAAAGGTCAGCAGTGCAGTACAAACCACTGGACATGATCCACACATGCAAAACAGATGGCCTTACTGGGCATGCTCACACACTTAGAGATATGAAGGCAATGTCAGTTATCAACATACTGAAAGGTCATACTGGCCATGCTCACACACTTAAATACATGAAGGCCATGTATGCAAACACCAGTGGACCAGACACATCTGGCAGTTGCAATTGTTAGTGTAGACATATGTCAGTATGCACCACTCATGCTTTGCACACACAGTGGATAGGAATACAGACATATATGTAAGGACAACCCACCATAATAATCCAAAGGTAGATGGATATAGATGTGTGGAAGAGGGTGACCATAACAAGGAGCCATCCAAGCCTATCCCAACCAGCACACAGCCAAAGGGCCCCAAACACATCAGGTGCAGATGTCACTCACTGCAGATACTAGAGACCAGTACCTGTCAGCATCACAGACTATGTGGTCCACGTGCCAGCTGTCCAACATGGCTGTACAAGGACATAGTCATCTAGTAGCTGTATACACATACCTGTGACATATGGCCCCATGAGTGGCCACATGTGACTTGTCACACCTACATGAATGGGTTATGGGCCATATGCAGACTGCCCACCCCATAGCGCTACCATGACAAGCCTGCTGAGGTCATCCAATGTGTAATACACCTTTGGGAGAGTTGTAGCCCAGTAATCTCCATGGCATGTTCCATAACTGCATACTGCTGTAGTGTGATAAACTAGTTAGGTAGGAGTTCTAACCCCAGACATGGCAACTGAGTGTGTGTCAGTGTTTGTGTGTGTATCTGTCTCTCACTGACTGTATAGAGAGCAATGCCTTTAGGTTACTCAGACCTCTTACAATTCACATACCCACCTTTGGCAAGGCTGCTAATGTCACCCACCTAGAAATACTCCCCTTGGAAAGTTGTAGCCCAGTAATCTCTGTAGGGCACGCTGTAACTGTGTGCTGCTGTAGTTTGATAATGTAGTTAGGGAAGAGGTCAAACCCCAGATGTGTGTGCATATGTGTGCGTGTCTGTCTGTCACTGACTTTGTAGAGAGCTATGACTTTTAGGCCACTCACCTCTTACAATTCACATACCCAACTTTGGCAAGGCTGCTGATGTCACCCACTTAGAAATACACCTCTGGGAAGGCTGTAGCCTAGTAATCTCTGTAACACATCCTGTAACTGCATACTGCTGTAGTGTGATAAACTAGTTAGGCAGGAGCTCCAACCCCAAACCTGGCAACTGTGTGTGTGTGTTTGTGTGCATGTCTGACTGTGTAGGGAGGAATGCTTTTAGGCTACTCACACCCCTTACAATTCAAATACCCACCTTTGGCATGGCTGCTGATGTCACGCACCTAGAAATACACCTCTGGGACAATTGTAGCCCAGTAATCTCCATAGCACACCCTGTAGCTATGTATGGCCATAGTGTGATAAAGTAGTTAGGTGGGAGTTCTAACCCCAGACCTGCCAACTGTGTGTGTATGTATATGTGCATGTCTGACTGTGTAGAGAGCAATACTTTTAGGGTACACACATCCCTTTCATTTCACATACCCCACTTTGGCAAGGCTGGTGATGTCACCCACCTAGAAATACACCTCTGGGAAGGCTGTACCCCAGAAATCGCTGTAGTGCATCATGTAACTGTGCACTACTGTAGTGTGATAAACAAGTTAGGTAGGAATTCCAACCCCGAGCCTGGTGAGTGTGTGTTTGTGTGCATGTCTGACTGTGTAGAGAGCAATGCTTTTTAGACTAGTCACACCCCTTAAAATTCAAATACCCACCTTTGGCAAGGCTGCTGATGCCACACACCTAGAAATACACCTCTGGAATGATTATAGCCCATTAATCTCCATAACACATCCTGTAGCTGTGTATGGCCATATTGTGATACAGGAGTTAGTTGGGAGTTCTAACCCCAAACCTGCCAACTGTGTGTGTATGTGTGCATGTCTGACTGTGTAGAAAGAAATGCTTTTAGGGTACTCACACCCCTAACATTTCACATACCCAACTTTGGCAAGGCTGCTGATGTCACCCACCTAGAGATACACCTCTGTGAAGACTGTAGCCAAGTAATGTCTGTAGCGCATCCCATAACTGCATACCACTGTAGCATAATAAACTAGTAAGGCAGGTGTTCCACTCCTAAACCTATCAACTGTGTGTGTGTTTGTTTGTGTGCATGTCTGACTGTGTAGAGAGCAATGCTTTTTAGGCTACTCACACCTCTTACAATGCAAATACCTAACTTTGACAAGGCTGCTGATGTCACACACCTAGAAATATGCCTCTGGGAAGGTTGTAGGCCAATAATCTCTGTAGCACATCCTGTAATTGTGTACTGCTGTAGTATGAATTAGAACTGTGGTAGGGTTCCATTTCCACACATGGCAGCTCTGGCTGTATTGCGTGTGTCACTGTCTGTGTAAGGAACCGTGCATTTTAGGCTAGTCTCTTGCAGTCAATTTAAAATGCCCTACTTTGGCAATCCTGCTGATGTCAGTCATTGTGAAATACACTTTTGGGGAAATACTACTCCAGTAATATATGTGGTATGTACTATAACTGTGTAGTGCTGTAGTATAATAAATTAGTTAGGTAGGGATTCTACTCCCAAACATGACAGGTATGCATGTGTGTGTTTGTAACCCATAGACATCATTGTGAATGTGTGACACCTGTGGCCAATGTGGAGCAGGTTTTGCATTTTTCTTATATGGTGGCCATACTATAAATCACAATGTCCACCGTACAGGGATAACAGATGTGATATGGCTGAGAGACTGGGGTGCAGAGCCATACCTATACATGTGACATCAAGGCCAGGCAATCACAGCTAGCAATGCCAGTATTACCCAGAGGACACTGTCAACCCATGTGTCATACACGCACATATGCCTAGGTAACAGCCAATATGTGGGTAGTACACTGCATATTGGCCACTGATAGTAACTATGGAGTGACAGCAGTGGGCCACAGAGGGTATGTCATCTTGTCTATCTGTCCAATATGCACGTACATGAAGACAGTGCACCTCCTCCATGTTCCCCAATGGACACCTACACCACCTGTGGTGCCATCACATGTGACCCACAACAGACATACCATGCCTGACAACATACCCTGTATGGACAGATGCTACTAACACCAGAGAATGCTGATAGCATGCTCTCAATGTAGGTGCAGGGTAAAGCTGCTGGCCATTATCAGTTCCTGCTGCAGGTGTGCAGGACTGTCACATCTGATGATAATCTGTGTCCACAACATGGACTGGACACCCCAGGTACAGTTCCACCTGTTACTGTACATGCATGTGGGAAGTGTGCACATGCCAGACACCATCCATGTCATGGACTAAGGAACACAGACATGGCAAGCAATGCACAGCATTGGTCACACACAATAGTCACCCAGGTGGCCAGATGGGGGATTCAATACCCAACTGTGTGGGCAAATGCAGACACTACATCACAGAGCCACAATGAAGGCCATCGTCATGTGGCCTGATGCCAAGGTACACCCATCGCCTAGCCTTGGACAGCCATCTGGCACAGTCGAACACTACACACCTGTGCAGACATGCACCCATGCATGTCAGTGCTGGCACCCTGTGTGTTTGTGTGTGTGTTGCATGCTGCATATATTCACATCCACACTCCCTACAACCCCCATGGGCATACTGCAGCGTGCTGTCTGATGTCAGACACCTCCACATACCCTTTGCCCATACAGCCCTCGTATTACCTGTGTGGTGCATGGAATACCTGCACAGTGATGTGATGTGGCAATCCCACAATCAATGAGTTGTACACCTGGCCCTGCCACATGTATCATTGTGTGTGTGTCCTTGTGAGAGGGTGGCTGTGTTGACACTGGCACCTGTTCATGCGGACAGGCACGTGTATGTCACCTACCATACAGCTACTGTATCCCTGTTGCAGATGTCACTCACCATCCCATATATGTTCTGAGTACTCCACAACAGGTAACCCATGTGGCGCATCCAATAATTGCATTGAACTGTGCTAGTACTACATAGTTGTCAGGGGTTTGATACCCTGTGCTAGTAGGTGTGTGACACATACATTCTTCAGTTTTACCCTCCCTGACATGTATTTGCCTCTGTCTGCATCCCCCCCCCTCTGGTGGACATGGAGACCTACACCTGCTTTGCTTAGGCAGCAGCATGTGTATTGTAAGTGATGCTCATGATCAGCTGATGGTCTCTGCATGAATCACAACCCTCCCCTAGCTGATCGCATGTGAAACAGCTGTGGTAACATTCCCATAGCTAATTGTATGAAAACACACTCCAACACCTAGGAACATCATGGTGGTATTGGCCCTTTTCATCCACTATGAGCAGAAACTAGATCTGTCAGTGGCAAACAGCATCTCAGATGGATTGGGGTGTACCTCTAACTACATACACCGTGGAAACTGTGCAACAAATAGGAAGGGGATGTGCCTGACCTGACTACAGACTGTAACTGCTGCTTTACTGCATTTGGGGTACTGTTGGTTTAACAGTGTTTATGTGGATATGGCTGTTGTACATGTCTTAATACCTGCCATGTCAGTTCCATGTTTATGGGGAATCCCCATCTGCAGGGTCATCTGCAGCCTGGACAGTGATGTGTCCATGGTTTCATGTGTCACCCACTGAGCATCTAGCTGTGGACTGCAGAAGGTAGTGTGAGGATTGCAATCAGTAGATGGAGAAAGCCGTGATAGTCACAGACGTCATATCCCTCATAGGACATAAGTTGCAACAAACCTGTAACAACAGTAAATGTATGCGGTTATCACAGCAACATGTCAATACTGGCCCTATGTATGTGCTTCCAGCCACACCTCTGTCAACCTTTGTACATATGTTGTGCATGAAGTGGTGAATATGTGCTGTACACCATAATTTGTGGCATCATATCTGAGAACACGCCACTGATATATCCGACTGATACACTCGTTATGTACAGTAGGGATTACATTTCATGACATTACCTGCACATTCTGTGGATGTTCGTACAGTACTGAGGTCTGTGTACCTATGGTGAATGTTGACAGTGTCTGTATTGTTAATATGTACCTTAGCCTGTGAACAGACTGTGGTAGATGACATTGTTCTAGTTCCCCTACTATCAGATGTTACATTCTGTTCCACTGTATGGTACTGCAGTGACGTACATGTTTGTAGGGCCATACACACATGTGTCCCATACCCCAGACAGCCATCACACCAAACTGTGTAGCAGGCCAATATATGCAGGGTCAGTCTGTGAGTGGCACATATGAGGATGGCGTAGAGCACATAGTCCATACACTGTAATACCATGCAAGCTAACCATATGTAGCTGTGGCTGTGTTCACATTTGTTGTGGATATGCACTTTCACACAGGTGTATCTTACCCTGTGCTGTGACATGTCTGTTGAGCCTTCTTTATATACAGGTACATCTGCAGTCCCCCTTAGGAGATGTAGGCCAGTGTTGAGCCAGTTTTCCTGCAGCCTGCACAATGCATTGTGAAATGCCTAGCAGCTGAGTGTACTTAACCAGTGGGATGTCATGTGCAGATACTAGCCAGATGTCCCACTTCCGGGCCTCCTTTAACAGTCATGTATGCCAGACAGGGCAGTGGAATGCAGTGTCGATGTAAGTCAATATCTATCAGTTAGTATGTGGCCATGGCACCCCTGTACCAGCAGTCATACTGTGTCAGGCCAGACAGGGGTGTGTGAATGCATGACCTATGGTGGACATCATATACCAGTCGTTATGTGTTCTACTCATCTACATGGCCGTCCTCATCCATATTGTCAGGCATGGTACACATGTGTAGCACTAAAGGCTTATGTGTATACCTCTGGACTGTACAGAGTGTGTCAGACTTTCCACATATATTGGCCAATATCTCTGCTGCAGTCCACAGCGGCATTACATGCTAGCAGTGGCACTGTACAATGATGTCTTTAGGATGTCTGTCAGTAGCCAATGGCACACATGTTATAAGCAGATGTGACCTTCCACACACACCATGTCTGTGAAGACAATCCCGCTGACAGTAGCAATAGTCTACTAGTATACCTGCTATACATACCTGACATCCCCTGCAACTACAACATTGGGATCATATGGGCTGGGGTTGGCCTACACTTCATGTCCAGGACATATGGTGGGAATATATGTACATATACTTATCCAGATAGCCAGATATACATGATTACACATGTGTACTACACCCAATTAACACTGTCATGGCAATCACCTACTATAAATCCCCACATCACGTGTGCGTGTTCCCATTACATCTCCTGTGTGATGGACATCCGTCCTGTGTGTTGGCAGCAGTGCTACCAACAGCAGGTAGCAATACCCCTTACAGGAGAACCAGCACACTCAGGGCAGCCACGTATTTGTAGGAGGATCAGGAACTACAGACAGACTGTGAGTAGAGTTGTGTTATGCTTTGTATAGTACTGGTGTTACAGGGTTTGGGTGTACATACTAGTTTACTGTAGAATGCAGTCCATCTGCATAGCACACATCTGTGGGCCTATCCTCATGCCAGCCAGAGCTATGCCTATCATGTCTTGTCTGTCCACCAAATAGGTCCTGTGACAGATATTACACTGGCAGAGTGTGTGTGTTGAGTGTTATCGATACATGGCTACATCCATGACCGTTTCTACCCTCAGTTCCCTGACTAAGGGTATGTTACAGACTATCCTGTAACACCAGCACCTTGAGTAGTGTATGGCAACAGTTGTCCACATATGTGCCTGTATTCCAGCCTCTGTCCATCACCTACATACCAAGCTTTGCACATATGTCATGATGTTGGTGGTTGATCCATAGTGGGCTGTGAGTATAACACACTGCCAGTGCTGCCATCAGTCCACTGCCATTGTATCCCTCACACATATGGTGGGGCTGGGGCCATATATGTGTGGGCGTCAACTACACAATACATGTGTGCCCTTATGCACTCCAGAGCCCAGTGTATGTAACAGTGGTATATAACCCTGTATTATTGAGTCTGGGGGGAGCACTATAAATGACCCAGACTGCTACAAAATGTGGGGGTATCAGGGCTGAGCTGTCTTAAGGTATCTGGATATACAGTAACATATACTTCACCTATATATACATTACTGACATGGATCTGGTTAATGTAGGACTACTGCCCCCTGCCATACAAACTGTTCTGTTTGTCGGTGTGCTCATGATGGTGTCAGTTATGCCATGTTATGGTGCAGTTACAACCCATGTGGTCATATGATGTTTTTACCACCTACTGAGTTTGAACAGTGTGTAGATAGAGTCTGCTGAACTACACACCTGCATTACATACTGTTGATTGTTAGGTATCATGTGGCCCAGTGTGTCTTTCCTATTGTACAATGTGAATGGCTTGGCATGGACAGCAACAGCTGTGAACCTTTCCAGACTACTGTAATACTGTAACTGGTCCACAGTAGCATTATTCCATTGATATAGTTGTCAGTGTCTGAACAGCTATATGGCACGGAGTGTAGAACTGTAATAGTACACGATTAAAGGTTTTCATGTCTGCAAACCTGTGGGTGGTGTTTTACCTATGGCTTCTTTGTTGGTACATGTTACAGGCAATGATTGTCATTTGTGTGGGTGGCACATACAGTGTCCAGTCATTTAGGGGTCAACTGTAGGCATAGTGGCTGTTCCAATATTAAACAACACTGACCCAAAAGCCACCGACTATGGCAATAAAACGGCAAACAGCAAGGCAAGTATCAAACTTTTATTCTCTCTAGTGCTTCGGTGTTACCACCTTCAAGGAGTCTCAAACAGTAACAAACATCAACACACAGTTTTATACACCTCACATAATTAACATCAATTATTCAATTAAATACTTAAATTACCAAATCTTTAAAGCAAACATTTCCAATTCAGGTCACTATTAAGACCATTAGGCACAAGTGTTTTATATTTTAAAATATAAATACTTTATACCATAATTTTTGTTTTAATATATTTTCATCACCACAAAAACATTCCACAGTTTCCAAAACTGTGCCTTGTAACATGGTGATGTCACTATCATGAAACATTTTAAAATGTAAAGAAATTATCTTGTCTTCCCTCATATTCCTAATATCTCTTATGTGCTCCATGAATCTGACACAAAATTCTCTTTTTGTTTCCCCTATATAAAACAGAGCACAAGGGCATCTTAGTGCATATACTACCCCTTTGCTCCTACATAAATAAGCATCACTGGGTTCAAATTTAACCCCATTTATCTTGTTAAAAGTATTCATAATATTTACACAAACACTGCATCTCTTGCAGCATGATTTTCCCTTTGTCAATAATAAACTAGGTATACTAACAGCTGGTAAACTGAATCTGCCATGCACCACCATATCTTTTAAAATCCTAGTGGCTGTTCCATATTGTGTGCACATTCCATGTATGTATCTTACTGTACATATAACTGTGTGTGTATGTGTAGTCACATGTGTATATATATATATATATATATATATATATATATATATATATATATATATATATATATATATATATATATATATATATATATATATATATATATATATATATATATATATATATATGTATCTGTGTATCTGTATCCTGGGAATGTTGATGGCTTCCACATATTACATTCCTCATGGGAGCCAGACTGTACTGCATGATATTCTACCAATACCAGCCTGACATCATACAGGTGGGATGTAGTACAGGTAACATCGTGTGCCCATGTTGTCACAAGCCCTGGTTATGGGATCTCCAACACTTGGTAGTGTATTGCAGGGCAGGTGTGTTTGGCTGGGGGGGGGGATGTCAATTTTACAACACCTACAGTGTGTGGGGCCTCTCAAACCCATTAACGGTGCATGAGGACATATGTGTCATTTGTTAATCTGCCATTGCTGTCTACAAATGTATGGACATATATACCTGTGTGTGTATATATATATATATATATATATATATATATATATATATATATATATAGATATATATATATATATATATATATATATATATATATATATATATATATATATATATATATATATATATATATATATATATATATATATATATATATATATATATATATATATATATATATATATATATATATATATATATATATATATTTGCTAACATATCTATAACTATGTCTGTATATACCTACATAGATATATATCTGCTTGCACATATGTAACTTGCTGTGTATATGTAGACATATAGGTGTAGACACATATATGTGTCGATGTAGGCATTTGCATAGATATATGCGCATATATATATGTATACTGATATATATGTGTACAGTATCAGAAATATATATATATATATATATATATATATATATATATATATATATATATATATATATGTTGTATCTGTGTAGACATGTATATATGTATACATACATCTAGATGTTGGTATACATTCTCTGTACTGTTGCATGACTGCACTGGATGATATGTTTCTGAAATCATCAGCTCTGGCTTAGTGGTATATCACCTTGTCTATGGTGTGCAGTGTCGTGGGTTCAAGCCCTACAGGAGCTATGTATTTTGTGGCTGGGCAGAACACGGCCCATTGGATATAGTGTGATGAAGGCACCTTTGAGCAGTAGTACATGGGTTTTCGCGGGTGTAAGCTACACAGGTTAAGCAATATAGAAGTCAAATATTTGTATGACACTGGAAGGTCCGTGTTCTGCCCAACAACACAGTAAACAGTGTCTGCAAGGCTTGTACCTAGGACCCAACACACCAGAAATACTGTGAATTACCACTAAGCCATGACAGGTACACCTACATCTGATGGCTCCAGAAACATGTCATCCAGCACAATCATTCAACAGTACAGTAAGTGTACTTTAACATCTAGATGTATGTGTGTGTGCGTACATATAGTTATATATAACCCACTCTCTCCATGCATACATCTACACAAATCTGTCTACATATATATGTCAAGATATAGATATATCTACAGCAAAATATATATATATATATATATATATATATATATATATATATATATATATATATATATATATATATATATATATATATATATATATATGTGTGCAGATATATATATATATATGTGTGTGTGTGTGTGTGTGTGTGTGTGTGTGTGTGTGTGTGTGTGTGTGTGTGTGTGTGTGTGTGTATACAGATATATATCAATAGATATCATAGAGGACATGACAAAGACATATACGAACACAGGCACCATTAATGGGGGTGAGGGGGCTCACGCAACATGTCTCACATGTGGTGACATCCCCCCCTGCAATAAATTACCGACTGTTGCAAATGCCATAACCAGGACCTGACAATACGTGGACACAAGATGTTAACAGTAGGCCATCCCACCTGTATTATGACACTTGGGTATTGATAACATATGCTAATCGGTCTGTCTACCATAGGTAATGTACAATGTGTAAGCAATGAATGGCCCTATGATACCTATACTCAGACATATGTATGCAGATACTCATATGCAGATATATATGTATACATATGTATAGATATATATGTGACTACACAGACACACACAGAGGTATCTCTAGGAAGATACATGAGAGAGTGCACACCATACTGAACTGCAAGAATCCCTACAGTTGCATCTTCATCTGATGGACATTGTATGAGTCACCCATACCACAGACAAGTGTTGCCTGACACATATTCCCACAGAGACGTCAATGGATGTAACACAACAGACAGGTTGGTATAAATAGGGAAGGTTCAATTGTGTGCTATTACAGTTGTATATGCCACGTCATATAGCTGATTATGCTCTGACATACATACAAACAGAACTGAAAAAACAAGACGGTCAACTCACCGTCCCAGCTAGGTTTTAAAAAAGTAGCGTGCAGGCTTACTTGAATAAGGCAAAATTGGTGTATATCCAAATATGTGTTTAATAAACTTGAACCACAATATTGAAAAACTGCAATCCACATGAACAACTGTAAAGCGCTTTCATCCGCTTATCGCAGACTTCTTCAGGATAGTTTATAAGCTCACTATACAATCCTTTTAAAATCTTTTTGGTGCCATTCTAGAAGCAAGTATTTAAAGTGCCAGTTCTTAATATAATTTATACATAATTTTAAAAACATACTTATAAACACAGCCAATACATCAGTAATATTTGCTAAGACCATAAATAATAAATAAATATAAATACTTTTCTAAAAGCCACTAAATCATAGAATTGCAAAGCCATACTTCATACCCCATTAAAATAATTAACATATACATACATAATTTAATTACAACTGGTAATCGTAGTTTCAGTTTTGCCATAATAGATCAAGTTTTTACATCAAATAGAGGGGGCAATTTCAAAGCAATACTAAGCAAAAAAGAAAGCATCTGGCAAGTGTTGACCGATGCCACAAAGGAACTGGATATAAATGATTTTATTTCTATCAAACCCTTTCTAATGTTGGCTTGATTAGTTTTATTACCAGTTGTAATTAAATTATATATGTATATTTTAGTTATTTTAACGGGGTATGAAGTATGGCATTGCAATTCTATGATTTAGTGGCTTTTAGAAAAGTATTCATATTTATTTATTATTTATGGTTTTAGCAAATATTACTGATGTATTGGTTGTATTTATAAGTATGTTTTTAAAATTATGTATAAATTATATTAAGAACTGGCACTTTAAATACTTACCTCTAGAATGGCACCAAAAAGATTTTAAAAGGATTGCATAGTGAGCTTATCAGCTGTTCTGAGGAAGTCTGCGATAAGCGGATGAAAGCGCTTAACAGTTGTTCATGTGGATTGCAGTTTTTCAATATTGTGGTTCGAGTTTATTAAACACATATTTGGATATACATCAGTTTTGCCTTATTCGAGTTAAGCCTGCAATCTACTTTTTTAAAACCTAGCTGGGACGGTGAGTTGACCATCTTGTTTTTTCAGTTCTGGTGTTGCCGTTTGTGTTTGAATACATACAAACAGAGTAATGCAACATACAAACATATCCTTTAGGACAGTAGTTCAAAAGCATCACATCTGTCGGTGTCCATGCCAAGACATTCAGGTAATCCAACGGAAAAGACTGACATGTCCATAGCATAACAAACTATCCACGGTATGTCATGCAGATGTATAGCCCAGTGGCCTCTAAATACACTCTGATAAGACCTGGGTTGACACTATGGGTGGTATCTGTCACATAATGCATAGCTGTAATCATCATAATCACACTGATGGCAGTCAGCAGTAGGACAGCAGTGTTCACAAGGTGAAATGTATTGTAATGTACATCCGCATACCATATACCGTAGGGCAGCTTATTACTGGTGGTACTCACATGTTGTAACATCCTGGGATACGTGTGGTGCATACCCCCAATACACTGCCTTAAAGGGGCATAGCACACTGTTACATAAACTGATCTCGAGACTGCAGAGGTGCACACATGTTGTGCAAATGAAGCCAGCATATATATGGTGCATATGGGCTGTGCACCATTAGCTAGTGACAGCATACCTGATAACCAGCCAGTCAGATAACAGACTGCTGGACATGTTGTGTGTAGTAGGGGCTGTGTCCACGGTAATTACCAGGACATTATGTGTATGTGTGTACAGTACTATGGTCAGTGTATATATGGCAGGGGTCGGTGGCCTTCACTATCCAAATAGCCATGCCTGATCCCTCACCCACCAAAGTAATGTCACTGGGGGGCACAACAGCTATCTGACACCTACAATGAAGATAGCAGAACATATACGGTCCCATATATAGTAATACTACATATAATATTGACCACATGTATAACAACAATACCTAACATATGTCCATAACTGTGTTCCTGTGTTGGGATGGCTGGGTGTGTGTGTGTGTGTGTGTGTGTGTGTGTGTGTGTGTGTGTGTGTGTGTTGTGTGGTAGTGTGTCTATTAATCCTCACAGGTACAAGAACCCACTACTGCAGGGCTGAAGAGACACCTGTGGCTCCAGATCCACAGGTTGCAGACCCCTGGTTTAGGATGATTGACGACTGTATGTGTATTGCACTTACGACACATGGGCTCTGTACAGGCTATAGTAAATGTCATTGTTCTCAGTCCATTTCTTTCTGATGTTACATGCTGCTCCAGTGGTAACCTTGTGTATCATATGTGGCTGTGGCTGCATTGCCATTGGATGTGGGTATGCATTTACTCACAGGTGTCTGCTATGCTGTGCTGTGACCTGCGTGTTGAGCCTGCTATACTCGTAGGTACATGTGTATTCCCCCATACAATATGTATTCCAGAGTTGTGGCAGTATGCCTGTAGTTCGCCCACTGCTTTGTGACATGGCTAGCAGCCTACTGTAAATACCTAGTGTGCTGTTATGTCCAGTTATTTGCAGGACATACTGCTGCAAGGCCAGCATAACTGTTGTGTATTACTGACAAAGCTGTGGTATGCTGTACAGATGTATGTCATTCTCTACTGGGTAGTATGTGGACATGTGAACTCAGCAGCAACAGGTAGTATGTGTCTGGACAGACTGGCATGTGTGCGTGCATACACTGTGTGGGCATGTGTATCTCAGTATTGTGATATACCCATGTACATGGCTAGTAATAACCTCATTGGGAGGCATGGTCCACATGTCACGCATGAAGGGGACATGTGTATAGTTCTGGACTGACCACAGAGTGCCACACTGTCCATATATAGTGATCATATCCCTGCTGTAGTCCACACCATCATTACTGTGCTAGCAGTGGGTCTGTACTATGCCGCCCCTAAGATGTCTGTCCATACGCAATGGTGTACATGTCTAAAGCATATGCGACCTCCCACACCCAACATGCTTGTTAAGGCACCCCTATGATAGTGACAACAGTCTACATATATACTTGCAATACATTTGTGATATCCCCTTGCACTACGATGTTGGGACTATTGGTACTGAGGTCAGACTCTACTCCATGTTCCGGAAATATGGTAATCTGATATGTGTGCACATATATCCACATATCTATGTAGATATATACACATATACATATCCACATACATATATAGCCATATGCATATCCACATACATATATGGGGACATATATATATATATATATATATATATATATATATATATATATATATATATATATATGTGTGTGTATACATATAAATACCACACATATACATACACACAGCACTGACATCAACAAGTGGCAATGCATCTGCTGTCATTCAAAGGGGATCCGTTATCTGTCTGCCTGGGTCGACATGATGTACAGACCACAATGCTCTGGCAGAGACGGACTGCATGTGTTGCCCTCTGGGATTCAGGTTATTGGCTACACCTTCTGGCAACCCCATAGTGCCTAATCTAGGCAAGGTTCAAAGGGCAAATCCACCACTGTAACAGATGCAAGCATGCAAAACTGCCAGTAATGCGACTCAATGTTGGACGTCTAAACCTAAACAGGTGCTCTCCAGAGCCACACATAGAAATGGGGAACATTGATATCTGTGCAGTACCTGAGACATGGTGCAATGCTCCAGGGATCACACCTGTAATACCTGGCTACAACCCTTATCACACATGTCGGGCAACAAACCAAGGCCACAAAACTACAGGCGGAGGAGTGTCCATATTCATCAAGGTCATTCACACTTCCAGCCTAGTGTTAAGCACAATGCATTTGGGAATCACCAAATGCAACTGACACTATGTAAGACTGAAATCCAAATTGCAGCTACCTGCTGATCCCCCTCCATGGTCCAAGGTTCTCACTACACTGTTATAAACATACTGGACAATATTAAGATACAATCAAACACCATAATACTGGTTGATTCCAAATACTCTGCCATTAACTGGGAAATTACCTCATGTACCACCACCCTTTACCAACGGTTCCGGGAACACATACAGTCCAAACCCCTGGATCAACTAGTCCATTGTCCAACCAGGGTCTCCAATAACATAGACCTGGTCATTCCTAACATGGGTGTCAGATGTCCCATACCAGTGGCCACCCCTCATAGGTCAGGTCTGACCATTAGGTAATCACCATTGACATCCACCTCCCACCCCACCCACCAGTAAGGATCCTCCATGAATGCCCTCTGCAAAGCCTACACCATGCTACTCAAGCCAGACGTGACAAACCTCATGACACCCATGGAGATGGGAGCTGAACATGCAAATGATGATTCCTACACTAAGGCACTATGTGGGCATACCCACTCATGCATGCATTGCATCATCTCACCTAGACTCAAAACACTGTCCTCCAAACATGGAAGCCAGTCTTGTGCTCCACTGCCATGAACAGGCTATACAACAGAAGGAAGACACTGTTGCAGTTAACAGGATAATCTCAAAATGGAAACTGCTCCCTTACCAGCCTCGGTAATAAGCTGCTATCCCTCGAAAACCTCCACAGCTTGTTGCATAAATACTATTGCCATAGATTCCAAAGACAACCACAAGGCATTCTATAGTTATGTCCAAGATATATACTGCAATGCTCATAATTGCTCTGTGCTACAACAGATTGGCATTAAATATACTGATTCAAAGTTGTGTTCTGATATCTGGCCAGACCGAGTTAGTGCCACATTCAGCCTCCCTCACCCCCTAAAGGGCACATCTCAGTAACAAAAGGTTGCCAAATGCCAGTAATCATGGCCACACAGGTGGAATCCACCGACTCCACTGCTAGGAATACAGCTGCCATGGGATCAGATGACATACAGGGCTGTGTAGTATATGAACTACTACATAACCCTGCATCTCACCTAAGTGCCATGTGTCATCATAGCCTTATCTCAGGCATCTATCCCACTGAGTGATGCACAGCTGCAGTTATCACACTCCACAAGGGGGGATCCACCTTGGATCCTGGGAACTACCGTCCCATCAGTCTGATGAGCCTGATCTCCAAGAGTATGGAATGCATTATCATGCAACTCATTAACAAAGACATTGGCAACCAGTAAACACTGGACCCCACCCTGGTTGGGCTCATGCAGGGCCAATCTTGTCTCCTGACCCTGTTTGACTACTTTGATTCAGTCCCCAGAGCTGTGGAGGAGGGTAAGGCCATGCACACAGCCTATCTGGACTCTGCCAAGGCCTTCGACAGCATCACCCACTCTAGAGACATAGTTAAACATGCAGAGGTGGCAATAAACACCTGTGCCACTCAATGGGTTGCCAAATGACTTACTGATGGAACCCAGACTGTAAACATAGCCATGTCCGATCCCTGCTCCAGACAATTGACTACTTTGAGTACGTCAGGGTCGATCCTGGCACACCTCTTGTTTGCCATCTACTTCCCTGAAGTACAGGCCTACACTACTGTACTCTGGCTGACAAAGATCACAGATGGCCACAAACTGGGAGCCATTATTGGATCCCCAAATTATGTGGATATTTTACAACATGGTTTTACAGACACAGATGCTTGGTGCCAGAGCCATAGGCTTAAGCGTAATGGCATGTAATGTATAGTTATCCCCTTCGGACATACAGTGTACTCATGAAGTACTACGTAGGTGTCAGTACACTAAATGCCGACAGTGTGCTGACAGACATAGGGACACAGGTGGACAGTGGTCTCAACTTCATTAACCACATAGCCATGACAGTAAGGAAATCCTCTTGTGTGATACGCCTCATCACCAAGGGCTTTACATCCAGAGATAAGGGGGGGTACATGTCCCACTGTACTCATCCCTCATTACACCCTGTATAGAGTACAATGCCCCATTTGGTATGTACTTCACAGGACAGCTGCGACAGCTGGGAAGGCAGTGGAAATACCTCACTATATGAATCACAGCCATCAAACAAATGGCCTATGCTGACCATCTAGACATCCTCCAGCTATACTCTGTGGCATACTGTCTACACAGAGGCTATGTCAAACCCTGGGAAATGGCATCTGTAATGTGTATGTACTGCCATGTACAGTACATGTGTCTATTACTGTAGCAAAGGGTATTGAGTGTCATGTCTGGGACACACAAGCATACGAGGCCTGCACAGCACTGTTATCCATGTGAATGTGTGACGTGTAGGGGTAGCAACCCAAGGTACATGCTGTCACACACGCATACAGTGTAACATGGCAGTACTACTGTCAACAGTGCTGTCCCAGGGAAGAGTGCAGTGCTAAAATTACTACTGACAACAAGCACACCTGCAGACATAGCTGCACTCTGAGGGCTTACTGTCATGTACCTGGTGTGTGGGCTGTGTCACCATATATATGCCCTACTGGATGATACTCAGATATGTGGAATGTAACTGTGGAGTACCGTCGGCACAGCACATGTTAGTGAGGGCTTACAACATGTAGTAATGGCATACTCATTGTTGTCAAACATCCATCTGTTGACACATTCATCCTACTGCATAGCTACTCGCCAAACTGGTGTCTGTCAGTGCCTCTACAGATGTGCAGATGGCAGGTCTCCAGCTGGGATACATACAGGCAACCTAAGCTTGATAGACACTGATATGTGTGGCCAGCTGTGTACTACCTGTCACATATAGGGGACATCACCCTGTATAGGCCACATGGCACCGGTATCTACACTACACTACCACAGCCAAATGAACATGCTTGGGTACAGGTCTCCATCACAGACACTAAACACATGTTGTACAACATGTTGCATACATGTCAACTAGACCACCTCAGTGGCCATGTGTAGAAGGCAGCCAGAGGATTGGCTGATGCATGTCACACTCATCCTGCCAGTCACTAACGTGGTGTTTGTCGATAGAATGCCTGCTAGCACATGGCAAGTGGCATGATACCAATGTACACACCCCCCTACACATCCAATCCCTCCATGGACAACAGCCAGGTACACAGCTATGACCACCTGCAGCAATGCACCACAGTATTGACACGTGTACATGTGCATTACTGAGGATAGCATTGTCTGTGTGTTAGTACACCTCTAGTTGGAAAGTCCATGACTGCCTTCACAACCACCACCACTCCCATTGCCATAGTCAGATGTGGCTGCTGCTGTATTGGAGATGACATGTAGCCTGTTACACTTCTATCTCTATCAGCTACATGTGCCTTGCAGTGCCAGCACAACATTGTTGTACAAATGGGTCAGTAGGCATGGGAATCCCATTGAGGTCTGCCACGTGTGTGTATGTGTGCATGTCTGCATATCTGTAGGGTACACCATTCCGAGGCCACATACTCCTATTACAATACACATTGCCACACAATAGTACAGATAATGTTGTCACCCATAGGTGTGGCAACACAATGCAACACCCTACTATGCCTGTGGCATGTGCATTACATGCATACCCCTGTGGTACCACTGTAGTGATATGCAATGAGTTGTTCTGGCATTGTGGCCAATGTGTGATAGTGGGTATGTCAGAGTATCAAGATGGGTTCCAGTTTGTACAATATCCAGTGGAGGATGTGGGTGCTGTGTACACTGTCTTTACACCATGGTACACCTGGTATATGGCCCACGTATCACTCTCTGGTGGCCACTGTCACCATCACCCATACAGGTAACAGATAACAGGATACAGCCCAGTTACACATGTGCTGTGTGCAGCCTATCAGTAACACATTGGACACATGGACTAGTTAGTTAGCAACAATACAATCAGGTCTCGAAAATGTGTGTCTACCTGTTATGTGTCAGTCAATGTGTATATGATGGCATGACACACTATGTATTCTCCATATACAAACATTACATCCCACATTAGAATGTTGTACATGTCTGTGGATGTTCTGCATGTGACATGTGACCTGTTACACACCTCACCCTACAGATGGTGTCTTGTGTGCAATGACAGCCACACAGTTTAGTAGCACTACATACCTGGGTAGGGGTCTAAACACAGTGTCGCCAAGTAAGGATGTGTGTGCCTGTGGATAGGTTGACATAAGGGTGCAGATTATACCTGTACCAGCAGGCCACCTGTCAATGTTGCACGGGCAATAACTGTTATACATGCCTGTAACATGTGTGCAACTGTACACCAGATATGTCATGGCCATGGTGTCACCACAGTGACATACCCTTGTGGAATATGACTGCAGACCATCCTCCTGCTGACACATGTATGCCTACAGCACAAATGGATAACAGTATGGGAATAACAATTGGTGTT
Organism: Protopterus annectens; assembly: GCF_019279795.1. NCBI lineage: Eukaryota > Metazoa > Chordata > Ceratodontiformes > Protopteridae > Protopterus > Protopterus annectens. Next base: position 163,016,741 of record NC_056736.1, read on the forward strand.
ACCAACAGCTGAGATGCATCATAGCTGCATGGCTACACTACCTGACATGTATGCATTACACATTACCCCTAATAACATCTTACACTGCAGTGCATTGCAGCGCTCTATTACAGTCACCATGTGCATCAGAACCATATTAGCCTGTCCCTGCATTGATGTTATTGATGACAGGGCTGTGGCACAGGTATCATCATATGCACAGGGTGTGTTGCTGGTGTGCCAGTGGACGAGGGTGGTCCAAACATGTGTCACCATGTGTGTGGGTGAGGGGTGTGGTTCTTTGATTGGGGTGTGGTGATGTGGTGTGTGTCGGCATGGTGTCACCCTAGGTGCAGTTTCATAGTGTGTGGGTATGAATGTACACAGTTCTGCCATGTGGCTGCCCTATATGGGTGATGTTGGACAGCTGCAGACCATACCTGGCAGGGAGTGCAGTTCACTGCCTCCGACCACGGACATGCTCACTGTGCCTGCCAGGGGTTCCATGGGCATGTGCAGGTACAGACCTTGAGGTGCTACTCTCCCCTGATGATGACATATGTCCTCTGGGACCATGTCCCACCTGGGATTGACCAGGGCCACGTGTAGAGGGCCTGCTGTGGTGTGGTGTGGACAGCAGTCCCAGTGGTGTGCTAGGGTTGGTACTGTCACTACGGGAGCGGCTGGGCGTCCTAGCACATCAGCATTGACCTCCAGCTGCTGGTGCTTCTGGCCTATTTCCATGTGGCTGTCACACCACTCCCACCACATGTTCAAGCAGAGATATACCACGGTCGAGGAGGCCCACCGTCTCACCCCACCGTCTATCCATGATCTTGGTATATTCACAGAGGACAACAGAGATTTCATGGAGGTTTCCACTTACAGCTGCAAAAGCAGACCTCTGCAGCCTCAGGCTCTGTCTGGTGTGTATTTACATACATGCCTCTGCCTCCATTATGGCCTGAAACATTCTCCTGGTGGTACCAGTTTTGGCGCCTCTGCCAGGGGCATGATGACCTGCGGTCCTCCCACGAGAACCACGATACATCTGCCGATGTGGTGGCCTTCCAGACATCTGGCTATGCCGACTATGACCCGACACAGTTGGAATGGACACCACACTTTCCTGGTCAATGCCACCAACCGCCAACTGTCCCTCTGCTATGGCCACATGTGATGGGATTTGTATGGGCACTGTAACTGTGTGTGGGCTTGGGGTGGCTAGGAAGGAGATGACACATGTTGGTGCAGTGTCAGCCTCTGACAACCCCACCTGTGCCTCACCTGTACCATCATCATCATCGGTGTCTGTAGGGACACCTACCTCAGTTTGCGTGCAGGAGGGACCCTGACCCACCTCGCCACCTGTGGGGGAAACAAATACACACTTTAAGACCTGTACAGCATTGCATAAAAGTATACACACTCACACTGAAAGTCCACCTTACTACCTCACTTTCCCTGGGTTTACAGACAGTCCCAGATTCAGTTACATATTTTCCCATCCTGCATTGCACTTGCTAATATACACTCATTACTACTACCCATTAAAATATCATTCCTCTCCATGTCTACACGTGTGATCCCAGCACCTGACCTGTTACTCCATCACCTCCCTGACTTGGGTGGAGTAGGTTGTACATGGCCTCACTGTTGTCATCCCGTATTACCCTATGTATGGCAGTAATGGTGTACATGGCCCCTATATGGTTGGGGCTGCTACATTCACTACATATGTCACACACCAGAGCTTCATACTACATTCTTGCTCAGTCCATGCCACATCTGCTACACAAGCGAGCCATCATGCGGACAACAGTACTACCTGGATACACTCAGTGATGTGCTGTGGTAATTCCCCATTGCATTTGTAGTGCTGCATATGTGGGTAGGTGGTTATCTATCTGCTGCTGGCAATATGATGTATATACCTGGTATGTACTTCCCTTCCCAATGCATGTTCCATGTTACAGACCTTGTTATGCTATCAGCTGTCCTGTGTTCACATATCAGACAGGTTGTCCTGGTGTCCCATGTGTCACTCCATGTACTTGTACAGCACGATCCCAAGGAGAAGTACTGCCATGTGGTCAATCCCACTATCGCCTGTGCATACATGGACACCCACACACAAAGACACATATGCACACACACATCTGACATGCATCATCCACACTCCACTAGATTGCACTTACAGACACAGTCAACAAACACACTCACACACACACGCACACACACACACACACACACACACACACACACACACACACACACACACACACACACACACACACACACACACACACACACACACACACACACACACACACACACACACACACACACACACACACACAAACACACACACACCACACTCCTACATGTGGGTTTGCACAACATTTGTACACACAGTCCTCCCATTACTCTTCTGTCAACATGCATTACATATGGTGCTCAACAGCATGCAGTGCAACTATAGTGACTTCATGCTAGTGGCAGTATACATGTGTGTGAGACATGGGCTGTGTTAGTAGGTGATGGCCCTTCCCCTTGTTAACACTGCACCCATGTACAAATTGTTCCTGTGGACCTGTTCCACACCCTGCCTTGTACTGTGCACCATACCTTGCAGGTGTAGAAACCATTGCTGCATATGTAGTACTGTGTCGGTTATGTCAGCTCCACTGCTCACAGCCCCTATGTGTTATAGCAACTCATACCTGGGATGATATGTGAACAGATATCATTTGTGAATGGCTGATGTCTGCATTACAGATCACAACATCAGCAGTGCATGTATGACCAGTGCAAGACTATTACACTGACAACCAGCGGACCTTCCAATGGCTGTGGGGGCTGCCCTACACATGTCCCAGACCTCTGCATGGTTGCAAGGTCTACTCATGTGCACATCCTTTGGAGTGCACACACTGCTGTAATGAGTGCTGTGGGGTCAGGGTTTCGTCTGCCACATTTACTTAACCTGATTGTGTGCAGCTGCAGCCATGGTGGTGTTGATTCACACATGCCCTTATTGTAGGCTGTGTGTCCTGCCATACTTCACATCCCTGTGGACACATTGCCAGGATGTTAGTTATCTTGCATGTGTCTGTTGTACCCTTGCGATACCCCAGCATGGTCTCTACTGTGATGCAGTGCATTTCACAGCAACAAAGTGTGAACGTGTACAGCATGCAGTATGGGTAGGTGTGTTAGATGTGTGCATGGGAAATCCCATAGCTATTACATGCCCAGTGTATTATTATACATAAACACGAACCATACTCACCGGCTGCAGGCTGCTGCTGTGATGGTATCCTGGAGGGACCTACATATGAGTGTGAGAAAGTTGATGTCAGTGGCCACAGCTGTGGCATTCATAAAGGTGAG
>NC_056736.1:163402811-163495311 GCF_019279795.1 Protopterus annectens
GGTCTAAAACAGGACCTAGCTTAACCACTTGGCATTCTCTTCAACCACACTCAAAGTATTGGCTTTGTCTCAGCAGAGTGGAAAACATCAACAGTAATTCCCTTGCACAAACTGGGTCCATCAACTGACCCTGGGAACTTTAGACCCATAAGGCTAACCAACCTTATCTGCAAGGCCATGCAGGGAATCATAATAGACCTTATTAACAATGACATAGGTGACCTTCAAACTCTTGACCTGACCCAGTTTGGCTTTGTTAATGGTAGATTGTGCTTATTAAACCTGGCATATATATGTCACTTGAACAGTAGCCAACTGGCTTACCGACAGAGCGTATGCAGTCAAATGTGGTGATTCCACCTCAAGTTACCAGTGGTGTAACACAAGGATTTGTGCTGGGCCTCCTACTGTTTGGAATCTATTTCTCAGAGGTCTAGTCAAAAATAAATGGCCTGTGGCTTACCAAGTTTGGTGATGTCTGCAAACTGGGTGCAATCGTTGAGTCCCCCAAAGATGTTGATATACTACAAAAAGGCTTGCACAGACAAATGATTGGTGCCAAAGCCATGGACTTAAACTAAATGCAAAAAAATGTGTTATCATCCCTTTTGACAAAGGGTGAGTCCCTGCACATTACAATATTAACAGTACCTTCCTTTCCTCAAACACTGCTATGACTGATTTGGGAACACAGGTTGATATCAACCTTAACTTCAATCACCATGTATCCACAGTGATAAGGAAGGCCTTCTATGTTGCACATCACATAAGTAAGGGCATCACATCCAGAATTAAGGATATCTTATAGGTCTCCTGGACTCATCCCTCATCAGACCACTGTTAGAGTAGAGTACAATAATCTCTTCTTTATGTACCTCACCAGACACCTGCAGCAGCTGGAGAGACCTCAGAGGTTTCTTACCAAGAAAATTCAGGGCCTTCAAACACATGACCTACATGGACAAACTGAAAGCCCTGTCACACTGTACTCTGTATCTTTTAGGCTGCTGAGATAGGACTTGTGCCTGGCCTACAGAGCAGTCTCAGACCCTGCCCTAATGGAAACATCCACAAGTCAAATGGGACAAGAGTCACTCACTCTAGGGATCATAACCTAGCCTGTGACATTAACAGGACATGCTGGAGAGACAGATATGTCTCCCAGAGATTGCCACTCCTCTGGAACAAACTCCCATTTCACATAAAACAGAGCTTCTCAATGACCCTATTTAATCGTAACTTAGATAACTGGATGGGTTCATAGGTCCATAGGTTCATACTAGGCTATCTGCCCTAGGGCATTTATAAGCCTAGCCAGAGTGTGTGTGGCTTTCACCACCCCTTAGGATGAGAATAATATACCCATTAGTTTGCTGTGCCTCTGTCCAGCAGTGATACAGCGATGATTCCCGGGGTAAACCTACGATCTCCCATCCACTTGTCAAGATTTCTATTGAACAGAGTCAGTGAGGGGCTCTGCCTCACATGGACTGGGATTCTGTTCCATAGTGTAGGGAGTCTCTGGGTGATGAATCTGTCCCTCCAGCACGTCCTATTTATATCCGTGTTGAGGTTTAAGTCTCTTGCTCTCGTGGCTCTGGTGGATTTGGATTTTTTGAGGTGGAGCATGTCCATTAATTCCGGGTTGGACATGGCCTTGCATGTCAGGCATAGATCACCTCTGAGCAGACGGTATGCGACTGAATAGAGCTGGAGTTTCTTCAGTCGGGCATCGTATGACATATGTTTGAGCCCCTTTATCCTTTTGGTGAGGAACTTTTGGGGTCTTTCCAACTGCTGCAGGTGTCGGGTAAGGTACATTCCGAATGGGGCATTGTACTCAATCATTGGTCTGATAAGTGAAGAGTACAGGGGTACAATGACCTCTCCTGATCTGGATGTGAATGCCTTCATGATCAGGTGGGCAATGTAGAAGGTCTTCCTAACCACTTTGGCAATGTGGGTGTCAAAAGAGAGGTTACTGTCAACTTGGGTCCCCAGGTCCTGATAACTTCTTCCGTGTTTAATGGATTACCACCTATGTGGTAATTAGGGGTTACCTTGTTTTTCCCAAAGGGTATGACTATACATTTTTTGGCATTTAGCTTAAGGCCATGGCTCTGGCACCAGTTATCCATTTCTATGAGACCTCTCTGGAGGATGTCTGTGTCTGATGGAGTGTCAATTATGGTGCCCAGTTTGCAGTCATCTGCAAATTTTGTCAGCCACAATCCCCCTATGTTTGCCTGCACTTCAGAAAAATAAATGCCGAACAAGAGGGGCCCAGGACTGAGCCCTGTGGGACACCACTCATGACCGGCTTAGAGTCTGACATGGCACCAGCAACTCTAACCCTGTGTGTTCTGTCCTTGAGCCAGTTTGCAACCCATCTTGTGACATATGGGTTTACATCTAAGCTGGTGAGCTTTTCTATGATGCCCGAGTGGGGTATTCTGTCGAACGCTTTTGCTAGGTCAAGGTAGGCTGTGTGAACTGCCTTACCCTCATCAATGGCCTTAGTGACTGTTTCGAAAAAGTCGACCAAGTTCAAGAGGCAGCATCTGCCCTTGACAAAGCCAAATTGGGTAGGATCCAGTGTCTGTAGGTCCCCAATGTCTTTATTTATGAGTTCCATTATGATCCTCTCCATAGCTTTGCAGACAAGGCTCGTCAAGCTTATGGGGCAGTAATTTCCAGGGTCCGTAGAAGCACCGCCTTTGTGGAGTGGGACCACAGTTGCCGTACGCCATTCCTTGCACGATCCTGTAGTAAGGCTAAGATTAAACAGCAGCCTTATGTGTGGGTTTAGTTCCTCATTGAGTTTGTGTAGCACACAGCCGGGGACACCGTCCGGTCCCATTGATGCTGTGTTTTCTGCTTTAGAGAGAGCAGCTCTCACCTGGGCATCTGAGATGTTTGGGAGGCTAGACTCTGGTGGGATAGATATTTCTCCTTTGGGGAGGGGAGAATTTTGCACTGAACCTGTCTGCCAGTATGTTGGCAATGTCTGTGGGTTCAGTGAATTTTTTATCATTTTGGACTAATTCTGAGCATATCTGGGAGTTTCCACCCAGATTTCTAACATAGCTAAAGAAGGCCTTATGATTGTCTTTTGTGTCATTAGCGATTTTTCTCTCAAAGTTGGCCTTGGATGATTTTATGAGTGATCGTAGTTTTTTTGCTAGTATTGATCAGAGATGCCTTCCCTTTTAGGGATTTTGCTCTGTCATGTAGTAGCTTTCTCCTCTTGTTGTAGAGTCTGTTTATGGCTGGGGTCCACCAGACCGGGTGCCTGCCTTTGGTGGAAAGGGTCTTGATTTTATTAGGGATTGCTTGATCCATACATTCCTGGAGGTGCTCGTAGAAGGCATTTGTAAGGGTTTCAGCAGCGTGGGTTGTGGTTTCCACTGGCTCGGGGGCCTTGAAGGATACCACTCCAGTCTTAAGAAATGTGAAGTTTGCTTTTGAGAAGTTCTTCACTGTGGTCTTTTTGCTGGGGTGGGGCGGGATGTGGATCTCCAATGAGATTAATTTATGGTCTGATCTCACCAATGAGGGATATACTTCGGTGTGGAGCATTTTGTCCCCATGTTTGTGATGATCAGGTCTAGTATATTTTCTCCTCTTGTGGGAATGGTGACTAGTTGTTCCATAGCATTTGAGTTTATGAACTCCAGGAACCTTTGGGCTAGGGTGTTGGGGCTTGAGTAATGTTCCCAGTCTATGTTTGGGTAGTTGAAGTCACCCAATATGATGGTGTTTGGAGAGACATTCATACTCTCCAGTGTCTTCAGGAAGGCTGTGTGGGTTTCCTGAGTTTGAGAAGGTGGTCTGTAGCATGCTACAAACTGTAGGGCAGTTTTACCTATGGTTAATTGCACCTGGATGGTCTCCGATGCTTTGTGCGTTGCCACTAACATGGAGGTGTGGGTATCCTTTATGAATATGGATACTCCCCCTCCTTTTGTGGTTCGGTCCGGATTTTGGGGCCGGAACGCATGATATGAGGTATAACCTGATAGTGCTGGGGTGCTCTCAGGAGCCTTGAACCAGGTTTCAGTCACAGCATAGACATCGATGTTCTCCATACTGAGGAGGGCTTTGAGGGCGTGCATCTTGAGGGTTAGACTTCTGGCATTGAGCAGTATTACCCTTAGTTTTTCTCCATTTTTGTTTTCTAGGGTGGTAGGTTTATCATTTGAGCCTTGCCTAAAAAAGGCACTATGGGGGTGGCAAGAGCCTTTTACTGTAAATTTACCCCTGGGGTGTCACCTATGTCCCTATTGGATAAGGGCAGTTGGTGCTGATCATAGACTCATGCTGCAAATATAGACCATACAACTTGGTTAGTATGAGAACAAGGGTAAAACATGACTAGATTTAGAAATGCCCTAGGATCAATAGCCTAGTAACCTCCTATGAACCTATGAACCTAAGTTTTTGAAAATTTGAACATATGGTCTTGACCAAATGAAATTTGAGTTACTGAAAATATGGAAATGTATTAGTTCATTTACTCAGAATGTCGAAATAACATATTGAAAATAAAAACATTATGCCATCCAAATAAACATGGTAAAGCCAGTTTTCAATATTCGATATTTCTGAAAGATGACCATTAAACCGCATTTGCCATTTGAATATCGGAACAGGAAGAGCATCTCGATACTGCAGATTCACTAACTGTAAGTTCGATTATACAAAACTTTGACACTATACTTTCGATAAAATGAGATTTGAATGAGTGCATTTCTGAACTTTGATAGTAAATAATATACACACACACACACACACACACACACACACACACACACACACACACACACACACACACACACACGTCTCTATATATGTATATATATATATATATATATATATATATATATATATATATATATACAGATATATAGATATAGCATTTGAGTGTCAGGAAGGAAAGCTAGACTGGAAGAACTACTCATGCCAGAGCACAAATACCCAGAGATTTCTTGATTTTGTCAATGCAAATGCCTTGGAACAGCTATTTGATACACCCACAAGAGGTGATAATATCTTGGACATGGTATTAACCAACATTAATTGAGTACAGTGAGATCATATTTTGACTTCAGACACTCCTACCAGTCCCATCTGTTCAGCTCTATCCCAGCTCTATTCCAGTCTAGTGTCACTAGCTCATTCTACCTAATACAGAGAGAACATTTGTGAAGGCCAAGTCACTTAGGTCCTTAATTTTGAATTATCTTCTATTTCTCCTTTCTCCCTTTCTACTTTCCAAAAAAAAAAAATTCTAAGCTTATTTCCTGCCTTTCCTGTAACTAGTCTAGTCCAGATACATATTTGCTGTAACCAGGACTGTTTGTAAGTATCTGAGCCCCCAAAGCCTTTCTGTGTTGCAGGGAAGCCTTCTAGCTTATCAGTGGGAGTGGTAAGCACTAGGTAGCCTATCTACTACAAGAGTTGTTTCTGGCCCAGAAATTGTAGTTTATTAACTGGGCAGTTTTTCCATCTCTTTCCACTTTCTGGTTTAAAAGCCTGCATTTGTGCTTATTTCCCACCTTTCCTGTAACTAGTCTAGTCCAGATACAGATTTGCTGTATCCAGGACTGTCTGTAAGCTTCTGAGCCCCCAAAGCCTTCCTGTGTTGGAGGGAAGCCTTCTAGCTTATCAGTGGGAGTGGTAAGCACTAGGTAGCCTATCTACCACAAGAGTGGTTTCTGGCCCAGAAATTGTAGTTTGTTGGTCGTTTGGCAGTTTTTCCATCTCTTTCAACTTACTGGTTTAAAACCCTACCTTTGTGCTTGGTTCCCACCTTTCCTGTAACTAGTTTAGTCCAGATACAGATTGACAGCATCCAGGACTGTTTATAAGCTTCTGAGCCCCCCCCCCCCAAGCCTTTCTGTGTTGGAGGGAAGCCTTCTAGCTTATCAGTGGGAGTGGTATGCACTAGGTAGCCTATCTACCACAAGAGTGGTTTCTGGCCCGGAAATTGTAGTTTATTGGCTGTTTGGGCAGTTTTTCCATCTCTTTCAACCTTCTGGTTTAAAAGCCTGCATTTGCTCTTGTTTTCTACCTTTCCTGTAACTTGTCTAGTCCAGATACAGATTTGCTGCATCCAGGACTGCTTGTAAGCTTCTGAGCCCCCCAGGCCTTTCTGTGTTGGAGGGAAGCCTTCTAGCTTATCAGTGGGAGTGGTAAGCACTAGGTAGCCCATTTATCACAAGATCCAGGTACAGATTCTTAGTTTTAGCACTTGAATTTGCTTATTTGTGCTCAGCACTTGTTCAGAACTTGTTGTTAGCACCAAATAAGCTACAAATTACTACAGCACTCAACCTTCCTCTTTACCTAGAGGAAAACCGTTTTTGCACTTACTTTCCTCACTTGCTTAGAGAAAAACAGTTCTTATACTCACTTTCCTCACTTGTCTAGAGGAAAGTATTTTTTTATTCAGGCATGTCCAGTGGTCAGCTCCCAGTGTTCTCTCCTGTCTATCTGATGAATCTGGGTAACTTGTGGCAATGTAGCAATTGCCTCATGTACAAAGACAACCCTCTCCTCCTACCACCCAACACCATAACCTGTGAGAGATGCACTTATGTAGCTAAACTGAAGGTAAAGCTCTCTCCAACCAAGACTTAACTTGACATTCAAGAGGAGAAGGTAAACACTTGCACCACACCACACTCATCACATAGTCCCACTAATCCTACACCGCCAAAATCCACACATAGAAACACAAAAACATTCACAGAGGCTCTCAATAATAATCTGCTCAAGCAACAAAGACCTCCAAAGCAGAAATGCAAACAACCTCCACCCCCAACACAACTCAAATGACACACAGCCCACAGACTCAGTGTGCCAGTAAACCTCAGCCCATAAGGCAAAGTAAAGTACAAAACACACTAGTCATAGATGACTCTATAGTCAGGCACACTGATGTCCCACTCACCAGGCTAAACAAGGAGAAGGTTACTGTCAGCTACCTGTCGTGTGCCAGGATCTGCCACATAACCCACAAATTCAGGTCACTCCAGAACAAGTACAAATATGACTCTGCCATTGTCCATGTTGGTGTGAATGACCTGAGAAGTACCTCCCTGGACTAAATGAAAAGAGACATGGAAGAGCTCTCCAATCTTGTAACCCAGGCAGGTATGACCCTATCCCTGAGTAGCATCCTGCCATCGCCCAGAATGATACCGCAGTACAAGGACAAAATGATTGACTTCAACAATTGGCTAAGCTTCTGGTGTCATTCTAAAGGGATCCAGTATCTGTCTGCCTGGGATGACATGGTCGACAGACCATGATGCTTTGCCAGAGATGGGCTGCATCTCTCACCCCTGGGATTCCAGATACTGGCTAAGGCTCTTGCCGCCCCTATAGTGACTTTTTTAGGAAAGGTTCAAATGACACATTTGCCACCATAACAGGAACAGGCAAGCAAAAACTAAGGGTAATGCTACTCAATGCTAGAAGTCTAAATCTCAAAATGCACTCCCTCGAGGCACTCCTTAAAATGGAGAACATCAATATCTGTGCAGTGACTGAGCCCTGGTTCAAGGCTCTAGAGTGCACCCCTGCATTACCAGGCTATAACTCATACTACACTTTTTGGCCATCTAACCTGGACCAGAACACCAAAGACAGAGGTGTGTCCATATTCATTAAGGATATCCACACTTTCAGGCTAGTTGCGCAGCATAATGCATCCGAATTTATCTAAGTGCAACTAACTCTGGGCAAAACTGCATTCCAAATTGTAGCTTGCTACAGATACCCCACAATGCCCCAGGATTCTCACTCCTCTTTTCTTGATATACTGGAAAATATTAGGGTTAACCAAAAACCCTAATAATGGGTGATTTCAACTACCCCACCATTAACTGGGAAAACTACTCATGTATCAACTCCTTCACTCAACGCTTTCAAGAATTCATAAATTCCAATGCCCTGGATCAACTTATCCACACCCTCACCAGGATCAACAATATCCTAGACCTTGTCATTACCAACATGAGTGACTGGTGTTCCACACCTGAAGTCAACTCCTCGTTGGTCAGATCCAACCATAAGCTAATCACCCTAGATATCCACATCCCACCCCCATCCACCATTAAGGAAACCACGGTAAAAAATTTCTCCAAAGCCAGCTTTATGCTTTTTAAGACAGAAGTGGCAAACTGACACCCATGCAGATGGACAATACAGTTATGACTGCTGAGTCCTACACAAATGCACTCTATAAGCACTTATACGAGTGCATGGACCGTGCTATCCCAAACAGAACCAAATCGCTATCCTCCAAAAAAAGCAAGCAAATCTGGTGGTCCCCTGGCATAAACAAACTCTATAACAGAAGGAAGAAATTGCTGCAAAAGAGAGTAAAATCCCACGAGTGGAGGAGCACCCTGGTCAGCCTCAGTAAGAAGCTGAGATCCCTTATAACATCCTCCAAGGCTAGCTACTAAAAGAAAATCACCACTGATTCTAAGGGCAACCACAAAGCATTCTATAGTTATGTCAAGAATCTCAGTGGCAACAACCAGATCTGCTCTGAGTTACAGCACAACAGCACAAAAATTACAGAACCAACTGATATTGCCAACATCCTGGCAGATAGGTTCACTGCTAACTTTACCCCCCTCTTACCCCCTAAATGGCCCATATCTATACAGGAAGAATACAGAGTCCCTGGAATCAAATCTTTGCAGGTAAAATCTGCACTCTCTAAAACCAAAAACACAGCATTCATGGGAATGGACAACATCCCACGCTGTGTTTTACATGAACTTCAGAATGAACTGGCTCCCCACCTAAGCACCATGTTCTATCACAGTCTCACATCAGACTTTGTGCCCACTGAGTGGCGCACAGCAACAGTTATCCCACTCCACAAAGGGGGAGCCACCACTGATCCTGGGAACTATCGCCCTAGTAGCCTGATGAGCCTGGTCTGCAAGGCCATGGAACGTATCATCATGGAACTCATAAACAAAGACATTGGTAACCTCCAAACTCTGGACCCCACCCTGTTCAGCATGCCTTCTGAACCCGATCGACTTCTTTGAGGCAGTCACCAAAGCCGAGACGAGGTTAAGGTGGTTCACACAGCCTATCTTGACCTCACCAAGGATTTCAACACCATCCCCTATTCTAGAATTATAGCTAAACTCACTAAACTAGGTATAAATCCTTAGGTCACAAGATAGGTTGCCAAATGGGTCACTGACAGAACACACACTGTAAAAGTTGCAGACTCCAAATCTGACTTCAAACCAGTGACAAGTGGAGTACCACAGGGTTCAGTCCTGGGACCTCTCCTGTTTGGTATCTACTTCTCTGAAGTACAGGCTAACACAGAAGGCCTCTGGCTAATGAAGCACTACAAATGATGTGGACATCCTACAGAAGGGCCTCACTGAGACAGATGCCTGGTGTCAGAGGCATGGCCTCAAGCTCAATGCCAAAAAGTGCATTGTCATCCCCTTTGGTAAAATCTCTGTACCCACGAACTACCACATAAATGGCAGTCTACTTAACACAGAATGTGTGATAAGAGATCTTGGGACCCAGGTGGATAGTAGTCTCTCCTTTGATAATCACGTCACCACAGTAGTCAGGAAATCCTTCTATGTGGTGCACCTCATCACAAAAGGCCTTTCATCCAGGAAAAAATAGGTCATTGTACCCCTCTACTTGGCACTCAGACCCATTATAGAGTAAAACGCCCCTTTTGGAATATACCTCACAAGACATCTGCTGCAACTGGAAAGGCCACAGAAGTACCTCACAAAGAGGATTACTGGTCTCAAACAGATGCCCTACACTGACTATCTCAAAAAACTCCAGCTTTACTCTGTAACATATCAGCTGCTCTGAGGAGATCTCTGCCTAACATATAAAGCTATGTTAAACCCAGAGCTGTTAGACATCCTACACCTAAAGAAATCCCAATCCCTCCAAGCTATATGCTCTAGAGACCTAAACCTTGTCACCACAATAAACAGGACATGCTGGAGGGATAGGCTCCTGTCCCAGAGACTTCCTATACTCTGGAACAAGCTACCCATCAAGCAAAGTTCCTCATTAACACTCTTCAAGAAAAATCTTGATGAGTGGACGGGAAATAGGAAATACACCCTGGGAATCACTTCTGTGGCTATGCTCAACAGGGGCACAGGAAATTAACTTTCTTGGGTGGCATAAGCCAGGGAACCTTGTTGGCTAGGCTTACTTGGGCCCTTGGGCCGATAGTCTAGTACCTCCCTATGAACCTATGAGCCTATGAGTAACCACTGCAGCATCCCTGCAGTATCATCCTCCCTGGTAAGATTTGACCATAAAGCGGTCACTTTCAAAGTCACCATCTCACCTGACCCCACTTTAGCTAGGGTAAAACAAAAAACTTCTCCAAAGCTGAATACAGCCTCCTGATGGATGGTATAAAGAGCTTCACAGCCCCCTCCCCCTCTCTAGGAACTGGCACCACTATCCAAAACGACACCAAAGCACAATAGAACCATTTATACAGATGCATGGAATCAGGAATACATAACAGGACTAAATTATCCTATGCAAGGAAGAATAAACCTGTCTGGTGGACATCTACAATAAATAAACTCTATAACAAAAGGAAAAAAGTGCTGTCCAGGAAAAAGAAGGAACAAGTGCCGAACTGGAAGCCATTTCTTCTTAGCCTAAACATGCAAATAAGAGCACTAGTGAAATCCTCCAAAGCAAACTTCGAGTCCAAATTGGCCACATCTACTAGAGACAATCATAAGGCCTTCTTTACATATATCCCCAATCTCAAAGGAAGCACCGAGATCTGTTCAGAACTGGTGGTCAAGGACACCACATATACAAATGTGATAGATATAACAAACTTGCTGGCTGACAGATTCAGCAAAAACTTCACCCCTCTGTCCCCCCATCAGTAAATCAGGACATCCCCAGTACCTGCCCCCTTCCCCTTATTTGTAGGGAACAGCTCATCACTGCAATCTCAACGGCAAAAAATACAGCCTCCAGGGGATCTGATAACATCCCAGGCTGAATCCTACATGAACTCATGCAGGAACTGCAGCACTATCAGGCACCCTATTCAACCAAAGCCTGAGTACCAGCTTCATCCCAGCTGAGTGCAGGGCAGCCACTGTCATCCCTTTGCACAAAGGTGGAGCATCCACCGATCTGGGAAATTATAGATCTGTCACCCTAACTAACCTGATCTGCAATGCCATGAAATGGATTATCATGTACTTCATTAACAAGGATATTGATATCCTCCAAACACCTGATTCTGGACAGTTTGGCTTCATCAAGGGGAGGTCACGTCTGTTAAACTTAGTCGACTTTTTTGAGGCAGTCACGAAAGCCATGGATGAGGGGAAGACAGTGCACACTGCCTATCTTGATCAGGCCAAAACCTTTGACACTATTCACCACTCAGACATGATAGATAAACTCTCTCAACTAGACAACAATCTGTATGTTACCAGATGGGTAGCTAACTGGCTTACTGATAGAACCCACCTAGTCAAAATAGGGGAAGCCACCTCAAGCAATAGATCCATAATGAGCAGCATACCCCATGGTTTGGTCTTGGGGCCTTATTTATTTGGGATATACTTTTCTGAAGTGCAGGCCAAAACCAGTGGACTAAGGCTGGCCAAGTTTGCAGATGACTGCAAGTTGGGCCCTGTCATCAATTCCCTTAGTGATGTGGACATCCTCCAAGAGGATCACACCCAAACAAATAACTGGTGCCAGAAACATAGCCTCAAGCTGAATATCAAAAAATGCATCATCATCCCCTTCGGGGAGAGTGATGTCCCTACAGATTAACATATTAATAACAACATCCTAAGCACGCAATCAGTTGCGAGGGATCTTGGCACCTATTTTGATAGCAACCTGACTTTTGAACATCATGTTGCTTCCATTGTATGGAAAGCTTTCTACATGGTCCACCTCATAAGTAAGGGTATCTTATCCAGGAACAAAGAGGTCATAACATCCCTGTATTTTTCCCTTATAACGCCCTTTACTGAGTACAACCCCCTGTTCAGCATGCACCTCGCAAAGCACATGCAGCAGCTGGAGAGACCACAGAGTTTCCTCACCAGGAGAATCCAGGACCTCAAAAATCTACCACACACAGATAGGCTAAAAGCCCTATCCCGCTACTCAGTTTCATACAGACTCCTCAGAAGTGACCTTGACCTCTGTCTGGCATACAAGGCAATCTCGGACCCCGCCTTGATGGGAGTGCTGCATATCCACAAGTTAAGCTCCACTCAAGTAACCCACATGCAGAGCCTCACTATGGTCTGCGACATCAATAGGACTTGTTGGCAGGACAGATTTGTGTTTCAGAGACTTCATTGTCTGTGAAACAGACTCCGTATCCTCATCAAGCAGAGTACCTCTTTACCCCTTTTTACGTGCAACCTGGAAAACTGGATGGGAAACAGAAAATACATCCCTGGGATTCCACCCATATCCTTGCTTGACAGGGGCATCAGATTATGACTTGTCTAAACATGGGTTAAACTCTTGGATAGGCTTATGAGGGCCTCAAGGCCAGTAGTCTAGTATATTCCTATTATCCTATAATCCTAAGTTTATTATATTTTTTTGTTTTTTTATACTTCCAAAACTGTAAATGACTGATCCAGACATTGTATTGAATTTGTAATGTATACTGTGGGAGGAGGCACTGTGTGTTCATAAATCAGCCAGTAAGTCAGGAAGTGAATAATTAAGCCAGCAGGAAGGTGATAAACATATGCTTCAGTCTAATGAAGTGGAGAGAAGCTAAACAAATGCTTTTTATAAAGTGGGCATGAACTCAGAAGACTATATGAAGACATAAAACAATTCAGACCAATCAAATAGTTGAATAAGAAATAGGTAATTTAAATGATGGGAAATGAGGGAAGGAATAGACAGATTTGCCCTATTTACAAAACACAGAGCATGAAATAGGATGAGACAAGCAAAATTGGCTGTCTTGAAAATCAAACAAATAGTTGACATACATAAGTAAGCACTGGACCAAAGAATCTAACCTAATTTATCAAGTTTCTCTAATTCTGTAATACTAATTAGTCTCTTAAAACTCATCCATAAGAAATCTTTCATATGCTATGTATTACTAATAATAACAACCTCACCATGATAGGAAGATATAGTTTCTTGGATAGCATTTAACATTACGCAAAAACACTCTTCATTGGATATTTCAAAAATGACTGGAATATCAGAAAACAAAATGTTCCTTCACTTGAATTAACTTATTTGGTTTTACACAGCTAGTCAACTATCTTACTAGATCCACTTCTGCAACCAGCAAATAAACCATTCTTGACTGTATTATAACTAATATTACTGACATAATAACTGTTACAGTTACCCTCCCAGGGAAAGCAGTTTATTTATAACACATATTTGCTATTCACTACTAAAACAGACATCCTAAGTCCACCTTCGTCCACCTTCTTCAGCTTTTTTTAGAAATCATAGAAACACTGACCAAAACTCTTTCATCTCTTCATTGTCACAACGTAACTTGTTACCACATAAATATCTGCCACTCAAACAAACAACGAACACATTAAGTAATCTTTTTTCTTCTCATTTTAATTTAATTATTCTCTTCTCAGAAGCACCTATCTCGCTTGGTTACACTTATATCAGCATGGAAAATGTGGCATACTAAAAAAAAAAAAACAATCCTCATTCCAAGTGATGAAGTAATTTTGCAACCTTTCTAAAGAAAAAAAAAAATTATACAAACTGTTAAAAAAAAACTCACTGCATTGCAACATATCTCTAACCATAAGTTGTTCTGGTCTGCTACTAATAAGCTCCTAAAACTTAACAAAACTCCTCAGACTAATCCACAAGACATAGAATGTAGGTTCAACTCTCATGTCATTGACACAGCTGCTGCTATAATACAAAATCCCTCAGTTTAGTCTTTACCATCATCTAAACCAGGATCCATTAATTTCTTCTCCTTCAGTTTACAACTATTCCCATCCATACCTATCCAAAAGATTCTTAGAAGGTTAAACTCTCCACCCTAACTACTAACAATCTTCCTGTTTAATAACTAAAGCTTGTTGCTAGAAACACTCTCCTGTCCCATTTCTATACCCACAAGCCATTCCATTTCAGAATCCACTGTCCCTAACCTATGCAGCAAGCTTTTATATTTCCTTTACATAAGGTTAGCAAATCCTTAGAACTATCAAATTACCTCCCAACTGCTTTTCTGTTGTCTCTTTTAATAATACTTGAAAAGTGCATCTATACTCAGGTTCTCCAGTAAGTCCTAAACAATAGCTGACTCTTATCCTTGCAACATGGCTTTTATCCCTATTAACAGTTCTACAGATACCTTTCTATCCCTTCTCAACACAACCTACCAAGGAAGAAATTAAGACAAATTCATCTTCACCATATTAATTTATCTCTCTAAGGCATTTGAGACTGTATATTGCCTTAACATACTTCAAACTCATTCTTACCTTGATTTTTCCTCCTCTGTGCTGAACAGGATTACTATCTACCTGCCCATTTACATGACAATATCTATTGGTGTTCCTCAATAGTCTATTTATTTATTTATTTCCATTTGTTGAGTAGGGAAAAATACTTTGCAGCAGAGTCTTGGGGAGAAAGGTGCCACACAAAAATTATACCATGTCATACATTAATACAAAGAATAAAAGTCACATAGGATAGGAGCTGCAGCACAGAGACAAAGAGGTAAACAAAATCTTTCAACAAAGTACATGAATATAATTCATGTTGAGCAATACTGTGATGAACTCTAGAGTGACATACATTGGATAGACGTATAGTTTCATAGGTTCATAGGTAGGTACTAGGCTGTCTGCCCGAGGGCATTTATAAGCCTAGCCAGAGTGTGTCAGCTTTTGCCACCCCATTGATTAATTAACTGAGCCTCTGTCAAGAAGAGCCAATGAAGTGATCCCAGGGGTGTATTTTCTGTTACCCATCCACTCGTCACGGTTTCTCTTGAAGACTGTTAGTGAGGGGCTCTGCCTAATGTAGTTAGGAATTTTGTTCCAAAGCATGGGGAGACTCTGTGACAGGAATCTGTCCCTCCAGCATGTTCTATTTATTGTTGTGGCAAGGTTTAGCTCACTAGAGCGAGTGGTTCGCAGTGACTTGGATTTCTTTAGGTGGAGCATGTCCATCAATTCTGAGCTGGACATGGCTTTGTAAGTCAGGCAGAGATCACCTCTGAGTAAGTGATATGCCACTGAGTACAGCCGGAGTTTTTCCAGTTGGGCTGCATAGGACATATGTTTGAGGCCAGTAATCTTCTTGGTGAGGTACGTTTGTGGTCTTTCCAGCTGTTGGAAGTGTCTGGTGAGGTACATCCCAAATGGGGCATTGTACTCTATGATGGGTCTGATGTGTGACGAGCAGAGGGGCACTATAACCTTTTTATTTCTAGATGCGAACCCTTTAGTAATTAGATGGGCTAAATAGAAGGAATTCCTAACTACTTTGGCAATATGATTGTCAAAGGAGAGATTACTATCTACCTGGGTCCCCAGATCTCATTACCTCTTCTGTATTAAGGGGGCTGCCACCTATGTGGTAATTCATGGGTGTTTTGTTTTTCCCAAATGGGATGACTATGCATTGTTTGGCATTTAGCTTAAGACCATGACTTTGACACCAAGTTTCCATCTCAGTAAGGCCCTTTTGGAGAATGTCTGTGTCAGCCAGAGAGTCAATTATGGCTCCCAGTTTGCAGTCATCGGCGAACTTGTTTAGCCATAGTCCTCCTATGTTTGCCTGTACTTCTGAGAAGTATATGCCAAACAGTAGGGGTCCTAGGACTGAGCCTTGTGGGACACCACATGCGACTGGTTTAGAGTCGGACCTGGAGCCCACTATTCTTACTGTGTGAGTTCTGTCTGTAAGCCAGTTTGCAACCCATCTCGTGACGTAGGGGGTTATGTTCAGACTGGTGAGTTTTTCTATAATTCCTGAGTGGAGAATGGTGTCAAAAGCCTTGGCGAGGTCAAGGTAGGCTGTGTGAACCACCTTCAACTCATCTATGGCCTTGTTGACTGTCTCAAAGAAGTCAACCAGATTTAGTAGGCATGATCTTCCCTTAACAAAGCTGAAATGGGTCGGGTCAAGTATTTGGAGGTTCCCAATGTCTTTGTTAATGAGTTCCATGATGATGCGCTCCACAGCCTTGCAGACTAGGCTAGTCAGGCTTATGGGGTGATAGTTACTAGGGTCAGTTGTGGCCCCTCCTTTGTGGAGCAGAATAACCATTGCTGTGCACCATTCTTTGGCCACGTAGCATGTGGAGAGGCTGAGGTTGAACAGTGTGTTTAGGTGGGGGGTTAGTTAGTTCTGTAGTTCATGCAAGACGCAGCCTGCGACACCATCTGGCCCGGCTGATGCTGTGGTTTTGGCTTTTGAAAGGGCTTTTTTCACCTGTGCGTCTTTGATTTCCAGGATACTACACTTTTCCGGTATTGTTATGGGCCCTTTTGGGGGTGAGAGGGGGTGAAGTTTGTACTGAATCTATCTGCCACTATGTTGGCAATATCAGTAGGTTCAGTATATTTTCTACTATTTTGAACTAGCTCAGAGCATATCTATGATTTGCCACTTAGATTATTGACATAGCTAAAGAAGGCTTTGTGGTTATCTTTCAAATCCTTGGCTATTTTTCTTTCGAAGTTAGCCTTGGTTAATTTTATGAGGGATCTTAGTTTCTTACTGATCAGGGATGTCTTTCCTTCTTGGGATTTGCTTTTTTTCTGAACTAGTTTCCTCCTTCTATTGTATAGCCTGTTTATGGCAGGGGTCCACCACACTGGTTTCCTTCTCTTAGGGGAGTGAGTCTAGGTTTTGCTAGGGATGGCATCATCCATGCATCCTTGTAGGTGCCCATAGAGTGTATTTGTAAAGGTTCCTGCATCTTGAACACTGTTATCCTTTAGCGTGGGGGCTGTGAAACTTACCAATTCTGTCTTAAGTAAGGTGATGTTTGCTATAGAAATGTTTTTGACTGTGGTTTCCTTGGTTGGGGATGGTGGTATAGTGTGGACATCCAGAGTGATTAGTTTGTAGTCTGATCTAACCAGTGACGGGTTGACCTCCGGTGCGGAACTCCTGTCGCTCATGTTGGTGATGACCAGGTCCAATATGTTTTCACATCTGGTAGGGTAGTTTACCAGCTGATCCAGGGCATTTAAGTTGATAAATTCCAGGAAGCGTTGGACCTGGGAGTGTGTACTTGAGTAGTTTTCCCAGTTAACGGTAGGGTAATTGAAATCACCCAATATCAGGGTGTTCGGTAGGACCTTCATGTTTTCCAGTGTCTCCAGAAAGGTGGAGTGGTGGTCCTGGGTCATGGAGGGTGATCTGTAGCAGGCCACAATTTGCATTGCAGATCTGCCAGATGTTAGTTGCACATGGATGATCTCAGATGTATCATGCTGCTCCACTAACCTGGAGGTGTAGGTATCCTTGAT
Organism: Protopterus annectens; assembly: GCF_019279795.1. Classification (NCBI taxonomy): domain Eukaryota; kingdom Metazoa; phylum Chordata; order Ceratodontiformes; family Protopteridae; genus Protopterus; species Protopterus annectens. The sequence continues at coordinate 163,420,367 of NC_056736.1, forward strand.
GAATATGGATACACCCCCTCCTTTTGTGTTTCGGCCCATGTTCTGTGGCCGAAATGTGTGGTATGAGTTGTAGCCCAATAGTGCCGGGGTGCTCTGTGGAGCCTTGAACCAGGTTTCAGTTACTGCACAGATGTTGACATTCTCCATACTGAGGAGTGCTCCAAGCACGTGCATTTTGAGATTTAAACTCCTGACGTATGTTACACTATGTACAGTTGAATGTATTTGTGAGCAATAAAATCAGGTACTTTGAATCAATGCCAAAGATAAAGCTGAGGGAGAAAGAGAAAAAGCATTGTAGACAGCAATAGTTAAATGAAAGAGAGGTACAGCAGTTGATTAGCATTTATGTGAACTTTCAAAAGTGAGAAGTGATCTAAGACATGCTATAAGGAAACTTATTTTGAAAAAGAGTGATGGTTAGGAGGCAGAAACCTGTGTATAGTGACATTAGGATGTAGTGAAATAGTAAGTAATAAATTAAGCAGTAGTTTTTTGTGCTTGCAGTTAAGGTGTTTGCCTGGGGTTGAGAAAGAACTCAGCTGGGAGTTATTTACATATTGTTTATTTTTATTTTTGAAAATGTTTTGGTTTTTGATTTGCTTGTAGTGTAGTGATAGTGGTAAGGAGTTCCAAATTTTGGATACATAGCAGAAGTATAGTGTGTCATGAACAATGTTATTAGATTTGTTGGTGAATACAAGTGATTTATTTTGAGACCATAGTTACCTGGCTGAGGAGTAATGTTTCATGGTCCTTTTCAATGCAGGACAGTTGTCTGCTTTATATATTAGGTTATGGGCAATACGTAGTTAGGAGCATGTAAGGTATTATGGGAGCTCTAGCCAGTATAGCTGTTTTAAGGCCAAGAGGTGGTAACTTTTTTGTCATTAGATTGATGACAAATGTAGCAACTTTGTCACAAGAGCTGCTTAATATCTTTTTGGGGTGCTATGAATGTTAGTCAGGATGGGAAAGGCATAAAGGAGAGAAGCATGTGTGTGCGCATGCGCACAGGGTGGTATGTGTCTTTAGACATCAAATACTTAGATAACATATTTTGGATGTAAAATACTTCAACAACAATTATATTTGCTACAGCAAGTTTGAAACATTAGGTGGACATATTATTGTACATTAAAAAACAGTATATAGTAATAAAAAATGCATAACAATTTAATGAATAGTTCATTCTTTAAGTGCAATAATGCCCCCGAGGATGTGTTTTAATAGGGAATTAATGCCCTTCCCATGTTGTAGATGTCCTCTGCCTGCAGTATTGGGCCTCAGAATATCCCTGGATGGGTGTTATTTTACCAATAACACATACCCTTTTGGGAACTAATGCTTACTTAATGTAATAGCTGTTCTCTTATATACCCCAGATGATGTTTGATATCTGCATTCAGTGTTTACCAATTAATGGTCTTTCCCATATGACTCCAGTTATGGCTGGAAATAGTCTCTGGTCCAGTCAACTCACCTGTTTAGCAGATGAATAAATGTATAAATAATAAATAATACTGTGATGATGGCTTCTTGTGCATGCATGATTTTTGTTTTTCCTTTGCTGTATGTTGTGGTACTTCAGGCTTTTTATTACCTTGTAGTTGCTACCAGAAAGCAGAGCTAGAATGTTGGTGATTAGCCTTTAGTCTGCTGCCGTACTGAAAGGCAGAACAAGAAAGTGTTATCTCCCCTTCTTAGGACATCAGTGTATTTTCTTAAATTCATGCAGCTAAGCTTTCCTATAAGTGGATATGTTATTGCCTGCTTCATTTGGGTAATAGGATTTCCAGTCTACACTGGGAGCACCGGCATCACCTAGAAGCAGAGTTTCCCTTGATTCCACATGTTGATATGTGTAGTCTGCAACAGATTTTGAATCTAAGTAACTGGCATCAGTTTGTATGCGTTCCGTGGATATAAGAAATTCTACATCTGCAGTTTCCAACCTTGATATCGTACAATTAGGCTTACAGTTGTACTGAAGGTAGATTGTCTGTTTTAGCTATCCTCTAATTGTTCTTTATAGACACAACTACTCCTCCACCAATTCTAGCAAGTCAACAATCTTCAAGAGTTGAGGTTTGGGCCAAAAAAAAAAATGCCACAGCAGACCTGGGTTAAGTTTGTAACCCAAGCACTTCAAGGTCTGGCCAGGGAGTGATGGCAGTGTTAGACCAGTGCTGGCTCATACATCTGAGGAGAAGTGGTTTGTAAAAGTTCTACAAAAAGAGCTCCACTTGAGGTATGGTCTGAGACTGCTATAATTAGAGTCAGGGACTCTGGGGAGCACAAGTTCATAAAGACGTGTATGTGCACTGTAACTAAAACTGCGGTATGTAGAAGCACACTTTACTTTGCATCCAGTGTAGCAGCATTTCTTCATATTTTGGTGAATCATAGTTGTGGAAGCATAAAATGTTCTCATAAGCCCCGCTCTAAATGACAGCCCTAATCTCTGGCTTACATTTCCCAATCCTAGAGTCCTCAGATGCTTATAGGACAGCAGGAATGAATGGAACAATAGGAGATAGATGCCAGATAGTTGTATAAACACAGAAAAATGCATGTATTTGTATGTGTTAGTGTGTTATCGTGTGTGTGTGCGTGTGTACGTGAGCAAGTGTGTTTGTGTGTGTGTGTGTGTGTGTGTGTGTGTGTGTGTGTGTGTGTGTGTGTGTGTGTGTGTGTGTGTGTGTGTGTGTGTGTGTGTGTGTGTGTGTGTGTGCGTGTGTGTGTTTATATCTATATATATATCTATCCATCTGGCAATCTTAATGTAATCTTTAGTTTAGTTTTAGTCCCTCATTCATTTTTGTACCACCACATCTCACTGAGAATTCCAAATGCTTTTTTCTGATTTCATTACATAGCCCTACTTTTCTTTCTCCCTTTCCTCTCTGAATTCTCATGTTTGACTGCAGACAGTTTTTCATATATCTTTATAGTCTTTACCATGTACAAGTAACTTATTTATAGAAAATTCCTTTTTTCTTTTGAATGAACTTGTTATTTTTGCTGCTATGATTCTTAATCCAGTCTGGTTTAGTCATGCTTAGTACTATCTCTAAACATATTTCATCCTTAAAATATTTTTTTACAGTTAAGGTAGATTGTTTCATTCAAGGATCTGTATTTTTGAGGTATGCACTTTTTTATTTAGTGTTATTTTCAATATCATTGCACAGTATTGGAATGACAAGTGACACTATCTTTTCACAGATAGTTGCGCTCCAAGTGTCTTTTATAGGTTCATAGGTTCATAGGTAGGTACTAGGCTATCAGGCCAAGAGCCTACGTAGGCCTAGCCAACAAGTTTTCCTGGCCTACGCCACCCAAGAAAGTTATTTTCCTGTGCCACTGTCAAGCAGAGACACAGAAGTGATCCCCGGGGTGTATTTCCTATTTCCCATCCACTCATCAGGATTTTTCTTGAAGAGTGCTAATGAAGAACTTTGCTTGACATAGATGGGTAGCTTGTTCCAGAGTATGGGAAGTCTCTGGGACAGGAATTTATCCTTCCAGCATGTCCTGTTTATTGTAGTGACAAGGTTTAGGTCCCTAGAGCGTGTAGCTAGGAGGGATTGGGATTTCTTTAGGTGTAGCATGTCCAACAGCTCTGGATTTGACATAGCTTTATATGTTAGGCAGAGATCACCTCGAAGTAGGCAATATGCTACGGAGTAAAGCTGGAGTTTTTTGAGGCGGTCAGTGTAGGGCATTTGTTTGAGGCCAGTAATCCTCTTTGTGAGGTACTTCTTTCCAGCTGCTGCTGCAGATGTCTTGTGAGGTACATTCCAAAAGGGGCATTGTACTCTATAATGGGTCTAATGAGTGTTGAGTAGAGGGGAACAATGACCTCTTTTTTCCTGGATGTGAACCCTTTTATGATGAGGTGTGTCACGTAGAAGGACATCCTGACTACTGTGGTGATGTGACTATCAAAGGAGAGACTACTGTCCACCTGGGTCCCAAGGTCTCTTATCACACATTCTGTGTTAAGTAGATTGCTGCCTATGTGGTAGTTCAGGAGTACAGAGTTTTTACCAAAGGGGATGACACTGCACTTTTTGGCAATGAGCTTGAGGCCATGGCTCTGACACCAGGCATCTGTCTCAGCGAGACCCTTCTGTAGGACGTCCACATCATTTGGGGACCTGACTATGGCTCCTAGTTTGCAGTCATCTGCAAACTTCATTAGCCAGAGGCCTTCTGTGTTAGCCTGTACTTCAGAGATGTAGATACCAAACAGGAGAGGTCCAAGGATGGAACCCTGTGGTACTCCACTTGTCACTGCTTTGAGGTCAGATTTGGAGTCTGCAACTTTTACAGTGTGAGTTCTGTCAGTGAGCCAGTTGGCAACCCATCTTGTGACGTAAGAATTTATACCTAGTTTAGTGAGTTTAGCTATAATTCCAGAATGGAGGATGGTGTCAAAAGCCTTGGCGAGGTCAAGATAGGCTGTGTGAACCACCTTACCCTCATCTATGGCTTTGGTGACTGCCTCAAAGAAGTCAATCAGGTTCAGGAGGCATGATCTGCCTTTCACAAACCCGAACTGGGTGGGATTCAGAATTTGGAGGTTACCAATGTCTTACATTATTATATTGATATTATATCAATAATTCTCATTTTCAGATGTGGATTATTTTGATTGCATGCACATTCTAAGGTTTCAAGTGCATTACATGTACATTCACATTCAGCTATTAGAACAGTAAAAAACACAAAATTTCCTTGCTTATCACAGGTACATATGTGTCCACCTACAGGGTTGAATCATTAATGCTAACCTTTTCCTGCTCTTACACTCGTGTCTTATTTGTGCTGTTAAACAGTTTCTGTTATATCTGAACTTCTTTCTTTCATACATTTTAATATATTTAAAATGTTTTCTGACTTTATTCTTTCTGTTTTCATGGTGCATTGATTTGTATTATCTTGACTTACAACTGGCATCTCTTGGGCACTGCTATGATTTATGATACTTTTATATTTTCTTGACTAGCCACTTGATGGTGTAAAGATATGGTTCTAGGAGATTCAGTCATGTTGTATAATGTCAAATGGGCATGGGTATTTGACGGTGATACGTGGGATGTGGACCCGGCTTACTCTGACCTATGTCAGACACCAGGGCTATTAGTGGGAGGGGTATATAAGCCCATATTGGCCACTTTGTGCCTGCTATAATGTCCAGAAGCCCTGGGTCAATAAGTTACTGGCTGTCTGGTGTCCAGTTGCAGAGCTTTCATTACCTGGGATAGCTCTGTTCAGCAAAACCTGGACATAAAAGCTATCAACCTGCCAAATATTAACAAAGAATTGCTACACTAAATATAGATTCACTAACAGGATGGAGCTTGAATGTGGATAACATGATGGCAAGGAGGAGGTAGGATATCCTATGTATCCAGGAGACAACATGGAAGGGCAGTGCAGCAAAGTCACTTGGCTTGGGATTCTGAGTCTACTACTCAGGAGGAAGACAGGTTAGAAGTGGTGTGGGGATTGGGATGAGGCAGAGGATTCAGAGGGCAGTGAGGTTTGTCATCAAAATTTGAGACAGACTCATGGCAATCAGACTCCAGCCTAATGACAGGGCAGTAATGTCTAAAACCAGTCTGTATGAATAGATGACTGATCAGAAATTTTCACCTTAGATGTTTGAGAAAAATCTACTTAATGGGGAACAGTATTCATCGTTCATCTCCCATCAGTACTGGATAATGTGACTGAACTTTTTGATGGTTTTCCTTGCTGTAAGTTTAGAATGAATGCAGAAAAATAGAAAATATGTCAACCATATCAACAGAGGTGTGGAAAATTGGAGATTGCAAGCTGGGAAGGAGAAAAAAAAAATCATAGAATCCCATTACTTGGAAATTGTGCATAGGGACATGCATATAACTTGACTAGTTTGTAAATACTTTCCTATGGGCAATAATCACAGTGTATGATATTATAATATCTGGCATTTATGTGCTGTAAAGACTATGAGATTATACCTAGCATCCCTAAGTTTTGTATTTTGAGCACTTGGGATTAAAAGCAAAATGATACATTTTTTGGCCAGGTTACACAGGCAGTACTTTATTCATCAGGAACCCTGGTCTAGGACCTACTACCAACATTGTTTGAAGACTTTCACAACATGCTTACCTACCACTCGTGAAATGCCATGTTTAATACATTGGCTGTTTTGTCATGGGGCAATCAGGATAAGGGTGTTTGTATTGTTTGGAAGCCTAGAAAACAGTGGCACAGAGAATCATCACAGTGGGAGACATCTCTCTCACTCCACAGCAGGTGATAGCTTCGATTGTCTTAGGTGACTGCCTTAGGCCTAACAAAACAGGAAAATGTAAGAATGCCCAACAGTTCCTTATTTGTTGGGTGTTCACCTTTTTTTTTTTTTGCAAAACCGAGTGTAGGTGAACTTTTTGCATAAATCTTAGCTGATTTAATACATTTTCATTCAGAACCTGCAGAACCATTGATTTGGCCAAGTCTAGATATAGAGAAGGAATGGTGAGGAAAGAGAGCAGACAGCCCTCCTGAGTATACAAGCAGTACATACAAAACATGGGCAGGTGAATGTGCTAATTGGAAAAGCTGAGTGTTTGTGTCTTTTGGCTTTTCCCAGTTAGGGGTCGCCTCAGCAGAACTCCGGTCCGCTAATGATTGGTAGTGGATTTTTACGTACCGGGTTACCAGCCCTGAAGCACAACCTTCAATGAAGGCATGCCCCATTCACATATGCCTCCACATAGAAGACGGTCTAGCTGAGAATCGAACGGGACAACGTCTTGCTATGAGGTGGCAACGCTACCGCAGCACCACCACCGCAGTCTAATTGGCAAAGCTGAGTGTAAAGATGTACAATTCAATAAGAAAATTCAATCACAAATCTTTGTTATTTTTGGAACAAGCACATTGCATTGGTGCTTTCCACAGCAAACAAATAAATAAATAAAATACAATGTTATCTCGAATGAAGTATAGCTGATAGATTTTACTGATCCTTAAAATCCCTCACTTTAGGCTAGATTACAATGTATAATCATTTCAAATGTCTGTGGTGAGAGAGAGAGAGAGAATGAAAAGTCACACTTGGAGTTATACAGCTATCTACCAAAGTTTGTCTGTTCAGGTGAGGGACTCAAACGTAAAATGTCCTGAACATTAACAGTCTCTGTAAGCATGAAATGAAATGGGTTAGTATACTGAGAATGCAAAAAACATACCTAAACGTAGAAAGTATTGTAGAATCCTCCAGCCTAGCTAGCAGAGCCTGACAGAACAAAAGTTGTGATGACCAGCCCACAACAAACCTCTGTAAGCCTCAGCATAGTCAATTTAATGTTAGGCAGTTAAGGCATTTACACCCAAAGATGAAAAGAAAGACTAACCATGCAATCTTGAATGAACATGGGACTACACTTAGAAAAAAGTATAGCAAGAAGACTACTCAAGATTCACAAAGAATACAATCTAAAGAAGGAGCAAGCAACCAAAAACTCCATATAGGTGAGTCGCCCATCTCTGAAGAGCTGGGAGAGTAATGAGCAACACCAAGGAGAAATGCCTATCTTCTCTAGTAATGCAAATAAAATGTTCCCAGTCTTTTTACAGCTGTTTAAAAAAACAATTGCACCATCCATAGACCAGCTGTTATGTTAAATTGTGCAGAGACACTGAGTAATGTAGCTTAAAGTGAGCTGATTTGGCATTGTGGTACATTGCTCTGACTCTAGTACACAGGATCCTGTTTTTGAGATTTGGCAGTGATATTTCTCCCATCTGTGTCTTTTCTGGATAGGGGAAACAGGTGCTGACTTTGAGGGAACATGAGTGAAATTCTTGGCTAGGCTTATAAGGTCCTCCGGACCAATAGCCTAGTATCGTCTTGACCTATGAACTACACCAGTGTTCAGGAATTAAAATAGTAAATATTCTGCATAAATTTTAAGATAAGGAAAGGAAAATATAAATATCAATGCGAGCTGTTTAGTAAGGGGGGAAATCCCAAAATTATATCCATCAAACCAATCAGACTGACATCCCCTTTCCGCCTTCCCATTTTATCCTATTTGTGTATTTAAAGTGCATGAGTAAACATAACCTTGGACTAAGTTTAGCACTTGTAGGGGAACACACAATACTGCCCAAGTAAACTGTAGCACAGACAGCTGTATGACTGCTCAGTATATATGATTAAGTGAAATAATGTCTCCAATTTAACAAGCAATTGAAAACAATTCACTTATATTATTTTGTAGTTACTCATGCACTCTGTATTGGATAGAGTCATATTTCAGCCAGCAAGTGAAAGTTCTTTAGTGATTGATGGTGTACAGGCTCAGAAGTACAGCAAACAATATAGAAAGGAAACAAAGTACTAACTCTCGGTGCTCTCCACCGCTGTTATTGCAGAATGTATTATCAAGCAGTTAGCACCTCATAATGAGGTGCTAGATGTTTACTGATAAACCTTAGTATCAAATACTAAGTGTAATTACATAGAATTTACAGCTTCTGATGCTGTCCATGAGAAACCACACCTCTGACATGCATGAAGAGCTTGTCATGATGAGTGTGTCCATAACTGTGCAGCAATGCAACCTAGATAGAACAATGACACAATCTACTTTTCTTGTTTTCATGGTACAAAGTAGTATGGATCATCAGCCATTTTTTTCAGAACAGCAAGGATTCTCCAAGTATGACCAGGAGGTCAGCATTTAGGAATACACCCAGATTTAATAGTGTTTCTTTGGCAACCAAAAATGACCTTTCAAAGCAAACAGTAGGAAAAAAAAAAAAAATATATATATATATATATATATATATATATATATATATATATGTGTGTGTGTGTGTGTGTGTGTGTGTGTGTGTGTATGTATATCTATATATAATATATATATATATATATATATATGTGTGTGTGTGTGTGTGTGTGTGTGTGTGTGTGTGTGTGTGTGTGTGTGTGTGTGTGTGCATGTATATATGTATAAATATACATATTTATAAAGATATATACAAATACAAACACAACTATATATATATATATATATATATATATATATATATATGTGTGTGTGGATAAACATATTTATATGGATATATATAGATACAAGCTCACACACACACACACACACATATATATATATATATATATATATATATATATATATATATATATACAGATAGATATAGATAGAAATGCAAGGGAGAATTCATGTAAGCCTACATGATAATTTTTAACGTGTACAAGTCGTGGCACGATGCACACACGAGCGCGAAAAGTTTTAGATTCAGTAAACTCTGTGTAGAGGCTGACACGAGCAAATACAGAAACTTTTGTGGCATGCAAATTACAGCACAAGTAGCTGCATTTTTTGATAATGAAGCAAATCAGCACAGTGGAGTGATTCGACAACCTAAAGCAATCATGTAGACTCTGTGGTTGTGTTGGCCATGTATTTGGAAATTTTTCCAATACAGACACAGAAAGGAGTGTACACAGAAGCACGAGCAAGTAAAAGCTCTTAAAATTTGTACAGAACTGACCTCAGCATGGAATCCACACATATTATGACCTAATTACACACTGTGGATGCTAGAATATCAGAGTTACAAAATAAAAAAAAAATACATTTTTAAGGGCCTGACATAAATGCACATTTGCCCCCCCTCCCAAAAAAAAATGTAATTGTGCATCATGCAGGCTGCTAAAATGTTTAAACACCCTGAAACAGAGTATTATATTGTACTGTAAGCATATGTAGTATGTAGTAGATATATGGGCAAAGTAATAGCCTCCCTTGTGTTTACAACATTGTGCTCCTGTGCAATTTGTCCGCTCACATGGTTACTAACTGTGTAGATTCCAGGCTGTCAGCATGGTGAAGACGCAAATTAGCTAAAAGCTCATCGGAACTGCTTAATCTCAAAAAAGAATAAACCAGTAGGGATGTTCACTTTATGTAGGCACTTCCACTGTGTTTTTGTTTGCAATGGATGTCAACAGTGTGTGAGTGAGGACATCAGGGGAGTATGTCAGGTTACACTTTCAAAATTGTAAAGGTCGGTCTGTGGAGGGTAAAATTGCATGTAAGCCATGCACAAATCACAGGTTGTGTGTCACCCTTGGAATGTTGTTGTAAAAAGTGTCTTCTCTCTCCATTTCAAATAATTTTTGTACATTTTTTTATGTCCTCGTTTGCGCAATGGTACAAGTAATGCACTCATGGGAAAAGGAGGAGTGAATGGCAGCTTTGTTGTGATGGTCATGTAAATAGTCTTATTGCACCACGTGTATGTGTACAGCTAGAGTGCAGATGGTCCTGGCTTCACGTACAGGGTGGGAAAGCTTTCCTTTTTATACTCAGTGTTTATGCAATATGAAGGAATGGAGGAAAGTAATTAAAATTTTGCTGTGCTTACTTTATTTATGCATAGCTGCATGGGGGTGCATGGGGGTGCATAGGAGTACATGGAGTGTGCCTAGTTCACTAATTAGCAAGCGGCAGGTATATGTAATAGATGATAACTATGGTATAAACAGTATAAGCAGGTGAATTCCATTTTCATGAACCAATCTAACACAGTGCAGCTATTCAACATGCTATAAAACATCCGCGTGACCTCAGTTCTTGTTTTTCTTAAATACTTTAATACCACTGGAGTAGAGACAATTTTAACTAACACAATGCTATGGGCTGCTGCAGCTGTTCTACAGCTGCATGTGCTACAGGCTGAAGTCAATGCTGCTGGTGCTGCTGACAATAGTTCTAGGCCAAGAAAAAGAAGAGTGTTCAGGCCCAGCATAACTTATCAGACACTACATGACCTGGAGAGTGTAGAGCACTACAGGCTGGATAGGGACACCTTACAAGAACTCTGTGAGATCTGCCACTCTCAACTCAGAGCCAGAACCAGTCAAGGGGAAACCATCCCAGTAGAAACTAAGGTATGTGTAGCCCTTAGAATATTAGCTACAGGTACTTTTCAAAGACCAACTGGGGACATGTTGTGTGTGTCACAGGCATCTGCATCCAGGATCCTCCACCAATTCCTGGATGCTATGCTCATACATGTCAGTGAGCACATATTTTTCCCCGTAGTTCTGAGGAGAGGTCTAGCAATATGCAACAGTTCTACTCTGTAGTGCACTACCCTGAAGTACTGGGTGCCATAGACTGCACTCATGTACACATCAAGGCACCATATAGTGAGCAGGGTAGAAGCTAAATGAACCATAAGGGATACCACTCCGTCAACTGCCAAGTTGTATGCAATGCCCAGGGAATAATCTTGAATGTGTGTGCTGGCAACCCTGGCAGTTATCATGACTCAAATATCTGGCACACATCACAGTTGTATCAGATGTTTTCTAGGGGGGGCATCCCACAGGGCCATTTACTGTGGGGATGCTAGATATGCAGTGGAATCATGGATGGTGACACCCATCAGAAGTGCACACACATGCACAGAAGAATACCATAATGATGCACACACTCAAACCAGAAACATCAAAGAGCGTGTGTTTGGGCTGTTGAAGTCATGGTTCCAGTGCTTAGGTACATCTGGTGGAGCTCTGCAGTATAATCCAGAGACGTGCACAAGTCTTCACAATATGGGCTATGCTACAGAATCTGATCTTGCACAGACAGCTGCAGCAGGATCAGCTAGGGGAAGAGACACACGTCCACCCCACCAACACCTAGGTCACCAAAGACACAGTCAGAGGAGGACTAAGAGGGGTAGTCACCAGCTGCTGTGCCTGCAGGCAGACATTGGCATGCTCAGTATGCCCTTGCATTGGTTACAAAGACAATGCATAGCACATTCCCTGACTACCTAGGTGTCTAATACCTTTCTCCTACTTGCATACATAGTAAAACTGATGCCAGGCAACTCACACAACCTGTATGTACCCATGTACTGCTTGCATTAGACAGAGTCAGCCCTGAACTCAAAATGTGTCCACTGCTGCATTTGCAAAGTAAGTCTTGAACCTAGAGTGTAGTTTTTGAATGATATTATGGGATATCCCTGTATTTAGTAGGTTGGAACAGTAATTAAGTAAATGGTGCTGTGGATTCATGCAAAAAGTACTTTAACATGTGACAGCAGAAAGACCTTTAGTTTACTCATATGTATCCATTAGTAAGTAGTGGGCCTTACGTTTCAAAGATTCATACAGTACTGCCTCTGAAGAATAAGTGATGCTCACTACATGGCCTTATTTTTACATCATACCTTTGTACTGGAAAATCTGTTAGGAGAGAAGTGAGATAGTACTGATACAAATTGCAGTTTATGACTTTGCAACCCTTCCCAAGATCAAACAGCAGAACAAGGAGAGTAACAAGAGCATCATATCCTTGTTTGTGCCATAGCAGTATCAACTTTGCTTATTAACAAAAGAACAGGCTGTGCTTGTTTGTGTCATAACAGTGCATAAGCTCCCCCACCAAGAGCAGTGTAGCCTTACTTGTACCATTACAGCAACTCAGCAATTGTCCCCCCAAAGGAGCAATATACAGCTGTGTGTACCATGAAACCTAGCCTTCACTTGCTGGCAAATGCAAATCATATAACTCTCAGTTAATATCCAGACACATTTTGGAAAATCATCTCAACTTTTCCTGACTATGTACCTGGTCTATAACCTAACCCCCTCCTTCTCCTTATATGATAAGTAAACTCATATGCTTGTTGCTACTGCAGACTGATGATATTTTCTCTATAATTATAATTTTTTATCACTTGTTGATACTGGTACAATAATGCTGATTAATATATTTCTGTTTATACCTCTCTGATTGAATTCATCTGGCAACCAACAAAATTCCTGCTTTTATGTATATATTCTGTATATATTACTGTAATCACTATCTATAACACTGTATCTACTTTTGTATCAATTAATGTTTAATATTTTCTGTAGCTATGTTCCTGTCAGAGCTTTTTTCCCCAGGCCTCCACTGAAAATGGTGCCCAGTTGACTTTCCCGGTAAAAGTTCAACTCCTGAACTATGTAGAAACATCTGATGTGTTGTATCATTTTGCAGTGTGTATGTCATACCTTGCGCATATGTCTCCCTTTACATTTATTGCCCTATTTTTTCTTTTTTTTATTCCACTGTTTTTGTGATGCACTGCATAGAGCAAATAAATAACAGCAGGTTTGAATGTACTTATGTGGCTTGCATGAAGCATGACATTGCTGTAACTGGACCACCTAGGAAGCTGACATAGAAATCAGATACATTCAATAAAATGCTTTTGGCTATCGTGAAAACCTGGCATGGAGTAACTGTCACATATTAGCAATGCGTCTCGGTTTTATGCAATGCTTACCTATATGCAAACAGCTATATCTCTCGTGCATACACTTAGTTAACCATAATGCAAACCTGCTGCCTAATGCACACCTTTCAACTATTTAGATTTTTGTAGAATGTCCTGATTTTTACATCACAATTTTGCCCTGTTCCTCAGAAAAAGTTGGTTTTCTGACAAATAATTTGAACATACTTGACTATTGAACCCAGAAAACTATGACAGACATTTGAATTTCAAAACCCTTCAGACAATTCACATTAATGCAAAACCTGTTATTCTATCAACTTTATAAGTTTGTAAGAGCAGTATGTAAAACATGTCCCTATGTTTGGTCTTTTTTCAGCTCAATATGTATGGCTTTCTCCAGATTCCTTGCTATAAAAGGTCAAGTATAGTCCAATTTGCTATGGAAATGTATATATGATGCTGTCTGATTTCAGTCCATGTGTTGACTAAAAACCGACAAGCATTGCAAACCTGGAGTCTCAGTTTATTTTTTTCCACACATATATCAACCACACATGAAAGTGTAATTTATAATGTTGTATGCTCACTGGTAGTTGGTGGTGCTCACAACCTTGCTCTGCTAAACTTGTGCTGTTGTACAGCTAGGCTTCTAAGTATCCTAGTGCTATTAGGATATTAGCCTCATATAACACTATAACTCTGTGCCTATGCAGGCCACCCAAGCTGTTGTTCCTCACATGGCCTGCTGAGTTAATCTACTATAAGTTCACCTGCACACGTGTATAAGTCAGACTTGTTCTGTGGTGCGTGCATTAAGTACTGTGTTCTGTATGCTGTGCAATTAGATAGGCAGGGGTTCTGTTCTCACTACCATTGACTATGTGTGTGTATCTCTAGTCAGAAGTGCTATCCTGCAGTTACTTTTCCAATGGCATGCCTGGCCATTTTTTTGATAGTTGCTCATTCCTACAGATTCATTCCATATTGGCCTCCCAAGCTGTTGTCTCCCACAGGGCCTGCTGATGTCATCTACTATAAGTTCAACTGTACACCTGTATAAGTTAGATTTGTGTTTTGGTGAGTGCATTAAGTACTGTGTTCTGTAGTCTGTCTACTTAGGTAGAGGTTCTAATCTCACTGTGTGTGTGTCTATGTGTGTGCTTGTGTGTGTGTGTGTGTGTGTGTGTGTGTGTGTGTGTGTGTGTGTGTGTGTGTGTGTGTGTGTGTGTGTGTGAGCTGTAACTTGCTGTTACAAAGATTATTTTACACCAGCAGGTGGGGCACTTATCTTGTCCTCAACAGACACTACTTCAGTCGTCAGCTATAAAGGGTTGTCAGACACAATGCTAGTCAGATTTGTGCCATGGCACATGTGAAGGGTTGTCTGACATAATGCAAGTCAGATTTCTGCCATGGCATATGTGTTATGTTTAGTGATCTGTAGTCTGTCTTCTTAAACAGGTAGGGGTTCTTTCTTACTGCAGTCAATGATATGTGTGTGTGTGTGTGTGTGTGTGTGTGTGTGTGTGTGTGTGTGTGTGTGTGTGTGTGTGTGTGTGTGCGTGTGTGTGTGTGTGCATGTGTGTTTGTGTGTGTGTGTATGCCTGCATGTGTGTGTGTGAGAGATTCAGCTGTAACTTGATATTGCATACAGCATTTTACACCTGCAGGTGGAACACTGTTATTCCCATATACTCAACAGCCAATGCTGATGTCATCAGCTATATCAGAGTATTGTATATGCAGGTATCTCACCAGGGCATGATCAAACAGTGCCCTGGATGTCAAGCAGATATCACATCATGTGATACAAGACAGATTAAAGTGACATGTGCGTTAATCTATACACATATATCATGGCATGGTTTGTAGACTCTGTATTAGCCTGTGGGGTGTCCTGAAGATGCATGTTTCTGGTGAACTATATGCAAAAGAGAGCATGATACTGTACTGTTCTGATGAGATTATACTACAGTGCTGTCATGCAATCCACAGATCTGAATGTGATGGCCTGAATTATGATGTGCACCATACGTTTGTACTGGATTATCATTAAAGAGAACAGTTAGAATATAATTAGACACATTTCAGTTGTTGACTTCACAATCCTTACAAGAAGTATGAAGTAGTGAAATTATTATGCTATCCACTATACAACTTGGCAAGGTAAATATAATTCACAGGTACAATTATCATTTAAACAACACAAACATAGATATACTAAGCAATAATGTAGCTATCAGACACAAAGTTTTAGTTTCCCTGAATCCTCCAAAAGAGGCACAATTATCATCACATGCACAGGGTGTTGTGGGGGAGGGCAGAAGGCTTTGGCTGACAACAAAGGCTGTTGTGTGTGTGAGTAAGAATGGGAAAGCAGACAGGCTGAACCATGTAAATGTATGTGTGTGTCTTTAGGGGGGGGGGTCCTCCATGTGAAAGTGGTGTGTGACACTGTGCATGAACACAGCCAACCTCAGTACTAGTGCTGCATCATGGTATGTTGGGCAGGTGTGAGCTGTGCATGGTAGAGTTGTCAGTTCAGTGTTGTCGCCCCCACCCATGAAACCTGACTCTGCCAGGAGATGCACTGGCACCTCCACACCAAGGGCAGATGTAGTGCTACTACCTGAATGTGACTGTTGTCTGCCAGACGTGCTCCCTTCATGGGAATGCCCAGGACCATGACACCATGGCCTGTCCCATCTGGTTGTGGACAGCACACTCCCTATTGGTGCAGATGAAGTACTGCCACTACAGGGGCATGATCAGGCATGGCCACATTGCCTAGAAGCAGATGATGTGGCTGACCTATGCCCACTTGGAAGATGTCATCCTCTCAGCAGATGTGTCATCACAGACACTGCATGGACCAGGATATAAACCCCTCATTCCATCATAGACACTCCATGTTTCAATGTGTCATTCAAACAATCCATTGAATTGGCTACACTGTGGAGGCAGTCAGAAATGTCACACTGTGCCATATCTAGTACCCTGAGCATTTGTCTGGAGCTCCTTTCAGAACATGCCTGTGCCTCCATGATGGCCATAAACATCCATTGAGTGACAGGGGAGGAGACACTTGCACCAGGTGGAGGCGGGACAGCAGGCCTCCTCCGAGCACCTCTATCAACCCTCCTGCATGACACTTCCCCAGCACTTTGGCTACAGAGAGGTTCAACAGGCACTGAAGCTGCAGTAGCTACACTCCCCTTATCAATGTCCTTGTCCTCAACCTCTTCAATATCTCTTGCCTCAGTGGACTGGGTAGGCGTAGGCCTACTGGCTGTGTTCGGGAAATGAAGGGTCACTGGATGTCAAACTCGGTGTACAATTCAACCTCTGCACCCTCCCCAATTGTGCCTATTTTTGACCATCATCATCAGTCTCTGATGAGACGATGACATCAGGTGTCAGAGTGTCCACACTCCCATTGTCACACTCAACCGGTCAAGTGGCACGATGTCAGGGTAATCCTATGGCTAGGCTTGTAAAGGCCACAGGGCCATCAGCCTAGTACACACCTATGAACTTTGGAACCTATAAAAAGGAGAAAAAAACAGGAATACATTAGTGCCTGTAGTACTATGCTGCAATATATGCTTAAAACATACATTGTTATCACTATTACATACAGTACAGCAATACATACAACAGGCCCGAGAAGACACATGATGACATATCTTGAAATTAATCTACAGTACTGACATAGATGTATTAAGATTACCAACTGCAGAGACCTGCATCTCTGTATTCCTGATGGTCCTGAAATAAGTAAAGCTAGAGGTAATGTCAACATCATCACATTTAACAGTAAGACGGGGTAGTACATTTACACTTCTATATCTGCAGTACCTCAAATGTCAACAAGAATGTGGCTGACAACATCAAATTAAGCTTACAACTGTAGCAATCCTAAATCCACCCCACCCAACAAACAACTGACACAGACATATACATTATTGACATTATTGCATTATGCCACCATATTCTAATTATCATCTAAGAAAACATACCTGGAAGCTGCTCTTGGGATGGAGTTTCGCCCACATCCAAATCATACTGTGGCATGTATTGCTGGGAACTGCTCTGGGTGGCAATATTCGCCAGGAATTCCTGAGTGGCTGTGAGAGGGGGGTCTGCAACAGGGCCTCTACCTGTGACTTGATGATCATGTGCCACTGCAGCTGTATGCCTATATGCAGTTACCATGTATGTGGCTCTGTGAAGCACCTGCTCATATGTGCGACTGTGTCACCAATGGTGTTAATGTTGTCCATTAATTCATCCCAGAGGGCTGTACATTCAGCCATATTGGCCCACCCGCTAGACAACAGCACAGTGGCATGTTGCCTTAAGGCATCAATTATCAGATTATTCTTTGCATCTGTAAATGGGGGCCTATGATGAGCAGATATATTGTGTCGTACAAGGCAAAAAAATGCCAACACATATGAGGATTACATAATTGCAAATTAACTGTTTACAGATAAAGCAGTAAAGGAAAGCTGTCAGTGTTCCCCCTGGATAAACATGGAAGATCTGGATATTTCAAAAAATAACAAGATGGAGGATACAAAACAAGGAGACTAACAAGAGAAACATATCCTTGTTTGTGCCATAGCAATAAGTTAAATATGCTCACCCACCCAAAATAACAGTCCAGTCTAGTTAGTGCCCTAGCCCTCCTCAAACAAAATGACAGGCTAAGGACTTTTCAAGTATTCCCAATGCTGTGTACCTCCAAAATGGCTTGAAAACCAAGGTCATGCTATCATTACACTTCTAAGTAGTGCATACAGATTAAAGTGTGAAAGCAATTACTTCACATTAATTCTTAACTACATTCCAGCATATGTATTATGTAGGTAACAAAATGAGAACATTCCTGCTGGATGCAATACTCCTCTGTAGAGATATACTGTGAAGAAATATAGTTGTATTAGTGAGTTAAATAATGTACTAACTCTCCACAACATCAGTTTGGCTAGTTACGCATTTGTCTTTTTATAATGGAGTACATTATTAATGGACTGCATCTGTCTTCATCTGTTTTCCAGAAATAATAATTACTAGATAAGCAAGTGAGTTGCATGCTAATCAACCAATCTTGTGAAGATATTCAGCAAGATATAAGGCAACCATGCAGACTCCATGCTGTTTTTTCCTAGGGATTTCACTAAGTGTGGAGTACAGACACAGCATTTACAAGCTAAGTCCTGAACATGTACTGTAATGAATAATACTATTATGGCATGTACTTGTATTTCCTTACATAGTACAGTACACAGGTAAAAGGTGGGAGATGTGTACAGAAAGCCAAGTAACATGTGATAGCAGAGAGTTATTTCACTTATATGTGTTTATTAGAAAGTATTTGTCTTCAGCCAGGCAAGATTCACAAATTCATAACTCTCCAAACTACTGATGATCAATGCATGACCCCCGTTTAGCATCATATGTTTGTAATAGAATATCTTTACATAGAGAAATTGTGCCATAACATGACTTCAGCTTGGTCCACCCCCTCAAAAGAACAGTGTACCATTGCATGTGCCATAACAAGAATTCACCTTTGCTCCCACCACCAAAACTGCTGTGTATGCTTTTTTGTGCCATCCGATCTAGCCTTCATTTGCTGACAACTGCATATCATACTATTTATAGATAATATACACACACAATGTAAGGTAAATGAGGTAGACTGGCTTTCACACTGCATATCTCTGAATACTGGTCAGATAACTGCTGAATGGCCAACCAACACAAATCGGTGTAATTACAAGCAATAGCCCTAGTAGGTTGTTTGATCACTAAGTGCAATACATCCAAATCTATTTCATATAATACATGTATGAATAGAGATGATGGCTTGATATCAGTTAAAATACATTGTGGAAGATTGTTGTGTGATGGATAACTTAAATGTATTTGCTGCCAAGCTATTTATGTGGCAAACAGGGATAAGACACCCATCTTGTTTTCTGAAGGTGCATTGGAGTGAGATTTGAAATCCAGACCTCTGCAGACATACCTCCTGTGTAGTAACAAACTGTATTTCCCCCTTTTTTTCTCCTTCTGTCTTACTTTAGTGAGTGATGGAGGGGGCATTATTTGTGTGATGCACCACTTAGCACAAATGGGTTTGGCTATGCTAATCAGTTTTGTGTGTAGAACGGAATTGTGCAAAATGCACGATTGGACTACCCAGGTAGCAGACAGGACCCAGCCAGCCAAAAGTAGAAACCAGATGCTTTCTATTAATGTGATTGTGCATCACGTAAACAAGTCTAGATGGTCTTGGGTACGAGTACAAGGTGTACAGTCTTGGTTTTACTGTTGTAACATTGCAGTATATAGCAGTGAACTAACACATAGTGAAGGGATTTCCGAACTTTCCTGTGGCAATAGCTGTTAGTGCAGGACTAACATCTATGTGGTCCAGGGTTCAAATACAGCATATGCCATTCAGTTTTAATGTTTTCACTTATAGCAGTTGACGTACTATAGCTTATATAATATTTATATGACTTAGGACTGACACACAAATATTATGTCTGTTATTTAATTATTTATTAATCTATGTACTGTCTCGTTAATAGCAAAAGTATGACTGTGGGTATAATGTGTAGTATGTTCAGGCAAGTGTATGCCTGCTATGTGGATTTGCATACACTTCCCATTGGACCAACACAATTTGCATTAGTTGCCAAACTTCTGCATTGCTTACCATCGCACGAACATGTTGTACCCTTTACACTCTGTTTGCACAATGGTATACAACATGAAGCATTTTCAAATGTTGCCAAATCTAAAAGTGTGCCCTCTGAGTAAATGTGACATGTGCAATTGTCGGGAAACTATCATTCTACATTGATCTTGCTCTGTGACAGACACGGAAGGCATTTCTGGAGAGGGTTTGATATTTAAAGCTCAAAGGTGAGGTGTTCAGGAGTCCAAAGTGTTTGTTGAACTCTGAGAGAATGACTAAGGGCACTGGCTCCTGCACAGGGACAAGCATGGCTCACAATCAAGGACAGAGGCATGGAATAGTCTGGCCCAGGCTCTGACTAGTGCTAACTGTATCCCTTGCAATGGTGAACAGTGCAGGAACCACTACCATCAGGATGAGGAGGAGGGATACACTCGACCATTGGCACTGCTCTTTAAAGAAAAGATATGAGGAAGATAAGAAAATGGTGAAATGGGGAGCACGCAGGAAAAACAAAGTGAAAGGAGGGCAGGAATGTGTAGGGAGCATGTAGGAAAAAATCATAGGTATCCATTTCTTCAACAATAAAACCTGATCAGATGTATGCAATATTAGCTGAATTTGCACTGGGGCTTCCAGAGACAGAAAAGACAACAACACAATCATGCTGTATAGCCAACTGGACCAAATCAAACCTGTCAAGTAGACACATGTGTGAAATGGATAGCTATATATGGGACAACAGTTGCCCTTTTTTACATATTGATTTATTTTTATCATGACAGTGAAATGTTGGGGAAGGGACATAGGCATGTCTGGAGCAGGCAAGTTGGCAAGGTCAGGAAGCAATTGCTGACAGACAGGATATACAAGACAATATCCAGGGATGGTGAGGGACACAAGAGGGGGTGAACACCATGGTTGGGGTGAGGATGGGGAAATCGAGGTCTCATGGACATCTGGACAGTGAGAGAGGGAATCAAGTCCTCACCCAGTGGACTGTCACTACTGTCCCCTCACTGCGTCCTGGGGTGCAGTGACCAATGTATGTGTCTTTGATGGGTACTCTCTACCAGGATGAAGAGCAGGTGATCCATCCAGCATAGGCATGTGTCCACTGTGCAGTGCACAATCCTACACACCACACCTGGCAACTCATTCAGGGTGATAAATGCACCCCCTCCAACAATGCTCCTAGAGGGGACCACAGGCATATCCTCTAGGGAAGAACTACCTGAGGGCCCAGGTAATGCAGGAAGAACAGAGGGGGTGCTGCCAGGCTGCACGCCAGGCATGCTAGGCCTTGGTGCTGTAGCCAGTGGAGTGAGAGTAGGTGGATCACATGGGACCTGCCTACCCTGCTGTGTTGCAGTAATAATAAAAAAAATTAACATACAATTGTAAAATAAAAAAATGGCACTTAAGAACATAAATAGATGAACAAAGAAAATCAAAAATTAAACATAATAATAACAAAAGTAAAAAAAATTATATAATAACACATACAAACAAAATTAGAAATAAAACAAAGAAATACATAGCTATACATAATAACAACTAAATGAAAACAAATTAAACATTTACATAAACGTCAGGCAGCATGATGCCAGGGCACTTCTATGGGCTAGGCTTGTAAAGGCTCCAGGGCCATTAGCCTAGTACATACCTATCTATGAATAAAAAAGAAAGAAAAGGGGTGGGCTGAGAGAAAAAAAAGCAGAAAAACATTACTAACCTCATAGCTAATGTACAAAACCTTTCTATAAATATTTCTCTCTGTTCTGTTATGTTTTACCTTTAGCACTATCAACTCCTAAGAAATTTCTATATTACTACCCAGTTACTAACAGATGGACACTGTAGCGCTGAACAGATTGCAGCCACATGTGTGCACATACTGCATTTATGTATACTTACACTTGACAGAAGGCCAGCCAGGCAAGAGGTATTGAGGTCTGAAAGTAACTTGCTATAATGATGATTAGCTAACAGTATCATGTATATAGTGCTGAAAACATAACACTATCATTCACTGTATTGTATATTTGGGAAGTGCCTTTGAACCAGCGTCCGCTGACTACTATAATACTGTACTTTTCTTTTTGACTACAGACTAATGCATGCATAGTTTCCTTTTAAACTTTAAACATGCCTGCTCACTATTAGTTTGAAAATGTGAAACAGTTGCTTTGTGCTACAGAGTAAGGCATGCATAATTTATTTTACAATTGAGATATGCATGCTCAATTATATAGAAATGTCTGAAATAACAAGTAATCCATCTTTAACAGTTAAACCTACAATAGCAGTACTTTTTATATACATACATACAACATGCTTCTCTCATCCTTGCCAGGCACTCTCCATGAGACCTCACATTTGAGGCCCTTTCTTCAGCAGCTCTTGAAAAAGAAAAACAAAACAGAATGCCATTATGAATACCAGTCTTGATTACATTCAGCTATAACTTTTACAATTGGTCAATGCATTTTATACTTACATATCTGTGGAGTGATCCCTGCTGTACATTCCCTGATTCGCTGACAAAGGGTATCCCTCTTCCTCCTACAGAGATAATCATAATGATGATGGCATTGCTCACCAGTGCATGGGCTATCTGTCACACTGGTCAAAGCCCTAGCCAAACTAGTCCAGGCTTCAGACTTACACTTAGAACCTGAATAGTCCTTCTGCAAAAGGCATGGGCCATCCTCCTTAACTAGGAGTCAAACAAAAGACTTTGGATTCCTAAACATCCCAGTGTTGAGCTCGGAATTGCACATCCTCGCCAATAACAGCGATGTTTCCAAAAGATCAAGCTCAATGTGTAAGGAACATTTCCCACCAATTCCACTTTAAATATATGTTTTCCAGCCAATTGGACATATTGTGCTTACTGAGAACATGCACTGTTTGGTTTTTGCCACATTTGAAAAAGCTGGGCCCTGCTTACCATCGTGCAAACATGGTAAGCCTGGGTGTGTTTGTTTGCATGATGGTAAGTGATATGCAACACTCGGCAATAAAAAATAGAAAACAATAAAATAAAAAAAAACATAAAAAGCAATGCAATTCCAAGGATATTTGATATGCAGCCACTTGTGTAACTCCGCTATTCAAATGGGATTGCAGAAATATACTTGCATAAACAAAGTACACATTATACCCACAGTCATAATTTTGATAATGTATGCACAATACCCATATAAATGAATAGGCAAATAGCACAATACTAGAGTCTCAACCTTCATAAATGTGAATATTAAAATCAGCTACACTATGTCTGGTGTTAGGAGAGACATTAAATATGACATGATGTGGAACAACATTAAAAGTGTATGGACTAAGCAGTTTTGAACCCAGGACCATAAATACAGTAGTTCAAAACTTACAGCTCTTGCCACAAGAAGGTTGAAAAAACACTTGTCTATGTTGCACTTCATTTGTATAATCTGCAATGTCAACACAGTAAAAGAAAAGCTTGCTCACCCCGTACTAGAACCCAGAACTATTTGCACACCAGAGTTAGACGTACCACCTACTGCCACAGGATTATTTACATGACATCCTCTGTATTAGTATTAATTGTTAACTAGATGGTGTTAGTGCAGCACAGTCTCACTTACTGGGTTTGTGCAATGCTCAGTGGTATTAATTGAATGCATCTGGTTTCTATTTTTGGTTGTCTGAGTCATGTCCGATACATGGGTGGTCCAGTCATACAAATGAGCCCAGCATCGCCCAAACATGTGAAAAAAAAATAGAAAAGAGAGAAATAAAAAAACAGTAAAATAAATGAAATTAATAAATGCAGAATGACACACGTATGGCAGGGTCCTTTGTATGATTTTTCTTAATTTAAATGTGTTTGGGACCCTGCCAAATTTTGAACAAGGGAAAACAATTGCCATCATACCTCCCAACTGTACAGATTTTCACAGAATGTCCATATTTTTGCTTCATATTTTTAGTCTGTTTCTCATACAATTGTGGGTTTTTGGCAAATCACTGGCAAGTCATTGAGGACCAAATTCAGAAAATAATGACAGACATTCACAATTCAGATTTCATACCCTTCAGAAAATTCATGCTAATGCAAGTCTTGTTATTCTATCAACTTTTCAAGTTTGTAAGAGCAGTATTTAAAACTTGACCCTATTTTTGGATGTTTGTTCCCCCATTATTTATAGTTTTGTTCAGATTTTTTGCTGCAAGAGGTTGAGAGGTATGATTGCCATACTGCGACAGCAATCTTGCACAGAAATGTTATCCACATTCCCAAAGAGGTTTCACAGCCAAAAAATACTGTTGAGCACTGCAAAGCCTTGTTTATGAGAGTCACACTTCATTAATATGTATTGCATGGCACTGCCACAGGCACAACTTCATGTATATGGAAACACTCCATGTCACATACAGATAGATAGACATAGATAGATAGATACACACATATATATATATATATATATATATATATATATATATATATATATATATATACTTACAGAAAAATGACCTGGGTTTTTAAATACAACAGAATTAATCATAAAAATTGATAAAATGTATTAATTATGTAAAAACTAAGTTTCCATATCTGATAATAGCATGGTCAGAGATTACCTCTCACTTGGTATAGAAGTAGGTTTAGACATATTACGCATGTACACCCATCTGTTCCTTGAGGACATAATTTCATAGCAATGGAGGGTACAGTGGAGAAGAATAGAAAAGATGAGACAAAGATGTGATTGATAGGTAAAGTTGCATTTAAAAATTATAGGGAAGTTAGGAGGAGCTTATTTCTATTTGTAAAAAAGGGAGGAACATGCCACGATTCTGCAAAAGTTCAGAAAGTCATCTGATGGGCCAAAAGTTGAAGTTGCTGGGGAGGCGGAAGGCTTGTCAGGCCTAAAAAGACAGGGTGCAATTTAGAAAGTACTCACCTATTAAGGGCTGGTAAGCAGGTTATAAGTGTAAATCTTTGCTCATTTTAGAAGAGACAGTGAACACCCACCTATGTAGCTATGAAAGGGTGGAGGTCTAATGTTATATAAGGGTAAGAAGGTAACAGTAATGGGAAGTACTCACCTTCTTGAAACTTTTTTGGACAGTTTATGTATCCCTTGATTATAGTTAGTTTAGAATGATTAAGGTTACGTGAAGGCATCTTACACTTCCCAGACTGAAAATGGAAAAGCTTGAAACCCTGAAAAATGCTTGAGGTCTGTTGAATGTATGAGGTACACCCAAATGGACAACATATAATAAACTAAAGAGAAATGACTGGGTCAGTTGTTGTTCCATTGGACAGTATATACCTCCCAGGATTTTGTTTAACCTGCAATGATTGTAGAAATAATGGGGCAACTTATGCTCCTCTATCTGGAATGTGAAAGACAAGAATCATCATCATCAGTCTGTTTTCCTATTTTCAAAGTGGTTCAGGGTGCCTCATCAATTGTTGACACTTGTGTCAAGAAAGAGCAAACCTCCTACTTTCTTTGAAAGTTACGCCTGCATGTCTTAGTTCTCTCACACAATCCAACCATCTCTATATCCTCTCCTCTTGCCTTCTTCTTGTTTCTTCCAAATCTGGTTTACCAAATTGTATCCTGCTTTCTTGCACATAGGATCGAACCACTAAATTCTGCTCTTCTTGACTTTACCTTTATTTGGGGTTACTTTGACTTCTATTTTCATGTCGTCATTTCTTTCTCTGACCTGTAGTCTGCATCCTACTACTGACCTCATGCACTTCAGCTTTATCACCTCAAGCTTCTAAACCCACTCTGTCTTCTTTGTCAAGGTTTCTGTGTCCTACAGAAGCACTGGTCACATCTTTGTTTTCATCTGCTAATGATTATGCTCAAATAATTACTGATTTATAAGCACTGTTGAAATCATTTAAATAATTGATATACAACTGCTGATATGACTGAATGATGAATGTAGTCATGAAAGTTCAACTGGATTCATTTAATGAAAAAGAGTGGTGTGTTTACCAATAAAATATGTGGTTGAACTCCAGTGGAGTCTGTTGTCTGATTATATTTGTAAGGAGGCAGCCTGAGACAAATAGCAGGAAACCTGATGTTGGTTACATAATGAACAGGATGAAGAAAGTGTAAAGTAAATCTACATTAGATCTCCAAATACATTAATGATTAAACAAAGGATGTGGTAAAAAAAGAGATGTGTTTGAGTAAAAAAAAGGCATGAATGAAGCACCATATGCAGAAAGTATATGCATTTTCAAAAGAGAAATATTAATGTTAAAACATAATACGTTTTAAATTCAAGGCATGTTTAAAATTTGTTACTGCTAAAGGTGTCAGAAATTGATTTAGTAGAGCAAATACATTTTGTTGTTGTTTGTGAATGCTAAGTTACTCAAACATGCATGAACTAGAACTAATGACAGGCTTATCAAGATGTTAACATTAACATTCATAATATTTCTTTTTCTAGAATATTAAATTTGCATATTACAAATGTTTGTATATGAATGTCATATCTTTACGTAGGCATACAATATTATACATATTCCGCTGATGAAGCCCGCAGGATACTTCAAAGGCAAGAACCTTAGTCAGTCCCCCTTTCCCTATCTCTTTAGGGTATTGTCCAATAGCTCTACCACCTCTGCCCAGTCAGGCTATGTGATCTGCTAGGCATCCCTGGGTTAAGTGAGAGGTGCATATCCCATTTCTTCCAGCCCAAGAAGCCCAGTCGACCCGTTCATTCCTCAGATGCTGGCTGATATTGTGAAGCAACATACCCCTGCAGATGTTATCCCATGGTAGCTCCCTTGAGATCCACAATGCTGTTCAACTCCACTGAGGTGTGTGTGCTTACATATACATACAGACAAGCACAAAGACATGGACACAGATTTAGCACAGTATCCTCTGCAGGTTCATGGTCCACAGTTGTAACATCTAGGGATTCCATTAGGTGTCCCAAATGTGGCTAAGCAGAGCTTTCATATTTCCCCCAAGATGGGTGAGCTGTCAAAACAGAACCACTCCTATTCTCTCTGGACCATTCCCTCTGGTGGTAGTACTGATAGTCAACTCCTCAAACATGGTCAGCTAGGGCATAGTAAAGGCTTCATACTTCTGTGGCATAGAGGAAGGTTAAGAAGACAGTAGCATTTTTTGGTGTTTTTATATCTCTATCTCTATCTATCTATATATCTGTCTATCAATATCTATATCTATTACCTATATATATATATATATATATATATATATATATATATATATATATATATATATATGTATAGCTTTTATAGAAATCACATTTTTTAATTTAATCAATGCTTATTTTCCTTATAGATACTTCAGGCAGTACTGCTGCTTAGGTCTGTCATTGATTATTCAACTAGAGATTGTCATACAGAGATAAGGATTGCCATATTTTTCCTTGTTTGACTATAACCAAGTCAGTCTTTAACTATGAAAAATAATAGCACTAATGGTTAAGCAGACAGAAGTCACCATGAGTGGATTTTAGCCTTGTGGCAAAAAGGCCAAATATCGCTATTTCCTTAAACAAATATCTGTGCAAGGATTAATGTAGTAGCAACATTATGGGGCAGTGTATTGATATTCTGCACCCTTTCCAGCATTTGCTATTAGATTCTAATGTGACATTTTAGATGAAGAAAAGCTGGTTTCTATAGCAACTTCAGCTCGACATGAAGGACAAGTTTGTACAACATTTTTCAATAAGTCATGCAGCTGTCACTATGTTCAGTTCAACTATTGCTTGTATCCTTGAGGAAAAACAGTGTGTTTGCTCTTTCAATCAACTGATTGGCTTGACTAGTTTACTGCAGTCTTAAAAATGAATCCAATGTATATTTATATTTATTTTAACAAGATTTTATAGTCTAAGTTATTGGTGGATAAAAGTAGCCACGCTACACATTTTGTACTTAAATCTAGTGGCATTTCATAGAATACATTTTCCACACCATTACCTTTGCAGACTGCTTTAAATGATACAGTTGTTGTAGGTAAGTGTTAGGGTGTTTAAAGTACTTTCAATAAAGTACTTCTGGTAATGGCTAACCCTGTTCTCAGCAACTGCATCTGTTTCATGTAGGTCTTTGTACTTAAAAGATTATACTAACAAAAACATTAATTTAAACTTGTTTCTTTTGTGCAATTCTGTTTATATTGCTAATGTTTAATATATATAAGAAAAACAAATTTCATCTATATTAAAATGGTTCTTACATGTTTTATTAAATCAAATGCTGGTTGGTAAGGAGCACTACAGTTAAGAATATGATTTAATTGGTTATATAATATATTCTAAAATGCAAGTGCTCCTGTCAGACTTGGACACAGTGCTTTGAATGGATTTGTCTCATCTTCTGGAGTCATCAAAGAAAGTAGCAAGGGAAGAACTAAATTTTTATTTAAAAAAAAATAGCTTTCTCGTGGAGCAATACTGCCTTTGTATAAAGGGCCGAGACTGAAATAGTTCCAGTGGGTCAGTGTTCTACCCTGGTTAATACATTCAAAATACAATAAACTAAATTAATTAAATAAGTCACAAGGGGTGGCCGTGGTGGTGGAGTGATTAGCGTTGCCACCTCACAGCAAGAGGTTTGCCGGTTCGATCCTCGGCTCGGGTGCCCTCTGTGCAGAGTTTGCATGTCCTTCCTGTGGTCATGTGGGTTTCCTCCGAGTGCTCAAGTTTCCTCCCACATCCCAAAGACATGCTGTAGGTGGATTCGACACTCTAAATTGGCCCTAGGCGTGAGTATGTGCATGTGTGTGTGCCTTCTTTGGAAGGTCGGGCACCAGGCTGGCAACTCAACATCGCTGCCACTCGTGAGCATACAGGTGATCCACTGTGGCGATCCCTAACTGGGAAAAGCTGAAAGAAGAAGAAGAATTAAATAAGCCACAGGGCATGTGAGATCATTGGGGCTTGTCCACGCATAAAATACTTAATGGAAATGTCTACATTTGCAGTATGTTGACTACTGTTGTATAATATTGGCACAAAGTATTTGCATTTTTCTCAGACTTTTTAACCAATGCATAACTTGCATTTGCATTGATTTTATTTAGAAGAGTCTAAATACAGAATAACATTATTCTGATGGTCAGGACAAACAGCAATCGTTATTGTTTTTTTTTTTCTTTTTGTAACAGCACTGTCTGTTTTATCATATTGCTTTGTAGATCAGCTGATCACCTCCCATATATGACCACATTTTTTTCTTTCCATATTTTAATACATTCAATTAATTTTCAGTCAGCCACAACATAAGATTTCTTGTCATCTCAAAGTAACATTGTCCTAACCTTTGATTTTTTTTTCTTTTCATAAGCATTCTGAGAATTTATTTTAATTTAATTTATCTGTTTGTTAACTAGGTAATCCCAAAGGAGAAAGTGACCCTTTTGTGGGGATTGCCTGAGATCACTGTTCAGTTGTGACTTATTCAAAGTCACATAGAATGCAAATGCAGGTTTTTACTACAGGAACAGATTTGTTGATAGCTCAGAGCCTTTGTTTTCTGCTCTAAGTGACACAAATAGTGCTAACATTCTCAAAAAGCGAGTTTAACATTCCCTGTGGAAAATGTCCCAGGGAGCCATTGATGTGCTAGTAAGTTGTTGTCATATATCAGTATCGCTCTGCAGAAGGGCTCTGCTAGTCTGTTCCCTAAACCTGTGTTCTCCATTAGCATGCTTAATACTTGGCTGAGCTTTGCTGCTGACTGGCAGACTGCAGATCCCAAGTCAGCTAAAGTGAATATGCATCAGAAGCAGCAATCTTGATGCTGCAGTTACTCAGACATCAGAATGTTTTCTGACCACGTGACTGCACCATATGCCTGGCTTTTTGACTGTTACTAATTCCACTTTCATCAGTCAACGTCTCTTTTACTAAAGGACACAATGCCAAAATTCAATGCTCTCATCCTGCATCCACACCACTGAGTAAATGACAGCTTAATGAATAGTGTGTGTTTCAAACTGCATCTGCATTTAGGAAATAAATTATATATGTGTGTGTGTGTGTGTGTGTGTATATATATATATATATATATATATATATATATATATGTGTGTGTGTGTGTGTGTGTGTGTGTGTGTATATATATATATATATATATATATATATATATATATATATATATATATATACAAAACCAAAAAAATGGTTCGTTCATTGATATGGCATAGTAAATTGTTAAAGGCTTATTTGCAAGCCAAAATAGCACCGCGTGGACTAAGTATTTATGTTGAACCAGGGTTAGGAACTGAGGATGCTGAATTTATGTAGAAATGGCGAGCAGTTCAATTAACAGTGTCCAGTATGTTTATTCAATTGTTGATTGAACATTATGATAAACAACTTCCAGACCTGTTTTCTAAGCTTGAGGCAAGCCACGAACGTACTCTTGCCCACACTGGTACAACCCAGTACCATCAATTGTATGCCCAATTCTTGACAGATATGGAGAAATATGACAAGGAATTACAGGGGCGGAAAATGAGAAAATATCATACGTTTTTCTCATGATAAAAATATCAGTAGACCTAAACAAAAGAGAGTTAGGTCTATTCTTCGGAAGCCCAACAATACATCCAGTACTTCAGGGATTTCATCCAGCTTTTGTAACACTGACACTGAGACTGAGATGGGGGATTTGGGTGGGCTTGTATCCCCAGTCCCCAAAAGACAAAAAGCCCCTTTAGGTAGGGGAGGCCATAAACACTGTAGTCGAAGAAATGGAGCAGTTATTCCAGGCCAGTCTGCAGACCCAGCAGACTTAATTTTATTAAGATCAGTTACTGATATTAATAAAGTGAATGATGTCAACCAGTTGGTTATTAACCTTACACAGTATGTTTTTTCTGGTAGTGAATTGAGAGTATTAAACGAAGGTCTGGGATATGTACCGTCATTTTATGTGTCACATTTTAATGCAATAAAAGACGTTAAGAACTTTTGTAAAACCTTGAATTTAAAGCACTTCTTTGCTCATAAACAAGAAGAATTACATGTTATGGAAAAGGGTTCTTTTCATTTCAGGAAATCTGGTTTTCAACCTCCATACTGTAGTACCATTAAAACATTTGAATGGCTCATCATTCAGGATTTACAGGTCAATCACGCCCAGATGTTTTTGTTCTTTTTTTGGATATTCTTAATCCGGATGAACAAAATGCTCTAAAATCCCTTATAAATATACCACACATAATTATAGTAGGGGCTGATAAAGGTGATGCCGTGATCATTTGGGATAAATTGAATATGAGCAAGAAACATTAAGACAACTTACTGACCCTGTTTCTTATTGTTCATTACTGATAGATCCTACTCATGGGTTTAAGTTAGCGATAGATGCTTTTTTATCAAGAGCAAAGGAACAAGGAGTCATATCTGCCAATTTGGTAACACAATTGATGGTGGATTTACCAGTCTCCCAATATTTTTATTTGGTTCCTAAAATCCACAAAACTTTGCATAATCCTCCAGGTAGGCCCATAGTGGCAGGTAGGGGCTCATTGATAGAATCTCTTTCTGAATATCTTGAATTCAAGTTGAAACCATTATTACTCCTTATTAGAGCCAGGATCAGGGATACCAAGCAATTTTTGCAACTGATGGATAATCTACAGGTTCTGAATGAGGCACAGTTGGGGACTCTTGATGTCCAGTCCTTATATACAAGTATCCCCCATCAGGGGGGAAAAAGTGCTGTCCATTATTGGATGAGGCAGTCAGGTACCTTTCAAGAACCTGAAATTGAGTTTTTGCTATCTTTATTACAATTGGTGCTAGAGCATAATGCGTTTATGTTCAACAATCATTGGTATCTACAGGTTAAAGATATGGCAATGGTGGCTATGTTTGCCCCCATTTATGCCGACCTTTTTATGGGGTATTTTGAAGCCCAATATATTTATGTTAATCATTTTAATGTTACATCTCAACTTATTATGTGGCATCGATACCTTGATGATTGTTGGGTAGTATAGCGGGGTGGAGCAGCTGAATTGAATAATTTTATGCAGTACTTGAACAGCAATGCACATGGCATCAAGTTTTCTGGCAGGTTAGACTTGTTTACCATTGATTTCTTAGATGTCAATGTAACTAAGGTTTTAGATGATATATCAAAAAAGCAACACTCCCAGGGGCAAGTGGTGTAAACCAACAAAATGCAACTCTAAATAAGAGATGAAAACACCATGCCACAGCTGTAAAAATCTCAGATAAATCCATGATTTAATAAAAGGAAAGCACTTTCACAGTAATTTGTGCTTCTTCAGACCATATATAAAAAGGAAGAGAAAAAACAACTCCCATTAAATAAATTACATCAAGACAGTTAACCAATGAAGGCCAACAAACAATTAAAAACAATTAAGAACCGATCAATTGCTATTTAAAGAGCCTGCGCTTTTTCAGCACAGGTTTAATGGAGGTCCTACCATTGATACCAGGTAATTTCTCAGCTTGTAAGTGAATAATTCAGTCAAGCTCTCATCCTTCAGTATAATTCCTAAAATCACCACCATGCACACTACCCCTAACCATCTCTACAACCCTAAACCCAAAAATATGGTTGATGGTGATTTTAGGAATTATACTGAAGGACGAGAGCTTGACTGGATTATTAAACCTGTGCTGAAAGAGCGTAGGCTCTTTAAATAGCAATTGATTTGTTCTTAAAAATGGGTGTACCCCAAGGTTCCATCTTGGGTCCACTGCTATTTAATATTTTTACAAATATAGTCTATAATATCTAACTCTCCCTCTGGTCTCATCTCTCAAAGTCAAGCTGCTTTCACATCAGTGGAAACCTGGCTCACCAGCAACTAACTAATCCTAAATCCTAAAAAAAAAAAAAAAAAACTAATTCTCTTACTTCCAAAAACTCTTACCCATTTTAAATCTAGTTTTGCTATACTGTCTCTCAATGAGAATCCAATAGTAGCTGAAACCAGCACTACACTTTTAGGTGTCACTACAGACAATCAACTTAAATTTTACTTGCACATTAATAACTGCATCAGGAAGACCCATCAAAAATTAGGCATCCTTTACAGAAACAGAATGCTTCTCTCCAACAAAGCTAAAGTAACCCTATATCATACCTATCTACTCCCCAGTCTTCTATACAGTTCTCAAATACTCACAAATCTTAACATCACACTCCTAGCAAAACTTAACTCAACCTATAACAAGATAGCTAGATTCTCTGCCCAACATACTTATAAAACTCATCAATGTGTCTCACTTAAACACTTACACTGGCTGGAACTACCCAATCTGCTTTTTCTCTCTCAGTTTAAGATTATACATTCTATATTATATCAACCTTTCTACTGTCCTAGCCTATCCTCCTTTATATCCCAGGATACTGCTACTAGATCACTCCGCAGCTCTGACCAAGACTTACTACTTGTCCACAAACCTAGGACTAAAATGGGTAGCAACCTTTATAGCTATCATCCTACCATTGCTTGGAACAAGCTTCCACTTTAAAGTAGACTAATAATTCAACCCAAACAATTTAAAGCAGCTGCAAAAGAAAACTGCTTCTGTATACATCTCCCATAAACTGTCCCCCCATACATAAACTCGTCACTAATTGACATCTACCCCTAACTTTAACTTCCACTATTTTCTGCTAGAACACTTTTATCTTTCTTTACCTTGCCTGTCAGTCTCTGTTAAACTTTCTTTTCCTGCCCCTCAGCGTAACTCCTACATACCTGCCATCAGTTTTACCTCCTGTAAGTAACTAAGTAACTAATGTTTATAGTGAACTAATACTCTGGGACTATAAGAGTATGTCTATTTCTCACATTACCTGCATTACTGATGATTACTCATAAATATTTCTGACTTGTATAATGTTGTAATACCAGCAAAAATTGTAATTGCCTCTGTAATTGTTTTTACTTGTATTGTATAATATTCTGGAGCTTTTCTCCCCATGCCTCTGCTGAAAAAGGGCTATTTTGCAGCTCAGTCAGACTACTCCCAGTCAATAAATGTAAAATAAATAAAATAATAAATGAAATAAATTAAGCTTTGTTTTTGCCAGATTTACCCAAACAATCCACTTATGCTATACTAATGAGCTCATAAATGGGAAATACGTGGTATATTTGCAGCTAGTGGCTTTGGCTTTATGGGTCCAAATGCACCAGTAAAGATTTAAAAGGTTAAAAAAAAAATTGAACACGAGAAGTGAAGTCATGGGCATTCAGAAGCTATGTAGTTGAAACACTGCTATGTCCTTATGAGGGATTTGCATACATTTCATGGGCATCCACTACAGGAAGTATAAGATATTACACAATAAACACTCTAGCTTAGCTGGGTCTTTCTAGGAGTTTTTACAGACTAATTTGTCTATGTGACCTTTTTACCCTTTAGATTGGGTGTCATTTGTGATATGTGCCATACATCTTAATGTTTTCAGACATCAGTCTCGGTGTTAAATTTTGTGTTTAGAAAGCATAGTCAAGCAATCCACATATTCTGTACTGACAAGCTCAGAAAAGGGGCAAAACATGGCATGTCTACACCTACTGAGGTTTGGCTTTATGGCCTGAATGTACCAGTGAAAACCTAAAAGTAAAAAGTGAAGCTATATAGTTGAAACCTTAAACTGTCCTTAATAGTGTCATTTGTGTTTACCTCAGGTATTACTCTGTGAAGACTATAGATTAGCTGGCTCTTTCTTGAAGTTTATATATCATCTACATCTACAAGAAGAAGCTTGTTACCTAATTAGCAACAGTACCCAAAAGCAACAAATCCACTGAAGGAAAAAGCAGAACCAGCCGAAAATAGTAGAACTTCTTTATTCACAAGTTTCCAGCCAATACAGCCCAAAAGACACCACAAACAAATTCAAAAGTTGAGCGCGCTTTCCCTTTGCCCAATGCAAAGCTTCATCAGAACTAAAATGTCTCAAGCAGGTCTGTGTATATATAGCTTCAAAATCAATTAATCAGTTAAATAATTATAATACAATCTGTATCATTTTCATTGGCTGACATTATATAAAGTGTATAAACATATGTAACAAACTGGCAAGACGTTAAAGGTACTCAAGATACTATAAAAACTGACCAATTGCAACAGGGTAATTAGTTCATATAAAATATAGATTATAAAACCACTGTTGTTATCCAATAAATAAAATATCAAAAAATGAAAAACATAAATTATGTTAAAACATTAAAAGTAAGCAAGTTCTATCTATTGTTACAAAAATCCAAATGCATTGAATCCATAGTAGGTGCATAATAAGCAACAAATGTTACAATGTACAAGTACATCAATGTTGAAAAGAACATTGAATACATATATTAAGTGTCAATAGTCAACTAAATTGCTACAAATACATAATAATGACGTCATAAAAATAATAAAAGAAACATATTAGACTAGTGTTCAAAATGTAATACGTATAATCCTAGCTAATGAACATGATGTAAAACCGACAATTTTCAAAAACTGTTTGTTAATACTACTATATTACGACTTAGTCTGCCTCAATTTCAGAACACTATTAATACTAATATTGTCATTACTTTTAATGTTTTAACATAATTTATGTTTTTCATTTTTTGATATTTTATTTATTGGATAACAGCAGTGGTTTTATAATCTATATTTTATATGAATGAATTACCCTGTTGCAATCGGTCAGTTTTTATAGTATCTTGAGTACAATTAACGTCACACTTGATTCCTCCATCTCTGATACCTATGATATTTAATTGACCTCAAATGAACAAAAAATGGCTAATGTGAATATATGATTTTGAAGACGTGAATTACATCGATCTCTCCCATATCCCAAAACAAGTGAAATCACTCAAGGCTTGATTTATATTTCTCTCTGCACATTTGTGATACCAATTCCAAATGTTTTATTAAATTAAAGCATGTAATTGGAATGCTTACTTGTCAGGACCATGTTTGCTTAGACAATGTCAAAAGTGTTTTTAAAATAGCAAATATAAAAGAAACAGGATGTTTTACCCAAAGACTGTAAAAGATAAATACTTTTAAATTATGAAATACATTCTACAGTATAAACAAATTGTTAATTTGTAGAACTTTTTTTTAAACTATATTCTAACCTGAGAGTAATTATCAATTTATTATAGTCAAAGAAATCTGTGGAATTGAAGCAGCTGATGGTTTGTTCATTGAGGACAGCTGCCACTCCATTGTCTTTGACTGTGAAATGACATTCTACTTACAGTAAACTCTCGGTTAACTGGAACTCAAGCAATCACAAAAAAAAATATCGAAGAAATACATTACAGTTTTCACATGTTGCACTTTCTGTTTCCTCCTGCAGAAACATTCCTTACATTTTTAGACTTTTAGAGTTTTACAAAGGAAGATAGGAATAAAGTCCCTCTCTCTCCAACCTAAGAACAAGTCAAACCAAACAAACAGTATAGGGTACAGTATTAGTCACGCCAATTTTTAATATTAACTCTCAAGCAACCAGAAACTACAGTTATCCTCCATCTACCAATCATCATGAGTGCTGGTTAACTGAGAGTTTACTGTATTCTGCTACAACAAATCTTCATCTAAGTTCTCAGAAAACATTTGTCATAGATTCTAGTTGAAATCTGAATCTGTCAAGGAATGAAACAGAGGTTCAGGCATTCTTACTTCTCTGAATTTTTATAAGAGGGCATTATTTTTTTTGGTTTATAACAGTGATTACACTGTAATGAGAGGCACATGTTTTGTCAAAGATAAATTAATCAAATCTTACTTAAAGGTACCAAAAGATACCAAAAGCGAAGTGAGCAATTTATGTAATAGCACCCCCACTCATGAGAATATTTCTCTGCAACCAATTTATAACTAACTCTCTGAGGCCACCGCATTTTGAGGTAAGTAATACAACTTTAAGTGAGTTACCTTTTCCTTCTTTCAGTCTTGGCTAAATGTCATACTAAGTGCATGTTTTTGATGAAGTATTTCAGTACTTGAATTGTTGATTTCCATCTGGAAGTTTTCTTCTCTAAAATCTATGAAGAATCAACACAAGCGTTTCTGAATATATATATATTTTTTTATTTACCAAAATACCAGTTTCCTAATGAATTATTTTCATCTGGAGGTGGCAGAGTTTATTTTGTAACCAGACATGATTTTTGTTAAGTCTACACTTAAACTTAACAATATTTAACACTGTACCTTTAAGCCTGACAGACTTGTACAACTCTATTGTAAATGTGAAGATTACAGCTTTACAATGTACAGAGATTACTTCAGTGCTGAACTGAAGTTCAGCTAGCTTACATTTAACTTCTCTCCCTTTTCTCAAAATTAATAGATTTGAAAATATTTAGTTTATTAAAACATAAAGGCAATCAGAAAATAAGAACATATCATTGTCTGCAACTATACAAATACTATAGCAGCTAAGGTAAATGTTGTTTTTCTCATTTGCACATTAAAATTCCTGTTGATCAGTACTGATTTAGATATGAACTAGTACATTGTCTCTCTTTCCTGCCTATTTGCCTGTTTGTCTGTCTATCTCTCTCTCTCATTGATTTTTACAGATTTCTTCTATTTCTTCATTCAATTGTGATCAAGATGAAATGAACAAGTAAATGTAGACCTGACATCAGCATTTTAAAGCAGAAACCATGAGATTGAAGTTTGGGAAACATATTTCTCTGTGTTACATTACATAATGAAAAAGTCTGCATCAGGATGTATTATAGCAATAACCCACGCCTGGGTGTGGGTAATGCTAAATTTACCCACGGTTGGCGTGGTTTGGTCCCGAGGGCGAAGCCCGAGGGACCAAACAAAGCCAACCGTGTGTAAATTTACCATTACCCACACCCAGAAGTGGGTTATTGCTATTATACCATGACATTATTTAAGAAAAGAAACTGTTACTTTTCTTAAATAATGGCATAGTATAATGCCTGTTTACTGCCCTTCCGCAGATGTCTGGCATCCGCGGCAGTTCTGATGTACTGCGCGCCTGCGCAGTACATCAGAGCTGTGGGCAAAAGCAACGAGAAAGCAAGATCTCCGTTGCTTTTTTTTAGTGTCTCGCTATGTTAAATGAGTTTAACATAGCGAGACAGTTTTAAAATAAACAACGGACATCTCGGTTGCTTATTTTAAAACTGTCTCGCTATGTTAAACTCATTTAACATAGCGAGATTAAAAAGCAACGGAGATCTTGCTTTCTCCGTTGCTTTAAACACTGCTCGCTATGTTAAATGGGTTTAACATAGCGAGACAGCTTTAAAATAAGCAACGGAGATCTCCGTTGCTTATTTTAAAGCTGTCTCGCTATGTTAAACCCATTTAACATAGCGAGACAGTGTTTAAAAAAAACGAGTTATACTAATGGAAAAAAGTCCGGGCGACCGGACCTTTTTCCATTAGTATAACTCGATTTACAACGGGCACGCTGGCCAATCAGCGTGCACGTTGTGGGGGGATCATGGTATAATGTCCAATATGCACTGTGGCAGCAGTCATGAAAATCCTAGAGCCTTTCAAAATAATGCATATGTAACACAAACTATATACTGTTTTACTTCAATGAAACAAAACAGGTGAAGTGGCTTCTGTATGTGCAAAATAAAGTAATGAGAACACATAGGAGGATAGATAGAATAAAAGCATACCTGATGAAATGAGCACTGATTTTTATTCACTTGTAGTGACTTCACTGAACACTTTGTGTCTTACTAAATATTATTGTATGCATGTATCTCACATCACAATTATATTAAGTTCTTCTTACTTAGGCAAGCTTACCACAGCTCTCTATATTTATGGAAAGTAGAAAGACATTCTTATTTCATTAAGCAATCAGAATATTAGTTATTGGAAATTAAAAACCCACAATGGCCTTTCCAACTGTACTGTGACAGATTTTTAGGCAGTGAGATTCCTGTCTCTAAAGCAAAGTATGTCAGCAAGGCTGTAACACTGTGGCGGGGATTCAGAATCATAACTCTTCAAGTACACAAACCTTTTGGAATTCAGAAACAGCTCTAACACACTGCTGCATGGTGTTTTAGAATGAAGATGTACAGCACTGAGTAAGGCTGCCTCTGCATACATACTGAATGCTAATGAGACAGCAGAGGAGAGAGGCATATGCTAATGAGCCTATTGCCACTTCTCCTGGAACTGCATCCAGGAAGGCAT
The DNA here is from genome assembly GCF_019279795.1 of Protopterus annectens. Classification (NCBI taxonomy): domain Eukaryota; kingdom Metazoa; phylum Chordata; order Ceratodontiformes; family Protopteridae; genus Protopterus; species Protopterus annectens. The sequence continues at coordinate 163,459,641 of NC_056736.1, forward strand.
CTACCTGCCTAGTGATTCAGGAAATCACTCAGAAATATAGATCAGAATGGCCAGCCCGACCCTGCCACAACAATAAACATGGAAAAAAGGCTATGTTCTTCAACAGAAAAGTAAATTAGTACAGGGATTAGGAAATGGGGGTTGACACACTAGCTGCTGGGGATAATACAATTGTGCCTTAACAGCACCAATAGCAATACAGGGATTGGGTCAGTGGGGAAACACTAGCCACCAGATGCTACAATTGTGCCTTAATGGTACCAACAGCAACAGTACAGGGTTAAGGGAAGGGGGTAGGCATGCTAGCTACCAGGCATATTGTACTTATGGTGTAATAGCACTTCAACTAGTACAATGATTAGCAGGTGCAGTGAAGCACTAGCTGCAAGGGAGCATTGCAAACTTTTGTGCAATAATGGCATACATACTGATACAGGGATTGGAGAATATGTGTGTGCATGTGTGTGTGTGTGTGTGTGTGTGTGTGTGTGTGTGTGTGTGTGTGTGTGTGTGTGTATGTGTGTGTGTGTGTATATGCGTTAAATGTGTACTACTCTGTGTAGGAGAATGACTGGGGGATGCATATGGCTAAATGCTGCAGCCACGGCAGTTAACAACTGCAACATGTATATTAACAATGATCTACATTATGGTATGTGTTAGTAACTAAGATTCAGAGACATGTAAATTAGCTGATAATGAGGCATTTCCTTATCACAGCTAACATATTTCTGGATCACATAATGGAGTGTCATAATCAATACCCTGGTATGTCTTTCAGGAGATGAGTGAGACAATTAAACAGTATGGGGAGGAGGAGGCAAAATGAGGGAAGAGGGCTAGAATTTCTAGACAAATGCAAATGACATACTACTTTCTGTAGGATTTAGTTCTACAGCCTTTTCTGTTTAGCAGATTTAAGAAAGAAATATTACTGTGCTTGCTGTTTAGATGAAAACAAGATTAGCTTGTTGGCAAAGACTGTGAAAAGGTGAAAACATGCTAGTTTTCACCAATAGGAAAGTCTGTAGGTACCAATTTGGGAAACAAGATAAAATGTTTAATGATGCTAACACTGATGGTGGTGATCATTCATGCTGGAAGCAGGGAAAGTGGCATCGAGAAAGTTAAGGAAATAGGTGGATGATTATCACCTTACGCTGAATCATGACTGAGTGCATGTGTGTGTGTGTGTGTGTGTGTGTGTTTGCCTAAGCCAAGCTGTTCTTATACCTATAAGAATTCTTAGCACCTGGGCGGAGCCTGAATGGCTAACTCAAAGCAGCAGTATTTTAGAGCTCCATATCACTAGTTAAATAAGACAGGAAAAAATATTCTTTTTTTTCTTCAAAGTATAAAATCATATAGATAAAGGACTAATCTACATAATTAGAAACTTTGGTGAAGTTTTACAAATAATTTCCTGTCAAAAAGCTTGGAGATATATTCACTTGATGAAATGAGCAAATCAAGGAATTCTCACCAGGATGCTGCCTTAAAGAAGGAACTACAACAGATGAAATCTACCCTGCAGGAATTGTCTATGAAGATGGATGATTTTAAAGAGAAACTAGAAAATCTTAAAACAAGCAGTTAAAAACAGACTGACACTCTCAAGGAAATGCTACAACACCAGACAAGGATAACAGGAATAGAGGTTTCTCTAAATGACTTAGAAAGCAGACTTAAGGAAGAGGAAATGCAGAAAGAACTGCTTCTTAAACAAAACGGTTGGTTAATAAAGTAGATGACTTGGAAAATAGAGAGAGGAGAAATAACATCAGGATTTTCGGATTACCTGAAACCACACAAGGTGAGGATATTATTTCATTTTTTTCAAGCTGGATCCCTGACTTTTTAAATGTAAAAGAAGGACTTTCCTTTGGCATTGAAAGGGGCACACAGAGCTCTTGTAAAACCTGCCACTAACTCAACTCTCCTCCTAGGTCAATAATTATCACATTTCTTTCATACTTGGACAAGGAACTGATTTTAAGATCTGCTTGGAGGAAGGTATCTCTAAAATATAAACAGAGCCTGATAAGATTTGATAACGACTATTCATCTAGAATAATGGAACAAAGGAAAAAAGTGTGGCCAGTGATAAAGTTTCTGAAACAAAATGACATCAAGGCACAACTTGCATATCCAGCTAAGATAAGAATATTGCATGCCAGCGAGATGAGGACTTTTATTGACTTAGAGTTAGCCTCTTCATTTATTAAAACTAATAATGTGATTACTTTACCAGAAGATATGGACTGGATGACACCTTCGCTCAAGAAAACAAAAGAAACAAATGTCTGGACAGACATCAAAAAGAAGAAGCAAAAGGCTGATACTGTTACAGCCAAATCTCTCAAAGCATCTACTATGAAATGAATTGTTTTAACATTACTTTAAAGGACCAATTTTACTGGTTGGAATTTTAAAACAAAGGTAACTAACTACTGTAATCTTTATCTATATTTTTTGAAAATAGAAGACACATGAAAGTTTTCACATTACGTCAGGTATGTAAACAGGGTACTTTTCTTTCACAGAAGGAGGGTTATATAGCACATAAAATATTTATACTGTAAATCAACATACATAGTATATGTGAATTTTCTCATAATTTTCTCATTTCTTTCTCTCTCTCTCTCTCTTCTCTCATTATTTATTTTAACTGCATCGTCTCCCTTTCTAAATTCTCTCCTATTTACTATACTATATAGTCTGTATATATTTAATAACTCACTATCTTTACATAGATAAATTTGTTTGTTTGTTTGTGTCTTTCGGCTTTTCCCGGTTAGGGGTAGCCACAGTGGAACTCCGGTCCACTAATGATTGGTAGTGGATTTTTACGTACCGGGTTACCAGCCCTGATGCAAAACCTTCAACAAAGGCACACCCAATTCACGTATGCCTCCACACAGAAGATGCTCTAGCTGAAAATCGAACAGGACAACGTCTTGTTATGAGGTGTCATTGCTACATGTTTATGGACATTCTCTGCTGGCCCAGGAGATGAGTCATACCCAGGATTACTGCACATGCTTACACTCCTCTGCAGACACACTCCTCCTCCTATGCTGTTTTAGGCTGCCTCCATCTGTTACTGCAGGTACATGGGTTTATTTTCATGACACAATTACAATACTTCATTTGTATTTATCTATACATAGATAAATAATAATCTAAAATAATCTAGTTTTAAGGTAGACTTATTGGAATAGTGAATTTAATTAATTTGATTACAATATTTATTAGATTAATGATGGTCACTGTTATGCTTATTGGGATTGGGGACATGTTCGTGATAAACTCTGAAATGTTCCATTCATGTACATATGTCCTTTAAATTATTTCAAATATATAAAAAAAAAAAAAAAAAAAAAAAAAAAAAATGGAGGGAAAAATGTACTATTGGCTAAGAGAAAAAGAAGTTATGTCTTACCATAACGTTACATCTGTGTTGTAGATCTTTGTTCATTCATTACAGATAGGACCTCAGTTCCATCCTCGGAACCAATATGGCCGTTTCCCAGCTCGCACAAGCTAAAAACTTTCAGCTAAGAACCTACCCACAATTCCCATCTCCTAGTTATCCAGATCAAGTTTGCCTGCCCTAGATAAAAGATGTAGTAATAGAAAAAATAGTAGGAGGCTCTGTCTGAGCAAATACCCTAACCAGGAGTTCCTAAAGTCTAGCAGGAGTCCAGGCAGGGGGAAGAAGGGTGGGAAGTAATGAATGAACAAAGATCTATAACACAGATGGAACATTATGGTAAGACATAACTTCTTTATCTGATGTTGTAAATCTTTGTTTATTCATTACAGAGAGGACTGAGTCCCCAGCTACTTGAGTCCTGGGTGGCCCTAAGGAAGGATATTCCTGAGCACAATTGAACCAAAAGTTGCTCATCCCCTGGAGGCCAAATCCAGCTTGTAATGAGATATAAAGGTATTAGGTCTTGCCCAAGTGGCTGCTGTGCATATATCATCCATAGAGGCTCTGGAATGAAAAGCTACAGAAGTAGCCATAGATCTGGTAGAATGAGTATTTATTCTGGAAGGTAAGGATAGCATAATCTGTTGGTAGATAAAGGTAATGACGTTTCTAAGCCAAGAGGATAAAGTCACTTTGGAAACAGGTTTACACAATCTGGGTCCTGCAAAGGCCACAAACAATTGGTCTGTTTTCCAGAAAGATTTAGTCCTGTCCAAATAACAATGAAACTACCGGTGCACATCAAGGGTGTGCAAAAGGTACTCCCATCTATTAGAATGCCTTGGGAAGAAAAACGGCAGGTCAATAGATTGGTTAATGGAAAAAACAGAAATGACCTTGGGCAAGAAAGAAGCGTCAGTACGAAGGGACACCCTATCCATGTGGAAGATCAAGTAAGGACTCTTGACATTCAAAACCTGCAGCTCAGATACTCTTCTCACTGAGGTGAGTGTTACTAGAAGTATGGCTTTCCATAACAAAAATTTCAAATCACATGAATCAAAGGGCTCAAAGGGAGAACCTGTGAGAGACTGAAGCACCAGAGTCAAGTCCCAGGGTTCTAAGGGAGGCTTGACCAGAGGTTTAACATGTAATACCCCCTTCAAAAAGGTCTTGCATAAGCGGTGCAACATAATTGAAGAATTATCAAGACCATTATGAAAATTGGTGATAGCTGCTAAATGTACAGTGATCGTTGAAGCTGAGACTCCTGCATGTAAAAGAGTAGTCAGGTATTGCAGGATCTTTTGAATAGGCATAGAGAAAGGGTCTAAGTTCTGGTCTTTGTCCCAAATAGAAAAGCTAGGCATAGAGAAAGGGTCTAAGTTCTGGTCTTTGTCCCAAATAGAAAAGCTATTCCATTTACTAGAATAAACCTTCCTAGTGGAAGGTTTGTGTGAGGCCAGAAGAATTTCATGAACAGGAGTTGGGATGTCAGGCAGCCTGGCAATCATTGGAAGTGAAGGAACCAAGCTGTGAGCTTGAGACTGTGCAGGTTCAGATGAATCAGTCCCTGTGGATGAGATAACAGGTCCTGGGAATGATCCAGGATCCACGGGCTGTGAATCAGATGAGGCCATAGAAATGGGAACCATACTTGCCGTGGCCAGTAGGGAGCAATGAGGATCACTTTGCTTTTCCACCTCTGAGCTTTCTGGAGAAATTTTTGAATGAGGGGAAATGGGGGAAAGGCATACAGAAGACCCAGGGGCCAACCGTGTATTAGAGCATCCCTCGGTGGTTCCCTCTGAGGGGGGATCAAGGCAAAATAGCTTCTGCATTTGTAGTTTAGAAGGGAAGCAAACAGGTTGCAGCAAGGCTTGCCCCAATGTTGGAAGATCTGGTCTGCTATTACAGGGTTGAAGGACCACTTGAGAGGCATCATGATGTTCCTGCTCAGATTGTCCACAATAAAGTTGGAACTCCCAGGAATGTGCGTTGCTATAAGAAAGCAATTGGAAGCTATTGCCCAGTGCCAAATCTTCATGGCTTCCCGACACAGGGGGTAAGATCTAGTTCTGCCTTGCTTGTTGATATACCAGATGACTGACATGTTGTCTGACTGAATTGCAATGGTCCCCAAGGTTAAGGATGCATGGAACGCTTGCAACGCTAAGAGAGCTGGCCTCAGTTCCAGGACATTTATGTGCAAGTGGGCCTCAATGGGGGTCCAGGTGCATTGGACAGTCTTTCCCTGGAAATATCCCCCCCACCCTAACAGTGAAGCATCCGTGGTCACCATGGCTGTGGGTTGAGGAAGACAGAATGGTCGACACCAAAGATTAATTTGTGGCTTCATCCACCATAGCATTTCTTCTTTGCAACGGTTTGTAAGACGTATCATGTGGTTGAGTGGGTGGGTTTACAATGACCATTGTGTGGATAGGAGCCACTGCAGGATTCTCATGTGCAGTCTTACCAGAGGTACAAACATAATGGCAGCTGCCATGGAGTCCAAGAGTTGCAGTACAACACATGCTGGTACATATGTGTGGGAAGAAGGTCTTGGAGTTGGTGTCTTATTTTCAAAAGGCTGTGAGGGGGGAGAGAAGCTTGACAGGATGTGTCAAAGACCACTCCAATCAATTCCAGTGTCTTCATTGGGGACATCTGAGATTTGTCTTTGTTGATTGTAATCCCCAAGCAGAGAACAAGACCTTGAGTGTAAGAGAGGCTGCAGACTAGGTGATTCCTGATTGGAGCAGTAAGGAGTCAGTTATCTAGATAGGGAAACACCTGAAATCCTTGCAGTCGAAGATGAGCTACCACAACTGGCATACATTTGGTGAACACTTGGGGGGCTGTCGAGAGACTTCTTGGCTCTCAACCGGAAGGGGAAAAACCTATGGGAGCGGTGAACCACCTTTATGTGGTAGTATGCATCCTGGAGGTCTATAGAGCACATCCAATTGTCCCTCCCTAGGAAGAAAAGAATGGACTGTACTGTGACCATCTGGAATTTTTGAGGTTTGATAAATTTGCTCAGTAGGCTGAGAACCGGGATAGGTCTTTAGTCCCGTCATTTTGGCACTAAAAAGAACCTTGAGTAAAACCTGGATGCTGTCTGGACTGGTGGGACTGGTTGGATGACTCTTTTTCTTAGCAGCTTCTCTATTTCTAAGGCTGCTAATTCCCTCTGATTGGGTGGTACATCAGGGATTCGTTTGACAGGTCTGGGAGTTAAACTGAATGGTATTTGGTAGCCTCTGGATATTATTCTCTGCACCCAAACATTGGTAGTAATAAGATGCCAGGCTGGTAGATGCAGATAAAAATTACCTCCGACTGCTTCCAGAGGAAAGCATTTGGGCTACTGCTCAGGAGTGCTGGTAGGGTCTGCCAGAGAAAAAATCTCTGGTGCCCTGGTTATGTGGACCCCCTCTACCCCAAAGGAGGCATGTTCCATATGAGTTGCCCCCTCTGCCCCAGGGGGATTGTTCACCGGGAGTGTCACAAAAGTTTCCTCCCTTCTGGTTAGTGAAGTAGGACCTCTGGGGGTTGGAAAAGCGTATGCCCACAGCAGACAAGGTCTTTCCATCTTTCTCAGTACGTGCAAGTGTGTCTCATACTTTGGGTCCTAAAACTGCAGATTTCTCGACAGGTGCATTGACAAAGGAAGATTTAAAGGGGTCTGTGAAGTCACACAACTGCATCCAAGCATTACGTTTCATGACAACACCAGATGTGGCAGCTCAATCTGCCCCCTCGGTGGTGTGAGATATCAAACACATCGAGGAGTTCGAGATGGATTCAAGGGTAGCTACCTGCAAGACAACAGTGTTACGCACCTCATCAGGCAGTACCCCACCAAAGAGGAAGACATTTCAGAAATTAGGTCCTTTTGGAGGCAAGTAAAGTGTGCCAGATAGTTCAATGACCGAATGGCGAAGGTTGCTGAAGCATAGATCTGCTTCCCTAGTCTGTCCATGGTCCAGGACTCCCTGTTTGAAGGATGGACAGTGGAACTATCTTCTGCCAGTTCCCTCTTAGTGGCCGCCCCCATGACCATAGAATCAACTGTCAACTGCTTGGACCAGTGGGGCTGGTCTTCAGGTGTAGATAAAATTTTGTCTGTCCTCCGAGGGACAGGTTCTACATTCTCTGCAGCCTTGCAGGCATGCTGCACAATTAGTTTAACAAGGTCACCTGCTAGTGGGGTCACCCATGAAGTAGATGGTCAGGCACAGAAGGCCTGCAGGAACACAGATTCCTCAGAATAAGGGTTAGAGGACTTCTATTCCCCCCCTCTGTTTGAGGAATTCAAGAATGTCTCCGAATGAAACGTAATTTTGGGGAGAACTTGGAGACCCTTCCCCCTCATCACAATCAGTGTCTTCTGTGATAGATTCCTCTGGGGAATCAAGGTGCTTCCTTTTGCACCGTATCTTCTGGGGTGGCTCTCCAGTGAGATCTTCTGAGGAGGACTCCGAAAAGAAGGTTCAGACAGTCCAAGCACTGCTCCGAGAAAGCATCGGCTCCATCTGAGCTGATGCAGCAAGGGTGGTCATGCCGACAGGGGAAACACTGCTGTCAGAGCCGAGACTGTATTTACCAAAGTGGACATCGGTACCAAGATCAGGGTGGATGCTGAAGGAGGATAAACAGCTGAAGATGTGGTAAAAGATTCCGAGCCAGGAGGAACAGAAGGTCTAGCTGGAATGGGCAGTCCCCTAGCTGCCAGAAGCTGGTCCGCAACCTGCACTAGGTCTAGTTCAGAAAAACTCCTAGTGGATCTAAAGGAGGCTGCTGAAGGGGAATCAGGTCTTTCTAAAAAGGGGCTAAACCTCTGCCTCAAAAAAGGGTTGTAAGTTGGAGAATATCTTGTCCTTGGCAGGTATTTAAGCTTTGGAGCTGATGGAGCCGAAGAAACTGTTGGCACCATGGCCGGGGATGGTGCCGAGGCATGTACAGTCGTCAGAGCCCAAGGAGCCAAAGAAACTGTTGGCACCATGGATGGTGATGGTGCCGAGGCATGTACAGTCATCAAAGCCGATGTGGGAACCAAGGATGTCACCAAAGTCAGTGGCGCCATGGTTGGAACCAAAATAGGAGTAAATATCATGGTCGGCACTGAGGGAGAGGACACAGAGGCTAGTGCCAAAGAGGTCTGCACCAAGGGCGCTGGTGAAACACGGAGCTGACTCAGTTCCATAACTGACTGAGATGCAGGAACTGAGTGACTCCATTTTTCCTTATGTTTTTTGGTCTTAGGAGGGGGTGAGACCTCCAACCCAGATAGAGCCTCTGAGAAAGGTGTCTTGAGTAAACCTTTTTAAAATAAGTTTATTCTTACATTCTGCTAGTATCTGATTACTAAAACTAGCACAAATTTCACAGTCAGCTTTAATATGATCCATGCCCAAACAGTAGACACAACGGACATGTGTATCTGAGTTAGGCATCTTACAGCCACACTTGTCACACTGTTTAAATCTCAACTTAGCTTTGTCTGACATGGTAAGGTAACAATGCTATGCTATAGAAAAAATAAGGGAGAAAATGCCAGTGATGTTATTTTAAAGAATACCACTAGTAAAAAGGGAAGGCCTGTCAAAGACAGGAGAGAGGGACAGTACCAAGAAAAGTAAAAAATTAAATTACCAAAGAAAAGGGTAGAAAATAAGCTTAGGTTATAGGTGACAGTGAGAAAAGGCTAACTTGACTAAAAGTTTAGTAATTTTGAAGAAAAACTGTCATAAAATTAACAACTGTCTACTTAGCTTGAGAGAGATGGCTAACACGTCTGACTAGGAATGTGGTAAATGAGATCTGGAGTAACTAGGAGAGGGGCATTGTGGGTAGGTTCTTAGCTGAGAGTTTTTGGCTTGCAAGAGCTGGGAAATGGCCGTATCAGTTCCGAGGATGGAACCGAGGTACTATCTGTAGCGAATAAACAAAGATTTATAACATCAGATGTGAAGCTTTCTTCACATTCTATTTGCATTGCCACAGCAACAGTAAACAATTGCTGCAGTTTCTAAGGACGCTGTGAACCTGTGAGGTGCATTTAGCCTCACAGATAACAAATAATAAGAAAAATTTATGTTGTTTAGTTATTAAAATGAAAAACAACCTAAGCAAGGTAAAATAAATACATAATAAGACTATTTGTAAATATTTTATGATTTATCTTCATAGGATTACATATTCCTGGAAACACAACTGAAATGTTCCCAAACTGTATGTGCACTTAAATGTAGCTGCTTGATTAAAAGGTATTTCTCAGTTTAACATGCTGATTCCACAAGCTGTCTGCACTGTAAAAGTTACATTTTATATGTTACTTGAAATTGATTGTCTCTAGAGTACATGAAAAGATACATATTACTTTTTGCAACATGTTATCTTTGCAGTTACCTCACAGTCTGTACAAACTCACTTTGCAACCGATAGCTATTCATTTAAAATATCAGTTTAAATATTAAATGTGCCCTTGAAATACTATTGACATTTTGACAAAATATAATCTGAACTGTAAAATGAATGACTTGAAAGAAGTGAAGTAATGCATAGATTTCAAAGACAGCTCTTGACACTACAGTAAAAGTAGTAAAACAGGACAAGTATAGAGATGATGTTATGTTCATTACCATAGACGTCATTGATTTGTTTGGATGCATACCACACTATGAGGGTATGAATTCATTCGAAGAGTCTGTGTTTGAAGATGACTTTTTGAGTCTTAATGATAAGATAGCAAGTGTGATACTAATGGACACCGTCTTAAAATACAATTTCATTATGTTCGATTGTGAATATTATAAGCAGAAGACAGGTGTGTCTATGGGGGCCGCTTGTGCCCCACATATGCTAACATTGTACTTTCCAAATGGGAAGAACAGTTTATCATCAATTGTAAGTTTAAGGAACTATGGACATTATACCATAGATTCTTGGACGATATTGTCATCTTTTGGATAGGTAGTGAGGCAAGATTTTTAGAATTTATGGAATACATCAATCAGACTACTAAGTTCCTGAAGTTCACATACACTTTTAGTACTGAGTCCCTGAAATACTTAGATATAGAAATATATAAAAGGGCAGGAAAATTTGAGAGCAAGGTACATAGAAAGGAGACCTATGTGAACTCCTTTTTACATTATGACAGTGCCCACCCCCTTCACAGCAAGAAGAACATTGTCAAAGGACAATTTGTAAGGGGTTCACGAATGACGTCAAATGACTCAGATTTTCAGGAAGAATGTAAGACATTACACAACATGTTCAAAGAACGTGGTTACCCAGAGGAGTTCATCAACAAGTTAAGAAATGAAGTAGAGGAAGGAAGGTCGGGTAGATTTGAACCTATAATAGGCAAGGGGAACAAACACAATTTGGGGTTGGGATATACCCCAGAAGTTAATAGGAAGAAATATGACCAAGACAGTTATAGGAGAAGTTTAGTGTTAGAATACAACAGTTCAAATATGAAGTTAAAGGATTTTTTTAAAAAAGAATGGAATAAGTTTAGTACCTTAACAGATATAGAAGAGATACCTAGAATGGAACCAAAGATAGTGTTTAAAAACCCACCAAACATAGGTAAAATTTTAGAAAGGAGAAAAGAAACAGTTTGTGATAGAAACACTAGGAGGTGTGGGACATACAAATGTGGAAGATGCCAACAGTGTCCATATATAATAAATAAGGCAGAAATATACATAGAAAGTAGAAAGAGAAGGATCAAAAGTAGGACTTACTATAATTGTGATAGTAGAGGAGTTGTTTACATTGCTATTTGTTAGATATGTCAGTCGTTCTACGTGGGCAAAACTGAGAGATGTTTGAAACGTAGAATATATGAACACAATTATGACATTCTGAAAGCTAAAAACACTAATGCACTATATAAACATAGCAATACATGCCCAGAAGCAAAATATGAATTTTTTGTGTTGGATCAGGTTAAGCCGGACATTAGGGGAGGCCTCTGGGAGGAAATACTGGAAAGTAAGGAGTTATGGTGGCAGGTTAACCTAGATTCCAACACTAGTCCAGGGATTAATGAATTCCTAACCATTTCACCTCTACTAAAAATAAGAGCCAACAAATTATAGTGTAATTCTGCACTTTGGACACCAGATGGCATCACTATTGTATGGAAAATAAGATTTATTTACCACAACATTTTTAAAGGATTTAACATTATAAATGTGTTTTTAATTATTTATATATTTATATATCAATTTATATTTAAATAACTAATTCATCAACATTAATTATTTAGTATTTATTGCTACATGTTAGTTTTTAATTCATTTTAATGTGTACACAGTTACATTTAAAATTCATACTTTTAATAATAAGCACAAAGCACTTTATGGTGAAAGGCATTAATATTAATGAATTAAACATATGGATAGGAGTGTTTGAATGAATAGGATAAGCTCTATGACCAATGGAACGGATTTTAATTAAGATGTTTAGTATTTAAAGGTGTGTCAAAGATAACTAGATTGTCTGATGAAGTCTTAGTGACGAAAACGCATTTTTTTAGTGTGGATGTAAGAGCGTTTATTATATTTTGCTGATTCAACTGCTTCCACAGTGAAGCAAGTAGCGTGGATTTTATTCATTGTGGAATAAACTTTCTTGATCACTCAACAGTGTGCCCTGGCACTTTTTATCGGATTTATTAGTTTTTTTCAAGTGCTTATACCCTTTTAACAGTTCGTAGTTCAGAGAGGAGGGACCGACTGTTCCGTGGTCAGGAAGGATGAGTTTTGTTTTGCAAGAGGAAGCAGGTCAAACTAGAAGGCTTATTGGACAGTTAACAGAACTGATAGACCTGCTAACACCCTTGTGCACCAACCTTGTAGTCGGAAGCAAGCGTTCCATGGATTGTGTCGAGGGAGCTGAAGAGCCAGAAGGTCACAGGGGGAAAAGGAAGAGAGAGCTTATTGGCGACAACTTTGGAGCCGGCGATCTTCACAATGGGACTAATTTCAACCCCAACATCACCCCTGGGATTTTACTCGACATGTCGAACGAAGAGGAAGCAAGGAACATCAACGGAAAGGAAATGGGTGCCATTCCTAAGAGAAATGCAAACCCGTCGGTTAGTTTGCAAGGTACTGTTAGTTCGCAAGCCTTTTCAAAAAAGAAACCAACAGTTGAATGGCTCAAACGAGACATTCAATTTAAAGTAAATAACAGTAATAGTGTTGGTTTTGATGATAATGAGACTTATGCTATGAAAATTATTAGATTGGATAAAATGTTAATGAAACACAGAACTCTAAGTATTGAAAATGCCTATTTGCAGGAATGTTTAAAGAGGGAAATCGTCCCTAAAGGTTTAAGGGTATTTAAATACCCGAATAATGTTCAGATTGGCTCCCATTTTCATGAATGTTTGATTAATGTTTTCAATAACTGTGGGTTAGAAGTTATTAAGTTAATTATTGAAGAAAATAATAACAAACAAATGGAATTGGGGAATGAAATTGAAACTTTGGATGCTTGTATCACAACAGATTTGATCCATGGTATAAAAGAGGAAAGTGACAGATACTTTTCTATGAGAAAGGATATAGATACCAAGTGTGAGGAAGTGATACAGCGTAAGTTGGGCAAACTGAAGAGGGATGTTATTGAATATGAAAACCACACAAGTTATCCTAAACTTAACTTTCAGGCAAACAATAGTACACACAAGGGGATGAGGAATAACAACAGAAGGAATCCACAACATAATAACAGACAGGGGTCAAGAGAGGAATATGGATGGAATGCAGCATGTTATGACACAGAGTTCCCCCCCATACAGAATAGGGGAACAATGCAGGAAGGCAATAATTATTACAGAGAAAATTTTCAGAATTGGGAGGGGGGGAGAGGGCAGGGGAGATACTATTAGATACCCCCAGCCCTGTTGTCATTGACACCATTCCTGATGTTACAGAGAATAACAAAGTCAAACACACCTATCAAAATTTTACCATTTATAATTTTAGTTCTCTTTTATTAAACTCAAATCATTTTTCATTACTCAGCAAAGGATTAAAGTATATACCTAATAGTAGAGGTGATTTCACTCGTACAATTTTGGACGTCAAGTTATTTATGAGGAAGATCAATTTGGAGATTATGGCTTCTAAGGTGGGCTTCAAAAGAGATGGAGGGGGTGACAATATGTTGAGAAGGAAGTCCATCTATAATCCCCCATTATTCCCTCAAATAATGAATTTTGAAAACATTATGATTGATTCAGTTAGGAAAAAACATAATGTAAGCTGGGTACATCACAACTTAAGTAAAAATGAGAATGAAACTCTAAAGGAATTGAGCAGTGATGCTACTTTGAGGGTTATGAAACCGGATAAGGATGGGGGGATAGTCATTATGGACATAATTTTGTATGAAGGAAAGATGAACACTATTTTGAGAGATGAAACGAAATACACAGGAGTATCATTAAATGAAATTAATGTTGCCTATCACAGGATTGATTCCATTTTACAAGATCTCTTGATAGAGAATATAATAGATGAGAAAACTTTAAAATATTTAGAAGTAAAGAAACCTAAGGTAGCTACTATATTCGGAATACCGAAAATCCATAAGGATATGGAAAATCCACCCCTCAGGCCAATTGTTTCGGCCGAGGGCTCCAAAACAGTTCCCCTAGCCAAATTTGTAGATTTTAAGACTAAACATATCTGGGTTAACAACAAGTTAATTCTCAAAGATTCTTGGGACTTATTGGGGGAACTAAAACAGGACAAGTATAGAGATGATGTTATGTTCATTACCATAGACGTCATTGATTTGTTTGGATGCATACCACACTATGAGGGTATGAATTCATTCGAAGAGTCTGTGTTTGAAGATGACTTTTTGAGTCTTAATGTTAAGATAGCAAGTGTGATACTAATGGACACCGTCTTAAAATACAATTTCATTATGTTCGATTGTGAATATTATAAGCAGAAGACAGGTGTGTCTATGGGGGCCGCTTGTGCCCCCACATATGCTAACATTGTACTTTCCAAATGGGAAGAACAGTTTATCATCAATTGTAAGTTTAAGGAACTATGGACATTATACCATAGATTCTTGGACGATATTGTCATCTTTTGGATAGGTAGTGAGGCAAGATTTTTAGAATTTATGGAATACATCAATCAGACTACTAAGTTCCTGAAGTTCACATACACTATTAGTACTGAGTCCCTGAAATACTTAGATATAGAAATATATAAAAGGGCAGGAAAATTTGAGAGCAAGGTACATAGAAAGGAGACCTATGTGAACTCCTTTTTACATTATGACAGTGCCCACCCCCTTCACAGCAAGAAGAACATTGTCAAAGGACAATTTGTAAGGGGTTCACGAATGACGTCAAATGACTCAGATTTTCAGGAAGAATGTAAGACATTACACAACATGTTCAAAGAATGTGGTTACCCAGAGGAGTTCATCAACAAGTTAAGAAATGAAGTAGAGGAAGGAAGGTCGGGTAGATTTGAACCTATAATAGGCAAGGGGAACAAACACAATTTGGGGTTGGGATATACTCCAGAAGTTAATAGGAAGAAAAATGACCAAGACAGTTATAGGAGAAGTTTAGTGTTAGAATACAACAGTTCAAATATGAAGTTAGTTAAAGGATTTTTTTAAAAAAGAATGGAATAAGTTTAGTACCTTAACAGATATAGAAGAGATACCTAGAATGGAACCAAAGATAGTGTTCAAAAACCCACCAAACATAGGTAAAATTTTAGAAAGGAGAAAAGAAACAGTTTGTGATAGAAACACTAGGAGGTGTGGGACATACAAATGTGGAAGATGCCAACAGTGTCCATATATAATAAATAAGGCAGAAATATACATAGAAAGTAGAAAGAGAAGGATCAAAAGTAGGACTTACTATAATTGTGATAGTAGAGGAGTTGTTTACATTGCTATTTGTCAGATATGTCAGTCGTTCTACATGGGCAAAACTGAGAGATGTTTGAAACGTAGAATATATGAACACAATTATGACATTCTGAAAGCTAAAAACACTAATGCACTATATAAACATAGCAATACATGCCCAGAAGCAAAATATGAATTTTTTGTGTTGGATCAGGTTAAGCCGGACATTAGGGGAGGCCTCTGGGAGGAAATACTGGAAAGTAAGGAGTTATGGTGGCAGGTTAACCTAGATTCCAACACTAGTCCAGGGATTAATGAATTCCTAACCATTTCACCTCTACTAAAAATAAGAGCCAACAAATTATAGTGTAATTCTGCACTTTGGACACCAGATGGCATCACTATTGTATGGAAAATAAGATTTATTTACCACAACATTTTTAAAGGATTTAACATTATAAATGTGTTTTTAATTATTTATATATTTATATATCAATTTATATTTAAATAACTAATTCATCAACATTATTTAGTATTTATTGCTATATGTTAGTTTTTAATTCATTTTAATGTGTACACAGTTACATTTAAAATTCATACTTTTAATAATAAGCACAAAGCACTTTATGGTGAAAGGCATTAATATTAATGAATTAAACATATGGATAGGAGTGTTTGAATGAATAGGATAAGCTCTATGACCAATGGAATGGATTTTAATTAAGATGTTTAGTATTTAAAGGTGTGTCAAAGATAACTAGATTGTCTGATGAAGTCTTAGTGACGAAAACGCATTTTTTTAGTGTGGATGTAAGAGCGTTTATTATATTTTGCTGATTCAACTGCTTCCACAGTGAAGCAAGTAGTGTGGATTTTATTCATTGTGGAATAAACTTTCTTGATCACTCAACAGCGTGCCCTGGCACTTTTTATCAGATTTACTACAGTAAAAGTAAAAATGTATATTCACAAGGAAGTATTGAAATGTTTTAGTCCTCCAGTTAAAATGGCTTACTGGCAACATTTTGCGATATCAGAAAGTTTGAAGAGCTAAGAAATTACTATTATTTGTCTTTATAATGACTGTTAGACAGATATTACACTCTGCTTTGTTTAATGAATTGTGACACATGTTTATGAGGAAAAGTGGACTCAATTACTCACATTCGGCTACACATTCCTAGAAACTCAACTGAAATGTCCCCAAATTTCTTGTGAACTTAAATGAAACTGCCTGATTAATGAGCATAATTTACTTTAACAACCTGAATCCATAAGCTATCTGCTCTATATATGCTACATTATATATGTCATTTGCATATGACAGTGTCTAGACCACACGAAAAAAATACATATTATTTTTGCAACATGCTATATTTGCACTAACCATACATTCTAAACTAACTCAATTGGCAACTGACAAGTTATCTGAAACATTAGTCTAAATATTAAATGTGCCCTTGAAATATTGTTGCCATTCTGACAAAACAAAACCTGAATTGAAAAAGGAATGATTTGAAGAAGCGAAGTATTATACAGATTTCAAAGACAGCTACTGACACTACAATATAAGTAGAAATGTATACATGCAAGGAAAAATTGAAATGCTTTAGACTTTTAGTTAAAAAACTTATTGTTAACTTTCTGCTTTATCAGAAAATTTAAAGAGCTAGGAAATTATTTCTAATTTGTCTTTATAATGTTTACTAAAGTGATGTTAGCCGCTGACTTGTTTAATGGATTGCGAGTCATGTACAAGACAGACTACTGAATGTTATTTCTGTTTATCTATGTTTGCTGAATTTCTTTTATTAGTACTGATTTAAAACAAGGGAAAGAAAGGGAAGGGAAATCTCTGTTTTTGGTCAAGGGCGGAGAAGCTTAAGAGTATTCTAACTGCCCCGAGAACTCTCTAAGATGCTCTAAATACTATTTGATTAATACTTACCTAAGGTAAGTCTTGATTACCATATAGGTACTTTCACATTCATTCTAGACCTGATGTGATTATCCATTCTGGAAGCAGGAGGTGCCCTATGCAGGGTGGGAATTGTCAGGGTGATCATAGTTCATTCTTAGACTCTGCTTTATAAATCTATAAATATGTAAAAGCACTGCACACTAGAATGTAGGGCGCCTCTACTCAGAGTCAGGATACCACTGATAAGCCATGTCTTTTCATAAGTGTAAGATGAAGTTGGTGAGCTGAAGAATGGGAAAGTAAAGGAAGACAGTACACCTACAGTAAATTTATATTTCATTGGTAATCACTCATTGTCTCCTACAGAGTCCTTTTTAGTCAAATTATTTTAGTAATAATCTATTTGTTGTTGTTGGCTTATTTAGTGTATGCTCCTCTGTTGCATTCAGTTTATCCAAAATGAAATATCTGACATGTTTGGGATCTCTTAAGGGTAACTAAATATTGGATATTTTCTAAGTCAACATAATAATTGTTTACACTACTAACATTCCATGCTGATATATAAAATACTATAGAATATTAATAGAATAATATAGAATTTCATATCTCTTTTAAGAAAATTTTCCATATAATAATTTAACATATGGAGCTCAGTTGATATTGTTGGTTAAAGGTATGAGTGATAATCCAATAGATCTATCTTTATCTATTGGATTAGGAATGACTTTCATTCCATGTTTAATGGGAAATTCATATTTACTTGTATTTGATACTTTAGAATTAATGTTTTATAGAAGTACTTTTTTAAAGCCTGACCAGAATTTTACCTTAATTGTATTTAAAGAAGAAATAACATTAAATTACACTCCCAAGTTTACACACATAAAAATAACATGCAATATTATCAGATAATATGGTATAACTACTATAATCAAAATAAAAAAAAGAAGCAAAATGTTTCTTCTAACAATAACTTGAAACGGATTTAACATTATCATTAAATACTAATGGCTTAAATAATGCAAATAACAGATCAACCTTACTAAAATATTTAAATCTAAATAAGGCACAAGTAGTATTTCTCCAGGAAATGCATTTTAAGACTAATGATAGCTTTATTTGGAACCCTAAGGACTATACAGTCTTAGCTCAATCATCCTATAGAACAAAGACAAAAGGAGTATCAATTTTCTGGAAGAAAAACATAATCATTCCAAAAGTTATTTATAAATATGAAGACAAAGAAGGTCTACTAGCGTTTGTTATAATTAAATTTAATAACAGAATATGGACCTTAGCTAATCTATATTGATTCCCAGGAATTGGAGCAGGAATATTTAAAAAACATCTAGATTTTATTTCCAACAATTATAAAGGAAATCTTATACTGGGAGGAGACTTTAATTGTACCTTAGAAGCTTCTGCAACCACCAAGAAGTCTTTTCACATAGAAACTATGCCAAAATCCTTAAAAAGATGGATTGATTAATTTCATTTCATAGACACGTTTAAAGTAAAAGATGATAAATCCTTATTATTTTCTTATAAAGACCATATATTTGGAACACAAACCAGAATAGACAAATTATTCATAGTTCAAGATTTACAAACAAAAATCTTTAGATTCTCAATAGTTCCATGCCCCTTCTCAGATCATGACTCTCTGATAATGAAGCTCCAAACAGAGTTTAAACCTGTAATCCTCTCAACTAGAATTCTATCATATATCACAAAAATTAAAGAATTCAGACCCTGGATGTTGTTAGAACTACAATTATTTCTTGAAATTAATAATACAACAGAAATCAGTAGAGTCATGATTTGGGACTCATTAAAAGCATATTTATTTGGTAAGACCCTTAGCTGGCACAAAAATAAAGTTAGAGAGTGGAAATTTGAACCATTAGACTTGCAAACCAGACTCTTTACAACAAAAATCTAAAAAAAAATCAGAATTGTCCAGAAGTCAAAAAAGAAATAGAGGAATTAAATAAAAAATACAATGAAATTTTAGCACACAAATCTTCTCTAGCCTTAGAAAAAATAAAAATAAACTCATTAGCCACTTCCCCCAGATATCTACATAAGTTATCTATAAGAATTAAAATACAGTCTAAAGCAAATAACACTATTAGTATATACCATGAAAAGAAAGGGAAACAAGTATCAGATATAGGAGACATGTTTGAAGCATTTTGGTTCTATTATATGGAACACTTCAAAAAAGAAGATCTAGATACCAACCAAATAAACTTAGATACAAAACTTATCAATATAAAAAAAATCCAGAAAATTTAAAACTAGACCTACAAAAACCTATATCCTACAAAGAAATTGTTGACAAGATAAAATAAAGTAAATCTAACAAAGCTCCAGGGATAGATGGTATAATTACGGAAATTTACAAAGTCTTCCCTTCATCAGTAATCTCCCTTTTTCAAAAAAATTTGCTAGAAGTTCAGTCAGAAGCAAAATACCATCCTAATGGATATATTCTCTCATAACACCAATTCTAAAAGATAATAAACCATCAGACCTTTGCACCTCATACAGACCTATATCATTACTGAATAATGTTTACAAAATATTCATGTCAATACTAGCTAACAGAATGAAAATCCCACTTTCAAAGACAATTAATAATGATCCAACTGGATTTTTATATACCAGGCACACACATGATAATATTAAAAGGATACTTACTCTTATAGATTATGTGAATAAAGAAAATACAGAAAGACTTGTAATCAGATTAGGCATAGAAAAATCATTTGATTCCCTCAACTGGGAATATCTATTTAAAACTTTAGCATTATTTGAATTTCCTCCTCCCTTCTTTTTATTACTAAAAAACATACATATTAATAACTTAGTCTACATTAAATTAGGTCCTTTCACCTCAGAATCTATCCATATAATGAAAGGTACTAAACAAGGATGCCCCCTTTCTCCTATTTTATTTGCTTTGGCTATAGAAATACTTGCAGAAATAATATGCAATAATCCAAGAATAAAAGGAATAGAAGTCTATGACCAGTACATATCTAAAATAATGTTTTTTGCTGATGATGTTTTATTAACCCTATCAAACTCCAGAGAGTCATTCGGAGAGCTAGAAGAAGTAATGGAGAAATTTTATAAGATTTCAGGTCTACACTTTAATAGATCAAAATCAAAATTTCTATTTTTAAATAGAAAAAAGAACTACAAGTTACATATAAATCCTTCATAGGAAAACAAGAACTTACGCTAAATTATTTAGGAATAGTGTTATGCAAAAATCTAAACAAAGCAATATTAATAAATTATAAAAAACATTATTGAAACAATAAAAATATATATAGAAAAGTAGAACAAAATTATATTAACTTTTGAAAACAGATTGCAATTAATACAAATGGTCTTACTGCCAAAAATACTATATGTAGCATTAGCAATACAGTTAATTCCTGAAAGATGCATTCTTAAAGAAATAAACTCATGCTTAATAAATTTTTTATGGTAGCCCAAAAAGAACAGAGTAGCTCTAACTTATCACATTAGACCCTGGAAACAAAGAGGATTGAACTTCCCAGAAATAGAAACATATATAAAAGCATATGTGCTTAAAACTACAATAGACTGGATAAACCCAAATTATTTTGCCAACTGGAAAGAATGAACAATGGCTATATTAACAAATGAATTTAATCTGTTAAAAATGTTTTTAATAGTAGACAAATCAAATAAACCCTGGTACATACTATGCGTAAGTATACAATATAATATAACAAAACCTTCTAAAACAACACTGATTAACCATTACATCAATTCCTTTAGGAAACTTATCAATGCAAAAATAGATCTAAAACTTTGGTTTGACCTTTTAACCCCATTTACCATTGCTAAGAACTTTCCTCACAAAATATATAGGGAAACAATAACCTCCTGGCAACAAAATGGATTCTTATGCTGCTTTCAGTGTGTAAATAAATGAAATGTTTTAGATATACATATGACAATAAAAACTAACTGCGGTGGTGGTGCTGCGGTAGCGTTGTCGCCTCACAGTAAAATGTTGTCCTGATCGATTCTCAGCTAGAGCGTCTTCTGTGTGGAGACATGCGTGAATGGGCATACCTTCGTTGAAGGTTGTGCATCAGGGCCGGCAACTCGGCATGTAAAAATCTACTGCCAATCATTAGCAGACCGGAGTTTCGCTGTGGTGACCCCTAACTGGGAAAAGCCGAAAGACACAACAATAACATATGATAAAAACTGCTTACAATATTCCAACACAGGACTGGTTAACCTTACAAAGCATTCTAATGTACACTCAAGATTTATGTAGATTAATTAATAATTCCTCATTTAAAGATATTCCAAATCTAATAAGTTTTCTGTATGAATTTATATATAAGAGTTGTGAAAAGAAAAATTCCATTTCAAATCTGTATAAAGAGTTAAAAACATATAAAACAATTCCCAAACCATCATACTGGCAGTTCTTAACAAAAGGTCAGTCATTGCAGTTAACATAAGAAATTAAAACTAACATTTTACTATCAGTTAATTACACCTTTAACAGACAGTACTGGAAAATATTTAACTGGAAATACTTACATAGAGCATATTTAACACCAGATAGAATTAAAAAAGATCAGTACTACTACAAATGTTTTTTGTTAGAGGTGTGAAAAGTCAAATAAAGCAGACTGGACTCATATTTTTTATGAATGTAATAAAATTAAATCATATTGGAATTGAATCAATCATTTTTTACAAGATTTATTTAATGAATCCTTTACCTTAACTAAAACATTGATTATACTAAATGCAAATGAAGGTCCCTACCTGAATAAGACAAATATGTATTTGTTATGGACAATACTTGCTATATCTAGGAAATGCGTCACCAGAAGGTGGAATTCAAATACACCCCTGACCTTGGAAGAATTCTACACTTTACTGAAGACAATTGCACTGATGGAAATAAAAATCAAAGAAGTACGAATCTATCCCAGGCCATTGGTAAATAATCCTTGGAAGAAAGTTATATCTTTGTTGGACACTCTGCAATAACCAATATTGTTTCTCTGATAACTGATCTGTTAATTCTATATTTAATTACACAGTGCATATAACTGAAAGTCAGGCTATTGAAAATATTGTATATAGTTGTTTAAAATAATATTTAAAAATATTATGTAAATGTTATTTTAATTGAAAATTAAAAAAAAAATTGAGGAAAAAAAATGCTTAGCACCCATAATGCAGTTAGCTATGAACTTATTTTGGAAGAAGCAGCTATGATGGTAGCTATATTTTTAGCTTGTTCCATTTTTCTGAGGAATTAAAGCTATATCACAACCTTTCAATCCTGAGTTTAGTGCCATTGTTCATACTGCAGGCTGTAGGCATGACATGATGACAACTCAGTGAGATATTTTTCACTTACAATGGGTGGCATAAAAAAAAGAAAAGAAAAACACCATTTGAATCCAGAAACCCTGCCAAACAGCTGAAGAGCTAAGTAAGCCAGAGTAAGCTATTTTTACTAAAATGCTTTTTTATGCTGTAGAATAAAGCAATTTTACCAATTTTCATAGGTTCATAGGTAGATACTAGGCTATCTGCCCTAGGGCATTTATAAGCCTAGCCAGAGTGTGTTTGGCTTCCGCCTCCCTATTAGATTAACCTACTGTGCCTCTGTAAAGTAGGTCACAGAAGGTACCCTTTTAAGATTAGTTTACTGTGCCTCCATCTAGCAGGGACACAGGAGAGATCCCAGGGGTAAATTTGTGATTTCCCATCCATGCGTCCAAATTTCGCTTGAAGAGGTTCAGCGAGGGGCTATGTCTAACATGAATTGGGATTCTATTCCAGAGTGAGGGGAGCCTCTGGGAAATGAATCTGTCCCTCCAGCATGTCCTATTTATTTTTGTGCTGAGGTTTAGGTCCCTGGAGCATGTAGCTCTAAGGGACTTGGATTTTTTGAGGTGGAGCATGTCCATTAATTCTGGGTTTGACATGGCTTTGTACATCAGGCATAGATCGCCTCTGAGTAGGCGGTAAGCAACTGAGTAGAGCTGGAATTTCTTTAGTCGAGCTGCATAGGACATCTGTTTTTAGCCCATGATCCTCTTGGTGAGGTACTTTTGGGGTCTCTCCAGTTGCTGCAGGTGTCAGGTAAGGTACATCCCAAAAGGGGCATTGTATTCAATTATGGGCCTGATGAGTGACGAGTAGAGGGGCACAATGACCTCTCTTGATCTAGATGCGAACCCTTTCGTGGTAAGGTGGGCTATATAGAAGGCCTTTCTAACCACTTTGGCAACGTGATTATCAAAGGAGAAATTACTATCTACGTTGGTCCCCAAATCTCTAATTACTTCTTCCATACTTAATGGATTACTACCTATGTGGTAATTTGTGGGCACCTTGTTTTTCCCAAAGGGGATGACTATGCACTTTTTAGCATTTAGCTTGAGGCCGTGGTTCTGGCACCAAGCATCTGTCTCTGTGAGACCCATTTAGAGGATGCTTGTGTCAGCTGGAGATTCGATTATGGCCCCCAGTTGTCAGTCATCTGTGAACTTTGTCAGCCATAATCCCCCCGTCTTAGCCTGAACCTCAGAGAAGTATATACCAAACAAGAGAGGTCCCAGAACTGAGCCCTGTGGGACACCACTTGTAACTGGTTTGAATTTGGACATGGCACCTGCGATTCTGTCCATGTGGGTTCTATCTCTGAGCCAGTTTGCAACCCATCTTGTGATATAGGGGTTGATATTTAAGCTGGTAAGCTTATTTATGATGCCCGAGTGGGGTATTGTGTCGAAGGCTTTTGCAAGGTCCAGGTAGGCTGTGTGGACTACCTTGCCCTCATCTGTGGCTTTGGTAACTGTTTCAAAGAAATCAACTAGGTTTAAGAGGCAAGATCTGCCCTTAACAAAGCCGAATTGGGTAGGGTCCAACCATTTTCTGCCAAAAGGTCTAACAATACTTGATAAGTAATGAAACAGACAACACTCTACACTCCAGAACTGCCTACCTGTTTAAAACTATTTACCTGGTCATCATGAAGGTAGTTGCTGACATAGGTTCATAGGTAGGTACTAGGCTATCGGCCCAAGGGCCTACATAAGCCTAGCCAGCAAGGTACCATAGCCTACACCACCCAAGAAAGTTATTTTCCTGTGCCACTGTCCAGCAGAGACACAGAAGTGATCCCCGGGGTATATTTACTATTTCTCATCCACTCATCAAGATTTTTCTTGAAGAGTGCTAATGAAGAACTTTGCTTGACATAGATAGGTAGCTTGTTCCAGAGTATAGGAAGTCTCTGGGACAGGAATCTATCGCTCCAGCATGTCCTGTTTATTGTGGTGACAAGGTTTAGGTCCTTAGAGCATGTAGCTTGGAGGGATTAGGATTTCTTTAGGTGTAGCATGTCCAACAGCTCTGGGTTTGACATAGCTTTATATGTTAGGCAGAGTAGGCGATATGCTAAGGAGTAAAGCTGGAGTTTTTTGAGGCGGTCAGTGTAAGGCATTTGTTTGAGGCCAGTAATCCTCTTTGTGAGGTAATTCTGTGGCCTTTCCAGCTGCTGCAGATGTCTTGTGAGGTACATTCCAAAAGGGGCATTGTACTCTATAATGGGTCTAATGAGAGGTGAATAGATGGGAACAATGACCTCTTTTTTCCTGGATGAGAACCCTTTTATGATGAGGTGTGCCACATAGAAGGACTTCCTGACTACTGTGGTGATGTGACTATCAAAAGAGAGACTACTGTCCACTTGGGTCCCAAGGCCTGTTATCACGCATTCGGTGTTAAGTAGATTGCTGCCTATGTGGTAGTTCATGGGTACAGAGTTTTTACCAAAGGGGATGACACTGCACTTTTTGGCATTGAGCTTGAGGCCATGGCTCTGACACCAGGCATCTGTCTCAGTGAGGCCCTTCTGTAGGATGTCCACATCATTTGGGAACTTGATTATGGCTCCTAGTTTGCAGTCATCTGCGAACTTCATCAGCCAGAGGCCTTCTGTGTTAGCCTGTACTTCAGAGAAGTAGATACCAAACAGGAGAGGTCCCAGGATGGAACCCTGTGGCACTCCACTTGTCACTGTCTTGAGGTCAGATTTGGAGTCTGCAATGTTTACAGTGTGGGTTCTGTCAGTGAGCCAGTTGTCATCCCATCTTGTGACGTAGGGATTTATATCTAGTTTTGTGAGTTTAGCTATAATTCCAGAATGGGGGATGGTGTTGAAAGCCTTGGCAAGGTCAAGATAGGTTGTGTGAACCCCCTTACCCTCATCCACGGCTTTGGTGACTGCCTCAAAGAAGTCAATCAAGTTCAGTAGGCATGATCTGCCTTTCACAAACCCGAACTGGGTGGGATCCAGAGTTTGGAGGTTTCCAGTGTCTTTGTTTATGAGTTCCATGATGATACGTTCCATGGCCTTGAAGACCAGGCATGTCAGGCTAATAGGTCGATAGTTCCCTGGATCAGTGGTGGCTCCCCCTTTGTGTAGTGGGATAACTGTTGCTGTGCACCATTCAGTGGGCACAAAGCCTGATGCAAGGCTATTATTGAACATGGTGCTTAAGTGGGGAGACAGTTCATTCTGAAGTTCATGCAATAGCATCAAAATGTGATAAAGAAAATGAAGAAATACAGGTAAACACTTCACATCAGTAAATGGGGAAAGAAGTAGAAGTAATTTACTCCTCATTTTCATTTTTTGAGGAGTTAGTAACACAAGTAAGTTTCATGAACATTTTTTTTTTAAATAAATGTTATTCGTTAAAGGGTGTGTTTATTTGGATGTGCTCAAACTAATCAGTGGAATAATTTGTCAGGCATTCATATGAACTGTCTGGGTGTTGTGGGCTGAACCAGATAAAAGATGAACAAATCATAGAATGGTGATTGGGCTGGATGATACTGGAGTGCCTCAAAAATTACAGCCGGAAGTTAATTTAACTTTGGAAAAGGGAATTCAGATTGCAAGAGACGCTGAATTGGTAAAGAGACAAAACACTAACTTAATTCAAGCAAATGGCATATTTGAGGTAAAACACAAAGAAAATGGCAAATTTAGTAACAAGGAATGTTTAATGTATGTGGGAGTATACATGAGAAATAGAGTGAATTCAAGTTTATCAAATTGGTAGTTACAGTGCAAACTTCTTGAGCGAGTGAATGAGTTAAATGAGCAAGTAAAGATAAAGTTGAAACCAGATGTTGTCTCATATGCTTTGACCATGCCCAGAAGGGTAACACTTAAAATAGTCTGTAAAGCTGATGCAGAACTCAATCAGACGAAAGCACTCGGTGTTTTTGTAAGTGTAAATAAACCTGAATGGTGTGTGACAAATCTACCACTTATAAAAAAGAATGCTAATGTAGAAATATGTTTCAGTTTAAAAATGTTAGGCAATGTCATTATGGGGGGGGGGTGCAAGCTACCTACCGTTAAGGGCATTTCACCTATGTTGGTTAGTATTGGAGTTTTCTCTTCATTAGATGCTTCGAGTAGGTTTTGGCAGGCACCCCTAGATGGATGTCACCAAAAGGTTATAACCTTTATCACTGTGATTGGAAGGTTTTGTTCAAAAGACTGCCATTTGGTATAACTTCAGCACCAGAAATATTTCAATGTGAAATTACCACACTATTGAAACTGTACAAAATTGTTGTTGGTGTCACAGATGGTCTGCTACTGTTTGTTCCTCATAAGGAGGCACATGACAAAAGATTGGGAGCCAGTGCTTTAAACCATTAAAACCTCTGTTCTGAAGATAGATAGAAACAAATGAAGTTTTAGTAAACCAGAAATCCAATATTTTGATCACAGTATACACACTAGTGGAATTATGCCAGATTAAATCAAGGTCAAAGCAAAAAGTCCTGCTTGTATAACTGAAGTATGACAGGCCATAAGCATAAGACATTTCAGGTTCAAGTTTGTATCAAAACTATCTACAATGCTACAGTCACTGACAGATTTACTAGAGAAAGATGTACCTTAATCATGGGGGAATGCTGAAGTTCAAGGCTTCACCAATGTTAAACAATTGCTAATGTCTGCTGCAGGTCTCTCCTGTATTTTTGTCAACAACAATTAGGAGTATTGATGCAAATTATTATAAACTGTGCCGCTTTATTCCAGATGGATGGACACACACATCTTGAGA
This sequence comes from Protopterus annectens, assembly GCF_019279795.1. Classification (NCBI taxonomy): domain Eukaryota; kingdom Metazoa; phylum Chordata; order Ceratodontiformes; family Protopteridae; genus Protopterus; species Protopterus annectens. The sequence goes on from NC_056736.1 coordinate 163,487,110, forward strand.
TCTAATGCCTATTGCTCTAGAATACTGATGGGTTGACAGTACCTTACAAGTGTGAGGGCATGTGAGATGATCTCAAGATACCTACAGGGGTAGAGTGATACAAGGCCTAGGCTGACCACAGCAATAATTTGATTAATTACTATCATCTGGAGAAAGCACAACCAAGATGTCAATGATTGCTTATGAGACTGATACTGTATGCTTTAATGTCAGGGGTATCCATTTACCTGGAAAGCAATTGATTTAGAGGCTGACATGTTGTGAAGAAATCTAATGCCTAATACCAAAAAAGACACTGTATGGGCAGCACATCATGGTGAATCCACTGGTAACTAAAAAAAAGGCCTGACAGACCTAAACAACTTCCCAAATAGAGTGAGTTTGGAATGTGAAATTAGAATGATGTCTATGTTTTGTAATATAGGATATTCTCATGAAACTGGTCAAGTCTGCTATAAATGGATTTTTTGATGGGTCCAAGTGGTCCAAGTTTAATAAGAGAAATATATATATATATATATATATATATATATATATATATGGTTCCCATTCAGAAGCCTGAAACATCATAAGCCTGAAAATCAAAATCCTGAAACCAAAAGCCTGAAAATTCAGAATCCTGAAAACTCAAAATCCTGAAAGCCCAAAATCCTGAAAGACTAAAATCCTGAAACTCAAAATCCTGAAAACACAAATAATGCTAATATGTCACTATAAAGACACTAATATCTACCAACTGACCCTGACCCTAACCCTAACCCTAAGGTCCGTCACTATCGCACACTCACCTGACCCGCGCCCTAATCCTAACTCACTTAAACCGCCCATAACCCCAATATTTGTCACTATTGCATACATGCCTAACCTGCGCCCTAACTCTAACTCACTTAAACCGCCCCTAACCCTAAAATAAAACCAACCAGACACTTACCTGACCCCAACGCATGACCTAACACCACAGGGCTAACAATAGCAAAGCCACAATGACATCAGTATGTCTATTTTGTGTTTTCAGGATTTTGAGTTTCAGGATTTTGGTCTTTCAGGATTTTGGGCTTTCAGGATTTTGAGTTTTCAGGATTCTGAATTTTCAGGCTTTTGGTTTCAGGATTTTGATTTTCAGGCTTATGATGTTTCAGGCTTCTGAATGGGAACCATATATATATATATATATATATATATATATATATATATATATATATATATGTATATATATATATATATATATATATATATATATATATAAAATAGACAAGAAAATGGGAATAATAATACTAACGAGGCTACTAACATCAAGTGTATTTTGTGGCCACATATAGTGTTTTTTGTATAGAAGTAATTGCTCTATTGCTATATTATTGGGGCTTCTTGCTAAATTTTAAGGAGCTGTCAGATATATTATGCTCATCACCCTGTGTCTCTTATAGAAGGGGAAGAAATGTAAAGGATTTTTTAGTGCATAGTTACTTTGAGCTACCTTGTTTGTTGCCTGTGCCTCCACAGCATAAGAGTTATGGCACATATGTGTGTGAACATTGTTGTAGCTGTAATAATATTGTTGAGAAATTTGATGTTATGAATGGTGTCTCCTTTTCTCCATCCCATATTTATGATTGTGAGACTGAGGGCATTATTTATGCCCTTAAATACCCATGCAATTTAATATATATTGGGGAGAGTAAAAGGAAATTTAAGGTTAGGCTGCAAGAACAGATTAGAAATATAAAGAAAAACAGGTTAGATAGTCCTATAGCTTGCCCGTTTGTACAATTTCATGACTCTAATCCAGATTTGCTGAAGGCAACAATTTTAGAGAAAATATCTAAGGAATTTTGTTCATAAAAAGCTTTTCTGAACAAGTTATTGTATAAAGAAAATATCTACTTTTTAAAATTCAATACATTGTGCCCTTTTGGGTTGAATGTGGATTGTAATTGGAAGGCAATCGTCTAATTAATTTATTATATGTTCATATAATTGCATGTATTTTTTTATTGGTTGTTTTTAATTGGTTGTAGTGGTATATACAGGGAATATTTATCAGTGCTTATGTACTCCTTGAAGGCTTGTTCATAGCTGAGGTGCCAAAGTTAATACATTTTGTGTTTTTGCTGGGCTCCTGCCTTTGTGGTTCTGTATTTATCTGTGCTTTTCCAGTTTTTTGTGGCTTATGCTATGAGGGGAAATTCAAGCTACCTACCGTTGAGGGCATTTCACCTATGCTGGTTAGTATTGGCGTTTTCTCTTCATTAGATGCTTCAAGTTGGTTTTGGCAGGTACCCCTAGATAGATTTCACCTAAAGGTTATAAACTTTATCACTGTATTTGGAAGGTTTTGTTCAAAAGACTGCCATTTGGTATAACTTCAGCACCAGAAATATTTCAATGTGAAATTACCACACTATTGAAATTGTACAAAATTGTTGTTGGTGTCACAGATGGTCTGCTACTGTTTGTTCCTCATAAGGAGACTCATGACAAAAGATTGGGGGGCAGTGCTTTAGGCCATTAAAACCTCCATTTTGAAGATAGAGAGAAACAAATAAAGTTTTAGTAAACCAGAAATCCAATATTTTGATCACAGTATAAGCACTAGTGTAATCAGACAAGATTCAATCAAGGTCAAAGCCATAGCACAGCCAAGAAGTGCTCCTCATGTAGCTGAGCTATGACAGGCCATAAGCGTAATACATTTCAGGTTTAAGTTTGTATCAGAACTATCTACAATGCTACAGTCACTGACAGATTTACTAGGGAGAGATGTACATTAATCATGGGGGAATGCTGAAGTCCAAGGCTTCACCAATGTTAAACAATTGCTAATGTCTGCTGCATGTCTCTCCTGCTATTTTTGTCAACAACAATTAGGAGTGTTGATGCAAATTATTATAAACTGTGCTACTTTATTTCAGATGGATGGACACACACATCTTGAGATCTATTACCTATTGCTCCAGAATACTGATGGTTTGACAGTACCTTACAAGTGTGAGGGCATGTGAGATGATCTCAAGATACCTACAGGGGTAGAGAGATACAAGGCCTAGGCTGACCACAACAATAATTTGATTAATTACTATCATCGGGAGAAAGCACCACCAAGATGTCAATGATTGCTTATGAGACTGATACTGTATGCTTTAATGTCAGAGGTATCCATTTACCTGGAAAGCAATTGATTGAGGCTGACATGTTGTGAAGAAATCTAATGCCTAATACCAAAAAAGACGTGAATCCACTGGTAACTAAAAAAAGGCCTGACAGAATGAAATAACTTCCCAAACTGGACAATGAGCTACAATTGGTTATTAAATATGTAAATAATGAATAGCCTAACTATTAGACATAGACAAAATATTGTGTGTACACATGTTATAGGGTTGGAACATAATTGCCTGAACACAATGATCTGCTGCTTTACCAGTAAAGAAATAATCTTTACTTTTAGCTACCCAGAGCTGACCATCAGCTGACACAGACTCATGTCCTTGCTCATTGAGTCTAACAGACATGCCTTAATCTTCCCTGGATTCTGTCTCATCTATATCCAGGGCTGGAGAGGAGACTGAGGATGTTGATTCAGCATCTTACTACTGCCTAGGAGCATGGCATGACCATCACTGCAGCAGTTTTAGAAGGTCCATTATGCCTTCCTTTGGGAGGTGCTTGTGCACATTCTGCATGAGAAACTCATTAGCAAGCGCTTGTCACATTGTCTGCAGTGTGGAGCTCACCAGGCTCTTTTATGCTGTTCTTACAATAAGACAGACTGTTTCCTTCATCCCTTAAAAGGTGAGCCAGTATCAATCACTCACTCACACTCTCCTCTGCTTTCTCCCTCTAGTGCCCATGCAGCTAATCAAAAATGGATCAGCTAGGGTGCAGTCAATGCATTATCTCCATGCACCACTGGTTTGAAATAATTGCTGTTCTTACTTCATAATATGCTAAAATGCTTGAAAACAAATACATGAAGAACATCAAGGTCTAACTAAAAGTTGGGAAAAAGACAAAATGTCAGTATGGTGGCTCAGTATCAACACTGACACTGTAAAGTTTGTGTCAACATAACAGCTTTGCATAAAATAGAAACCATTCCACAGGAGAAATACATTGTTTTTAACTCCATTACCACAAGGTCCCTGCTAAAGAAAAGATGTAGATCTATGTGAATTCATAGGATGGCATTTTCTTGCAGTAGTGAACTATTAATCTGAATGTATAGCCCATTTGGTATAATGGTTAACATCTTTGCCTCCCATGCACAATGTTTATGGTTCAAGCCTGACCTCTAGCCAGCACCTGTATGGAGTTTGCCTGTTGTTCCTGTAACTGTTTCTATCTCAAACTCACCTAAGAATGAAGTTGTGGCAGCAGCACAGACTTTAGATGGCACCCTAAAAAGGAAGGGTTGTATAGATCAAGTGCTTTGGGCGCACTATCCTCAAGATAGAAGAACATGACTCATGACTGTGCACCATGGCAGGGCTAGTAACTTGACAGTGTAAAATATGACTATAAGTGATTCAGTCATGCTAACTAATGTTATCAAATGGGCACAGGTTTTTGCCAGTGATAAGTGGGTTGAGGGCTCTGCCTACTCCCAACTACCCAGGGACCCATGCTAATGGTGGAAGGGGTGTATGTGCCTCTTTTGGCTAGAGTGTACCCAGCATAAAATCCCAGCAACCCTGAGTCAATAAGATACTGGCCAGCCAGTGTTCAGTTGCCTAGCTGGATTACCTGGGATAGCTCTTTTCAGTGAAAGCTGGAAGTAAAACCAATCAACTTGCCAAACATGCACTAAGACATGCTACACTTAATGCAGTTTTCTTTACAGGATATTTCTCAGAAGTGGAAGACATGATGGTAAGGAGGAGGCTGGATATCGTCTGTATCCAGGAGACAACAAGGAAGGGCAGCACAGCAACGCTACTTGGCTAGAAATCCAAAGTCTACTACTCAGAAGGAGAACAGGTTACAAATGGTGTGATGACTGTGGTGAGAGAGAGGCTTCAGAAGACACTGAGAGATATCATCAGAATTAGTAGCCGACTCATGACAATTACACTCCAATGTAATGATAGGGCAGTATTAATAATCTCAGCCTGTGCCCACAACAGGGTTGTAATAGTAAGGAAAAGAGTGCATTTAGACAGCATTTGCAGAACCCACTTGAAAAAGCAGGACAAAATGAATTGCTGTTGATAATGGATTACCTAAATGCACATATTGGGACAGACAGATAGAACAGGATATGAGGACTGCTTTGGTCCACATGAGCAGGGCAACAGGAATAATAAAGGAGATCCCATTATAGGCGTATATCTGAAAAATGGCTTGATGGTGACCAACACATGGTTCAGCAAGAGAGACAGTCAGAAGACTGTGTACCAGAGTGGCTAACATGCAACTCAGATAGACATCCTCCTATCAAGGAAAAGGCAGTAGGATAGAATCAGTGACTGAAAAGTCAACCAGTGAAATAGTCAGCCCCATTGTGTGGTTGCCACAGTCAGTTGCAAGCATTGTGGTTGGAGAATGCTCTAAGGTCAAAAGAGACCAGGCTGAAGACCGTGAAGATGACTAGAGAGAAAGCATAACAGTACAAGGAATTGCTCATGGTTCTACCACTCCAAGAAGAATATGAAATAGAGGTGGAGTTGAAGAAGAATGGCAGCACCTAAAAACAACGTGTGAGGACTACAGAACAGATATGTGGTCAAGCTAGGTGTGCAAAGAAGGTACATAAGGAAACTGGGTGGTGGAATGCAGAAGTCCAGGATGTCATTAAAGAAAGGAGAACAGAAAAAAGTGGAAGATAGTAAAGACAGACCAGGCATGGAAGGAATACTGGCTGGCTAACAAAGATACTAACGCAGGAGTTAAAATAGCAAAGAACAATGCATTACAGGTACTCTACCAGCTTCTAGAAAGTGGGTCAGTAAACAGCACAAAGAAACACTATCTGGTTATATGGCAAAGACAAAAAGATGAACACAGCCAGACATCCTTCAAAAGGGGATGCCAGCAACAACCTGGAAGGAGTTCTTCCAGCAACTTCTGAATGAAGAAAACACCACAGAAGATGTACCTCCCCAGACATAGCCAACAATGAAGGAAAAGGAGGAGTCTAATACCGAAGAAATAAGAACAGCAACCAGGAAATAAATTCAGGGAAAGCAGCAGGCCCAGATGAGTTCACAGCAGATATGATAAAGATGTTGGGTAAGATAGCAGAGAAATGGATATTGAGGGTACTCATAGCAAAATAGAGAGAAATGTGTGTCTCAGATGACTGGAGAATAAGTACACCAGTGCCAGTTTACAAGAACAAAGAGGACATTCATAACTGTGAGAGCTATCAAGCTCCTATCGCATTGCATGAAAGCTCTGGAGAGGTTGATTGATAAAAGAATATGCAGAATAGTAGAAAATAAAATGGGAGATGAGTAGTTCAGACTGAGATCAGGATATAACACAACTGACCTGATGTTTGCAGTAAGACAGATACTTGAGAAGAAGTTAGAAATGAGGAAAGAATCCAACTGGACATTTCTAGACTTGGAGAAAACATATGGCAAGGTCCCAAGAAAGCTGATTTGGGCAGTCCAGCTGTGGTTTGAAGTACCAGAAACATTGTTAGAATTAGTGCAGACCATTTACAAGGACCCAGTTGAGCAGTGTTTGGTCTCACTGAGGGGGTCCCAGTGGGAGTGGGTATGCATCAGGGTTCAGATCTAAGCCCACTGCTGCTTATACTGGTGATAGACTACATTAGCAAACAGGTTAGAGATGACAGATCAATAGAGTTGCTGTATGCAGACAATGTGAAATTATAGACAGACTCTTATCAACAACTTCAGCAAAGGGAAGGGGGATGGAATGCAAAACTGAAGGTGTATGGGATTAAAATGAGTTCAGATAAGACAGTTTTAATGACAGTAAATGAGGGAAGTCCGAAGAAGCTGAGAATTGAGATAGAAGTGAAAACAACAGCTTAACAGTTTAAAGTATCTGGAATGGGTGGTTGAGGAGAAGGGAAGTCTGAATGAGGAGGTTATAGCTAGAATCAAAGAGGTTGCAGCCAACCAGCACAGAATGTCAGGTGCATTATGTGACAGAAGAATGCCAAAGAAGTTGAAAAGTAAGGTGTACAAAACAGTTTTATTGCTGTTTGTTGAAAACGTCAGTTTTCGTTTGTGTGAGCTGGTGTGTACTCCAATATGTTTTTGCCATTATATTGCAAATATGGGGTTGGAATATATGAGCTAATTGGGTATGGGCGGGCAGGAAAGATTGCCTATGTAATGAAGCATGACTCATTTAAGGACTGTTTGACTGAGCAAAGGGAAACCATTTTATTGTTTCATGTATACCAACCAAATCAAGTGTGTACTACTTATAGTCCAGTGGACCTGTTGAAAGAGCAACCCAGGTTGATAAAATATTTCTTTGATAAGATAATCCTCAAATAGCTCTTATGTCTTATGATGCTGTTACGCACATTGCTACTGAAGTTCTCCCTGTGTACCTCGCACTAGATAGACATATCAGGGATAGTACTATACATTTACTATACTCTAAACTGAGACCAAAAACTAATCCTTTCAAATTGTCAAAAAAAAAAGATAAAAGCCTAAAAAAAATACTTTCAGACACTTTTGTGACAAGTGATACTCCACCCAGACTCTACCTGTCCTTCAGTCTGGTCAGCCAGTATATAAAAAGTTGGGAGAGAGAAAATGGGAAATATCTACTGTTACAATGAAAAAAAGCAGTTGAGCCATGATCCTATATGATAGAAATGGAAACAGAGTATAAAGGATTAGTCCAGATAAAATCACTTTAGGAGCAGATCCAGGAGACTCTGTCTTTCTGATAACTTCTCTATGGCAGGAATAAGGACACCTTTTTGGAAGTTCCCAGTAGTTTATTCACTTAAGCAAGCATGTAGATAAACGAGTGTTCTTGTTCTTTTATCTGAACTAATCCTTTATACTCTGTTTCTTGTTAGTCCTATCACCTTCTGGTTCACAGGGGGGATACCAGACTTCACTCAATCCCTCTGGATTACCTCTGTTATAAGATAGAAATGGATGATGGTGGCATTGTGATATTTACTACTCAAAACGGAGCAAACGTTGTGTTGAAAAATCACCACTCAAAATCAAGAAACACAGCCAGCAGCTGGAATCCTTA